>NC_058414.1:54417505-54553967 GCF_002201575.2 Neomonachus schauinslandi
GTCTGGAGCTCTACCACCCTCACTATTCTCATCTTCCACCATTTCCTTATCTAACCCCTGCATTCAAGTCATGTTAATGTCAATGTTATTATTGACTTTGTCATTGACAATGACTTCTCTAAACTGCCATAGTTTCTCATGCCTCCTTGCCTTCTCACTTATTCTCCTCTTGGAAAGTTACTAACCTCCTGCACTTGGCTAAATTATATTTCAAAACTGTACTGTGTGCTCCTGACTCTACCTCATCCAAACTGATTTAGCCATCTCCTACTCTGCAGCTCCCTTACCACACTAGGCATATCTCTATTCACATTTATCACATAGTATTATAACACTTACTTGATCTGTCTTGTACATCAGAGAGTAAATTTCTTGATGACAAGAACTATGACACTCATTTCTGCCTTAGAACCGATTCAGCCTGGGACAGTGCAAAATAAATATATGTTTGACATAATTTCAATTATTTACAAAATGTAAACTTGATACCCCCAAATGGTACTGATACTAACATTTTTCAAAGATTTTAAATATTCATTACAAAATAAATATCACACAACAGGATCCTGAATAAAACAGAGGTGACTGTATGTTTGAACTCTGTCAAAACAACACCACTCTAAGAAATGCAACCAAGGTCAGATTTCATAAAATAGAAACACAACAAAGAAAGCATAGCAGGAATAACATACTGACCTAACCAACACCTTATCTGGGTGTCTATATCCAAGTACTGTTAATGTTGATAATTAAGAGGTTTTATAATCCCTCTATGATAATAATAGTAAATCTAAAAAGAATAAAATAAGCCAAATCCAGAATTTTTTAATCTAAATATATGATAGTTTTCCCTTTAGCCACTTTATGTAAATGAATTATTTGAATAAATGACTTTAAAGCTACTATTGGCCAAGCAGATCCTAAATTTTTTCTTTCTTGCCTTTCCCTGCACTTCAAAAAAAAAAAAAATGGTGTTTGGGACCAATATTCATCTTGTAAACCTTAAAATGTATTAACCCAAAGAAAAGATGCTTAGAAATTGGAGGGAGGGCCAGCCAGTCTGGGTGTTAGGAAAATGTTCTTACGGAAAACAACCCTCCTGGGTCTATCACATTGACTCAAGGTTACGCCGATCCTTATGGCTCTATGCAGATAAGATTTTAAAAGCTGAAAATCTCAAACTGTCAAGTGTTACATGAACCAAAGAGGTGGCATATCGGCTCCCAAAACTACTGTGTGACCCAAAGGACAAATAATTTGCAAAAGGACAGCTTGGTCCTACTGCCTATCGTACGGTCTCTGAAATTAGTAGCTAGCTGCCTGTGGAACAAACTCCCCCTACCTGGAGCGCGCAGACGCTGCCGGGCGTGTGATAGTGTATTTATCAGAGACCCGATCCTGTGCAGTATGACACTACTAGGGCAAAATTAAAATCTTTCAGGAATGCCTAAACTCCGGGGTACAGAGCACAATTGTGCACGCTGACGGGCGGATACGCAGTTTTGCTGAAGCGTGCAAACTTGGGGTCTTTTAATGCAACCATTTTCAGACAAAACCCCGACGATTCCCGAGTACGTTAAAAATCAGCCTCGGGAGAGGAAGAACTCATAGAAGGGAGCAAGTGCTGAAGAGCAGATCTCCAGTGTAATAACCAAGGAAGGAATCGTAGCCGCTTTCTGAATCGCACCGCCCTACGAGAGACACCAAAGACGCAGGCGAACGCTGCTTTTAAAAATGAGGGGGGAAGGGGGTCGACGGTGACCATTTTGGTCACTAGACTAGACGGATAGCGGTAACCTCCCTGGAGTGGGAGAGGCCAGGCCGGAGCATGAGCTGCGGCGGGATGGCGGTGGGGGGCCCCCGCAGAGGGGCTGCGTGTCCGGCCGAGGCGGCTGCACCCTGGGCACGCCCGGAGTCTGGACTGCTCCTTGCTGGGAAAGAGAAAGACCCGAGTCCAGGCGCACAAAGCTGCCGCCGCCCAGGCAGCAAACGGGCTGCGCCCAACTTCGGGGCGAGCAGCCGCCGGCCGCAGCGCACTCACCAACCCGGCTGCTCCGGCCCCTCGGACGCCCCTAGCGCCCAGCGCCTTCTCGCGCCCACCCGCGGCGCCTCGCGAGGGAGCCGTTACCCCCAACGAAGGCGCCGCCCCGGGGACAAAGTCCTGGTCCCCTCCCCGCCGCCGCCTCGCCCCGGCTCCTCCCTGACAAAAAAGTTATCGGTCGCCGGCCACCCTGGGGGCCCGGCGTGGGTCGCTCGGTCGGACTCACCAGAGCGGCTCCCCGAGCTCCACCTCCAGAACCTCGACTTGTCTGACTCGCAGCGACAGCGACAGCGACAGCGGCTGATCTGCTTTCTCCCGAGTAGCAGCACCACCTGCCCCCCTTCTTCCTAACAGAACGGGTCCCAGCGAGCCATCTTCCCCCTCTGCTCACTGACTGACAACCCAGCCCCGAGAGCCGCCACTGCCGCCAGCCACTCTGACAGGCACGGCTAGGGACCCGTCCCCAGGCAGCCAACCACCACCGCCCCACTCCGCTTCGGCCTATCGCCGTGCCCTGGGGCGGGACCAGAACAACTTCTTCACCAATAAGAATCTTCCTCTGCTAGGCTGGGGCGGAGCCAAGAGGTGGGCGGGAGGGCGACTTGGATGGGCGTGGTCTGAGCCCTGGGCGTGGTCGGGGCGCCAAAGAGAAAATGATTGACCGTAGGATTTGCGGCAGGGCTAGTGAAGAGTGATCTGTTAGAGTCTCTCAGATCCGGAGCCAATAGGATTTACAGCCGTCTCAGAAGACAATAAGCCTTTCGGAGTGATATTAACCATAATCACGGAAGATAAACTAACATATTTTAATTTCTTGGTCAGGAGGATTTACTTCCCAGTAATTCGAGTCACAAGAATTTATTAAAATCTTAATAAATACCAGGAGGGGAAAAAATGTACACTTTTGGAAAATGGTCATAGAAACTCTTCCCACCTTACTACACATTGCTTTTGGCCTTGGCCTGGAAAAAGTCAAGCACAACTCCCCAACTTTCGTTCCATGGGCTGTTTTTATTTTCTCTATAGTCCCTCCCTACTCTTCTCCCAAACACATGCTAAATATTTTGTGTCGCTACCGGAACCTGAGCACATCTGAACCAGCTCCTACATATATGGTCTCTCTGTTTCTGACCTTGTCAACTCCTCCTATCACATCCGTCTCAAGTGCAGTCAGAATTAATTAGAAGAGAAATGGACTTCACCCTGGAAGACAGGAAGTCATTCTGGGTTTACCCAGAAGGGGGAAGGACTTTAAAGCAAGCACCAAATGATCTTTTTAAACATGCCAAATACATGAATAACAAGCACATACATAAGAAAATACTTGATATCAAACAGGCTTCAAGCAAACAATTTCAGGTAACCATTAGAGCAGTCAGCATCTCCTTTCCAAGAGCATAGCCAAATTTATCAGCAAATAATAACAAAATACAGTGATAGGGCAATAGAGCTAGGTTCAATGAGCAAGGGAAACACAGAGGAAGAACTTATTGTGTTTAGGAAGGTCAAGGAATTTCACAAGAAAAGTAATGTTTGAGTTGGATCTTAAAAGGTAAATAGGAGTTTGCCAGAAAACAAAGTCAAAGGGCATTTCAGTAAAAAGGAACAGCATGTTCAAAGGCATCGAGTTATAAAAGGGCACTGAGGGGTTGGGGAACATTGAGAAAGTGGGTGGGACTGAAGGTAAGTAGCAGCCAAAAATTAAGGTAGAGCACAAGGTTGAGATGAGATTGTAAAAGGCCTCATGAGCTACACTAAGGGATTTAGAAGAACACTGTTCAACAGAGCTTTCTGCAATGATGGAAAAGTTCTGTATTTGTGTTGTCCGATATGATAGCCACTAGCCACTTACAACATGACATAGCTGAGGAAATTTTTTTTTTTTTAAAAAAGGCAGACTGCCACCTACAGGGCCTCATTTGGATGTGTCTGGAATCGTAGAAGCTTGACTACCGTACCTTCTCTTATAAATGGACCTTGAGAGCTTGTTTGTAGGTTCTAGCAGGGGAGCGCAGCTACTGGAAGAATGATCTTCCTCTATCAGGGCAAGCTGTCCTCTTCAACCTATGTTCCGCTTTGGGAGGGGAACACATGGAACCGTGAGGGAAGAAGGGGACACTGACCCAGCCAGACAGATCAGCCAAACCAACCCTAGCAATCAATGGGATGACAGATGTCACAGCCAGATTGTTCTGACATCAGAAACTCACTTTTTTTTTTTTTTTTGACGGAGAGAGACACAGTGAGAGAGGGAACACAATCAGGGGGAGTGTGAGAGGGAGAAGCAGGTCTCCCGCCGAGCAGGGAGCCCGCTGCGGGGCTCGATCCCAGGACCCTGGGATCACGACCTGAGCCGAAGGCAGACGCTTAACGCCTGAGCCACCCAGGTGCCCCCAGAAACTCACTTTTTTATCTGGATATGAATCATTGCCATATTGGACATCTCAGTTTTAGACCCTATTCTGCAGGCAATGAGGGACCAACAGAAGCTTTTAATCTGTGGACAACTCAATCAGCTCTCTTCCAAAGGGTAAGAATCCTAAAGACAGTGTATAGAGTGTCTGTTCTCTTTGAGGGGAATCTTGACAGATCAGACCAGGGTGCTGGCAGAGTAAGTTAGGTCAGTTGGGCCAGAGCCTGGCCAGGGGAAGTGTTTGCCCAAAGGAATTAGGGACAGAAAGATCCAGAAAGTATGTTATACTCTGACATTTTAGAGAACACAAGAGGTCAAAACCTGAGAAACTGAATTTTGCCATCAAGTCCTGGCAAAATAGGGAGTAGAAGAATGAGGGGACAGAGGGGAAAAGGAAGCCAATGGGTGATCTAGAGTAAAAAATAGGAAGAGAGCAAGAACGATCAGAGTACAAGCATACAGTTAGTTTTATTGGCCCTCAGCCATGTGAGCTACTGATGCGTTGGCCTGATTTAAAGAGCCAAAGAGTCTGCTGTCAGAAAGGCACAGTAGGACCAGGGCAAGACTCCAGGAGAAAAGAAGGCCTGAACCACACCTGTGGAAGTGAGGATGGGAGGGGAAATATCAACTGACTTCCTCCACTGTGCAAGACATTCAGCTTGTCAAAGATACAAAGTAATGCTAGAAGCCTAAGCTAGAAGAGTAAGTAGCTGGATAACAAACATAAAAAGTGAGATGGGTGGCTCAGTCGTTAAGCGTCTGCCTTCAGCTCAGGTCATGATCCCAAAGTCCTGGGATCGAGCCCCGCCCGCATCGGGCTCCCTGCTCAGCCGGAAGCCTGCTTGTCCCTCTCCCAATCCCCCTGCTTGTGTTCCCTCTCTCGCTGTCTCTCTCTCTGTCAAGTAAATAAATAAAATTTAAAAAAAAAAAAAAAGTGAGATTCATCTACTTAAAGTAGAAGAGAAGGCATATGGTGATTTTCTAGACAATAACTGCTTTGTGAGTTCAGAAGAGGGAGCAAGACCTCTCGTCAAAGGCAGTCAGGGAAGGCTTCATGGAAAAGGTAAAAACTGAGCTGAATCTTGAAAAATGAGCAGGAATTTGAATCAGAAAAAAATGTGTGAGGAAGAAACTCTTGGAATGCCTGAAAAAGGAATAGAAGAGGGGAAGCTCAAGTAATGTTCATAGGGCATGGGAGGCTAGTTGAGCGGGCCAGCGCTTAACAAGCTGGGGGGGGGACGGGGGCGGGGGCGGGGGGGGTAATAGAAAATTTGCCTTAAAGGCAAATGCAATGTTCAGATTCTGTCTTCTTGCCTAGTGGCTTCCTGTCTGCTCCTTAGAATTACTTAGGATGCCTTTCAAAAATATCAATGCACAAACCACACCCACACCAAATAAATCAGAAAACTGGAGGGTGGGGCCTGGAAATAGGTTTATTTTAAAAGCCTTCCAAGTGTTCTAACATACAGCCAGAGTTGAGACTTAGGAGAATGACATCATAATATTTTACTAATGCTAAATCAGGACTGTGCATAGGATGGGCTGAGTAGAGAGACTGAAGGTTGCCTATGTATACTTACATATTTGTTTCCTTTCTGCAAGAAGACCAGCAATTTTTCGCCTGACTTCACTTCCCTTTTTCCGGTGGTGAGATGATATAGAAGACAATTTAAGTTAAGTCTGCCTTCTAAGTCAGAATAAAACCAAAACACAAATTTATGTTTGCAATCCACTCTCCTTTCCATCACAATTTGTGCATATAAAAATAATTTCCAACAATAACAGTCTGCAGTTAACCATTACACATAACCATTTATATTTTAACAGCAAAGTGCCAGGAAAATGCCTGAGAAAATTCTGTTTCAAAAGGGAAATGTTTTTAAACTTCTTTATGAAAGTCAGCATATTCCAGACCCTCCCTACTCATCTTTGTTAATCTCTGATATCTGTAGGCACAATTCTATATTAACTATTAAAATGCATTTACCTTCTTGCAAATAAGCTTATTAAAATGCCAGTTGAACATTATAAAGCATGAACATTTTCCCCATAATATTAAATTTAAGGAACTTTAAGAAAGATTTAGCTCAACTATATTTCTGTTAGAGTCAGCTGGAAAACAGCTAGGTAACATGATGATTTTTTTCCAGTTTTATTGATATATAGTTGAAATATAAGATTGTGTAAGTTCAAGATGTACTATGTGATGATTTAATATACATATATTGTGAAATGGTTGCCACAATAACGTTAGTTAACACATCCTTCACCTCACATGGTTACCTTTTTTTTTTTTTTGTGGCGAGAACATCTGAGATCTACTCTCTCAGCAACTTTCAAGAGTACAATACAGTATCGTTAACTATAGTCACCCTGCTGTACATTACAGGCCCAGAACTTATTCATCTTACAACTGGAAGTTTGTACCCTTTGACCAACATCTCCCCGTTTTCCCCAGCCTCTAGCCTTTGACAACCACCAATCTACTCTTTGTTTCTATGTAACATGACTATTTAAAATGGAAGAGTCAGGAGAATTTTGTCTTAGGCAAAAACAAAACCATGAAAAATATATTACTTTAGTGGTATATTTTTTTTTTTTAAATTTTAACTCAAAACAAGAAGAATGTGCCTAAGAGGTCATTCTGTCCTGCTGTGCCAGATTACCCTTTTAAGAGAGCTACTCCAGCCAGCATCCCCAGCTGAGGCAGCAGGCTGAGACATGACCTGTGCATTTCAACCCCCTTTATAGAACCATATAACCTGAGGCAGCCAGGCCTAAAAGGTGACCCAGTAAGAATACTCCACACAAACAGGGATGGTGGTGGCCACCTATGCCCATGCTCTTTCAAGAATCTGAACTGGAAATGTGAAGAGAAAATCAGTCACCTGGTGGGAGCTGAAGTTAAAAAGTCACGTAGTAGAAAGACACCCTGAGAAGCCTTAAGAAGGGCAAGTTATGAACAAACTGAAGCCATTAGGGAGAGAAGAGACACGGAGGACGAAGTAATTGGTAACAAAGGGACGGTAGAAGTAGAGATAGAGTAGAATGAGTCACTGTATAAATAGGGATCAATGAAGTCCTGCTGTCAAGGGGACAATGACACACCCATTCCTACAGCTGCACTGAATCACACCAGTTCCCATCTGTGTTCCACAACCGTGAGATCCCAGCTGTTCCCAGAGTCTTTAAGATTCCCATCTGCATCACAAGGTATTCTAAGTAAATTGTTGTACCTTTCACTTTTGTATAAGCCGATAAGTAGACGCCCAGAATTGTGGACCAAGATAAAGAAGCCAGATTATTTTGCATTGGGCAAAGAGAACTTTATCCTTCAAGGTTGGTTACAAGTTTCTCTAGAAATAGCATCCCAGAAAGAAGAAAACATTCTCCACATCTTAAAAAAAGATCGTAAATTAAAATTGAAGTTTCAATATCTTTGTAACAGATATTTTGAGAAGAAAAAGTCTCCTTTCTCTTATCTCTTACTAGTGGAACCAATCTGGCTCATATTTATGAGAAAGCCATAGAAGTAGGTAGGGATGGAAAACCTAATGACTCGCTGCTACACTCCAGTGATTGGAAATGAAAAACGTCCACATATATCTCCTAAGACATTTTATTAACCAACGTCTTCTAGAAGAATTATGGTTGGGAGAGTCTTGCTATGTAGCTTTTATGAATTATCTTTTTGAAAATATATTTTATGACATGGGAAGAAGATGAAAAAGATGGTTACAAAACAGCATATATGACATGATCACAATTTTCAAATGTTCATGTCAGGAGGATGTATCAGCAACACGTAAGCATGGAGAAATCATGGGTGAATTTTATTTCCTTCTTCATACATGTTTTTAATTTACCAAATCTTCTACAATAAAAGAGGTTGAGTTTTATGACCAAAAAAAAAAAAAAAAGAAGTACACATTATTTTTTAAGATGAACAGGCAGCTGGCTGTTCACTGACTATTGTTAATTCTGCCTAAGTAAACCTCAGTTAAACATTCTTCCCTTTACTTGTAGCCAATGCATTATTCAAAACTCCTTAAAGTGCTGTCATAAATTCCACAGAGAAGCTCTTATTACTGCTGACAAGCAAAAGACCTCACTAGTATTTAGTATAAAAGCACAAACTTGTACGTAGATTCTTCTCTTCCAAACGGAGACCCAGAGAACAGAAAACACAGGAAAAAATCTATAGAAAACTGTGAGAAACAGTGATAGTTCCCCCTTCCTCCCCACCACCACCACCCTCCCCCAGAGGAAGTGGAAGTGTGTTTTGTCATCTTTGGGTTTCCCTCAATAGTAAAATTGCTTGGCTCATAGAGGAACTTAAGAAACACAGGTTGAAGGCAAATATGAAAAGCTGGCAGTTTTCTTCCCCGGTCTCAGTTTGGTTTATGAATCATTTTTGGGTTCCACAGGCCAAATGGAAACATGATTTTTCCCCTTTCTGACCACTCACTGTATTCATCCGATGCAAAGTATTTCAGTCATATTCCATGTAACATTTCATTGTGTATCACCTTGCATATTTCCAAAATTGTTTCCCATGTGTTAACCTCTCACCCAGAGAGCAGAGACAGCAAGTTGGCCACATACTTCATTGGTTTCCTTGCCAAGTGATACCCTTGAAGCAATTCAAAAAGCACAAGTACTGGTTGAAGGGTAAATGAGCCTGGGAACTTGAAACCCAGCTGCAAGGAGAGGGATGAAAAGGAATGGCAGGAAGAGGCACGTTCCCAAAGAGTTTTGCCAGCCCATTCACTCTGGTCTGTAACTCTTGGGTTTAGAGAGTCCAATGTATGAGTAATACTTCCATTTTTCAATTTTGTCCTCATCTACTTAGTCATCATCACCACACCCTGATATTTATGCCAAAAAAAAAAGAAAACAAAAAAATTCCAGTGAGCGAATTCAACATCATCACTGATGTTCAGCAAGGACAAGCCCAGCACCTGTTTCCTCCACCACCATGTTGAAGTGACCCAGCCTGCCATCAAGCTGGTCTTTCTTGAAAGCTGTTATGCTGGCAGAACCAAGGAACACCTTGTCTGGACTTCTCTGCTCACCTTAAGCGAGTCCTCAGCACAGGCTTGAGATACATGTCCAGGCCCAATTACCTTGTGTTATTTAAAGGGTCTCCCAGAAAAACCTCTACTTTTATGGGCTGAATCATGGTACTAATCCCTAAAATCACTCTTAAGGATTTTTTTTTTTCAAATTTGAAGTTTACTAGGAAGAGAAGTCATATCAGTCATCAGGAAATCAGAAAAAATTAATTGATCATGTCCCCAAGAAAAGAGCAGGGCTGTAGGAAAGAAAATGGAGAGGGCAGAGGGAAGGATGTAGATATGTGAGCCTGGGACAGTGCCTAGGAAGGTCTCTCACTTTGGAGACCATGAGCAGTAAGACAGTATCAGGAGCTGAAAACAATCAGAGGGACTACTGAAGGAAATAAGAGCTGCTAAAAGGGTCAAGGAGGGACAGGCTGTGTTAACATGGATCGGTCCTCCTGCTCTGCAATTGTATTTTTTTTTAATTGAAGCATAGCATACATATAGAAGAATAGATAAAACAAAAATATGATTTTGTCAGCAGACTGTCACAGGTGAACCCTGCAACCACTGAACCAGGTCAAGACAAAGAATGTTGACAACAGGGGCACCTGGGTAGCTCAGTCAGTTCAGCGTCTGCCTTCAGCTTAGGTCATGATCCCGGGGTCCTGAGATCGAGCCCCATGTCAGGTTCCCTGCTCAGTGGGGAGTTTGTTTCTCCTTCTCCCAATGACCCTAACCCCTGCTCCTGCCCTCATTCGTGTTCTCTCTCTCTCTCTCTTAAATGAATAAATAAAAAATCTTTTTTAAAAAAAGAATGTTGACAACAATCCAGTTCTTTACATTGGGCCTGCTTCCAATTACCACTCCATCTCTCCTTTCCAAAGACAACCTCAGTTTTGACTCCTATTGCTTTAATGTATCTATGCCTATTACATTTTATATAAATGGAATAATACAGAATATATACTTTGAGTCTTTTTTCCTCTCCATATGATGTTCGTGGAGTCCATCCATATTTCTTGTTGTAATTATATTCTTTTTCATTGTTGTGTGGTATACTCCTATATGAATATGCTATAATGTATCTGACAATTCTACAGCTGATGACATCTGGGTTGTTTTCAGTGGAGAGCAATTAATTACAAATAATGCTTCTGGGCACAGTCTGGTACATGACTCTCGGTATACATGTATGTACACTTTTGTGGTATATATTCAAGAGTGCAATTATTGGGTCTAGGGTCAGCATATGCTATTCTTTACATACTGTCTAACCATTTTCCAAAGTAATTGTATCATTTACACACCCATCAGTGAAATTCAAGAGTTCCAGTTGCTCCACATGCTTGTCAATATCTATATTACCAGTCTTTTAAGTTCTAGCCTTTCCAGGGGCACCTGGGTGGCTCAGTCAGTAAAGCATCTGCCTTCAGCTCAGGTCATGATCCCAGGGTCCTGGGAACGAGTCCCGCATCAGGCTCCTTGCTCAGCAGGGAGCCTGCTTCTCCCTCTCCCACTCCCCCTGCTTGTGTTCCCTCTCTCTGTCAAATAAATAAATAAAAATCTTTTTTAAAAAATTTAGCCATTCCGGTGTATATGTAAAAGTATTCTCACTGTGGTTTTAGTTTGCTTTTCCCTGATGGCTAATGCAGACTTTTCCATGCCCTACAATTTTCAAGCATCCCTGCATGTCTGTTTCATTACAAATCACTGCTCAACCACATTTTGATTCAGAATCAACAATCTTTTTTTTAATTGGAATATATTTGACATATAACATCATATAAATTATGGTGTATATCATGTTGACTTGATGTATTTGCATATTGTCATATGATGACCATTGTAGCTACGATTAGTACCTCCATCACGTCACGTACTTACCATTTCTTTTTTGTGGTTAAGATAATTACAATCTAGACTCTTAGCAAGTTTGATGATATAATACAATATTGTTGTCTCTATTCACTACACTGTGCATCAGATCTCCAGGACCTACTTCTCTACTAGTTGCAAGATCAACAATCAGTTATTAAGTGAACCAAAGACTATATGTGTTAATTACCTACGTGTACATGGCCTGAAAGTGGCAGTGAGAGATTCTGGACTAGGTGATTTCTGGTCAGTCCCGCTGTTTAGCTCCCGTATATCGTCACTAACATTACTGAGATAACACTTCTGGGAGAAGAATGTGCTAACAGAGGCTGGGGCCGAAGAGTGGGAAAGAGGTTAAGTACAAAGAGTGAAAAACAGATGGGTTTTCAAATTTTATAGCTTGAAAATAGTTGATGGCAGGTTCTCCAACTAAATAACTTAAGCTGTCAGCCATAAAATATGATGATAATTAATAGTGGTACAGATAATACTAGTTCTTATAAGCAAGGGAAAAGTGAACTTTGACAGGTGTTTGGTCGCTGTGAAATAAAAATCTCCCAGAAAGATCTTTCTTTGAATGACTCATAGAATCGTTTCTCTGAAAATGTGGATGAACCTCTGGTAACATGTTGAGGACCAAAGAAAAGTTTACTTGACCTCAAATTTTATGAGGCAGAGGTTGGTTTGTTTGTTTTTTCCTCTTTTCCCATTGGCAATAGGAGCCGATGAGAAGCTCTTCTCTGTTTTATAAAGGGGCTGAGAGGGGCACTTAGGTGGCTCAGTCGGTTAAGTGTTAGATTATTGATATTGGCTCAGGTCTTATCTCAGGGTCATGAGTTCAAGCCCCACGTTGGACTCCACGCTGGGTGTGGAGACTACTTTAGAAAGGGGGGAGGTGCTGTGAATTACCATCCTCTGCATCTCAACCAAGAGGTGGTAGCTAGAAGATCTTCCCCCTGCTGCCTCTGTCACAGGTTGACTGGAGTCTATGAATACCCAATACCCCATCATTGGACCTATCTAAATGTGGAAAGTCTCTAAATGTGGAAGCCATGGCCAGGAATGAGAATATGGGGAGAGTATCTGAGAAGGGTAACACATTAACACACTAAGTAACAACTCTGGACAGTTAGACACAGCTTTGTTGAGCAGATCTCCTTTTGAAATCTCACTGAAAGGGAAACCATAAAGGACAGATGGGCTTTGACTGAGCAAAGGGCCAAGGGCAGTCTGAAATGCTGGGCCACATTCAAGGAAGTCACACCCAAGGTGGGGGGGGGGGGGGGGGGGGGAAGAGCAGCTCATGGCTAATCAGGAAACTAGCTCCTGACAACCGGAAGAAAGGAATCTTGGATGAAGGAGTGGGCACCAAACGACTTTAAGGCAAAGATCAACCATTTCCCTATTTTCCCTAAGGCTGATCCTGAAGTATTGAAACCTAAAGTGCCCTGCATTCCCTGGGAGGCTAAAGCCACCACTGAACCTAATAATAGATGCAGCATTTCGACCACATTAATTACCCATTCGGACTGTGGTACATTTGGAAGAATCAAGTTGACCTCTCCTGGTGAGCCAGTTTTTTCTTATCCATCCAGCTGGCCCAAAGAGATGTAGCTGGGCATGAATGCAATCACATTTTCATTTCTGGGCATTTTGCACCTTATTCAGATGAATAGCCCAGCGTTGGTAGCATATGTCTACGTGGAGAGGAAATCTTCATCTCTAGTTCTCCTTCTCTAAAAGACACAGGAGACATGAGAAACTGAATTTTGAGACAGAAGTAAAATAATGAGTAGACCCAGAGGGTCTGAAATATGCAGAGTGGGAAAGTGGAAAACAAGCATTACAAAGCTAGAAGTCACAATCAGGCTGAAACCTTACATTGATCTTGTAAGATGTGTGACTTTGAATAAGCATTGTGGTTCTCAGTTTTCTCATCTATAAAATGAGGGGATTGGACTGATCCCAAAGTAAAATTTCCTCCTTATTGACATATTGGGGTCTTGTTCAAAGTTTTTACCCAGAGGTTAGAAGTGTGGCAAAAGAGGCCTGGTTATTCTACATTTCCTCCCCAGAGCCTTGCTTGCTCTAGTGCCCAAGTGGTCTCATTACTCACACTACATCTCCTGGCCTCCTTTGCTCTCTGGTTCTAGTTCTGTCTGGGTTTGGCCAGTGGAAGATACTTACAGGAGAACTGAGGGCTGAAAGAGAGAGAGAGAGAGAGGTATTTCTTTTCCTACCTCCTTTCTGTTTTGGTGTCCTGTATTTACAAGTCCAGCTGCTATGGCGTGGCCCTTCCTCCAGCAAACACCTTTGCTTTCCTTGCTCTCTCAGATCTACTAATGGTAATAACTTGTCACTGTTGCTAGTCCCTGGGTACCTCAACATCTTTGCTGGCTCCCTTAACCATGCCCTCATCTCTGTAAACACTCCTTTTACTAAAACCTCTTTCAATGAACGATGTTGGGTGAGGAATTCAGTTTCCTACCAGGTTCCTGGCTCATGCAAAAACTTTCTATTCAAAAAGGAAGTTATGAATTACAGAACTTCACAAGTCCCCCTCTCCCTGACTTGATGCTATTACTCTTTTTCTCATTTCCAGAGAATGATGGGGTCTGATGCATGTATTTACTTAGAGGAGGGAAAGGTATCCAGACTTAAGAGGTCTCCTTTTTTATTTACTTACCCTACTGTTTCCCAAATGGACTTCATGAGTGCAGCAACTCACAACAATATTCAGCTACACGCTTCACACAAAAGAAATCCAGGTTTTGAAATGGTTATCTAGCTAACATAAATGCCAGATTACATGATCCAAGTTCCAAAGACCATTTCCTCCCTCTCCACACCTCCTCCTCCAAGAATTATTGGACTTGACTTTGAAACATGACAAGATTAAGCAGGCAGTTTCCAAGTTTTCCCTTTCATTTTGCATCCAGGATAAACACGATTCATGACTTTAGTTTTTATACATTTTGGTTTCAGTCAGGAGTTGGAAGTTTTTCAGAAGGGCCATGCCAAGTTTCACTTATTCACTGAAATGTACATTTTTTTCCCTTCCTGGTTAGAACCTTCCTCCTTCTGTCTTCTTCTTCCTTCCTCCCCTAGTCACTGTGGATCAAGGCCACTATATCATCCAGGAAGGAAGGGATTTGAGAAGTGAATTGTCTATTATACCTATCTCAAATTTAACTAGAAATGACCGTAAGCTCTGAAAACTAGATATGTTGAAGATGCAGAAAATTGGCGGGGGGTGGGCAGTTTGCAACTGTGGAGCTTTTGAGAACTAGAGAGCTTTGATGTGGAGGAAGGAAGGGGAAAAAAAAAAAACTTTTTAAAAGCAAGAATAGCTTGGGGCGCCTGGGTGGCTCAGCCGGTTAAGCGTCTGCCTTCGGCTCAGGTCATGATCCCAGAGTCCTGGGATCGAGCCCCGCATCGGGCTCCCTGCTCCGCAGAAAGCCTGCTTCTCCCTCTCCCACTCCCCGTGCTCGTGTTCCCTCTCTCGCTGTGTCTCTCTCTGTCAAATAAATAAATAAAATCTTTAAAAAAAAAAAAAAAAGCAAAAATAGCTTGGACCAGTCTTTCCTGAAATGTGTGCCATGGAACCCTGACACTGTGCCTCCTCTGGGGGGTAGAAGTGGGAGGGGGTTATGGTCAAATAAGTTTGGGACATAATGCTAAAAATGTGGCACCTGCTTAGAAAGCCCCAAAGCATATTAAAGGGATAGAGAACTTCTGTAGTCAAGAATTGTGTTTCATGGTTGAGTTCCCATGTTTCTCCTCCAAATTTTTAGTCACCGAAACTTTTAAAATAATACCTATTTATCATTCTCTTGTGGAAATATCAAAGAACAAACTTTTAAGAAACATGGGATATTG
This sequence comes from Neomonachus schauinslandi, assembly GCF_002201575.2. Taxonomy (NCBI): domain Eukaryota; kingdom Metazoa; phylum Chordata; class Mammalia; order Carnivora; family Phocidae; genus Neomonachus; species Neomonachus schauinslandi. Next base: position 54,432,777 of record NC_058414.1, read on the forward strand.
CAGTGGGAGCAAAAACTCAGGGAATAAAAAGGAGAGAACATGATTTTTTAAAAAAATTTATCTATTTATTTTAGAAAGAGAGAGAGCATGGTCAGGGGAAAGGGCAGAGAGAGAGAGAGAAGAAGCAGACTCCCTGCTGATCTCAGAACCCTGAGATCATGACCTGAGCTGAAACCAGGAGTCGGACACTTAACTGACTGAGCCATCCAGGTGCCCCTGAGAGAATATGATTTCTATCTTCTCCATCTCCTACCTCCTGAGCAATGTGGCTCTTGCCCTGGGATCCAAAATCAGACTGCTGCTCTTTTCCACCCTGATGAACACTCTAGCTGAAAATGGTCTGTAGTACCAGACTGGCAAATGTTAAGTGTTCTGCAAATGTTTGTTGAATGAATTAATGATTGAATGAAATAAGAAAATCCCTGTAAAGCCTTTAGCATAATGCCTAACACAGCGTAAGTAGCAACAAATGCTATTATTACTATTCATAATGATCTTTGGTTTAGAGGAAACAGAAAAACTCGAAACTTGTTATTAGCCCCCTTCAAAATAACTTCAAGACTTAGATAGGCTCTGTCCCCAGGTAACATACATTTTCTGAAAGGGAATCAACTGATTATGCCACAACGAAATAACCTTCCACACAGGGAGGACTTACATGGAAATGTATTAGAATCACAGAAAAAAAATGTTGTTTGCTTAGTCACAAACAATAAATGGCATGTTTGTACAAGGAAGAAACAAACTGGATAAAGAAAAAATTCAGGGGCGCCTGGGTGGCTCAGTCGTTAAGCGTCTGCCTTCCACTCAGGTCATGATCCGGGGGTCCTGGGATCGAGCCCCGCATCGAGCTCCCTGCTCCGCGGGAAGCCTGCTTCTCCCTCTCCCACTCCGCCTGCTTGTGTTCCCTCTCTTGCTGTGTCTCTCTCTGTCAAATAAATAAATAAAACTCTTAAAAAAAGAAAAAAAAAGGAAAAGTTCAGTTCCGTGATGCTAATAGGAAGGGCTGGTATGTTACCTGAGAGTTTTGCTTTTTGGGGCGCCTGGGTGGCTCAGTCGTTAAGGGTTAGGCTCCCTGCTCAGCGGGAAGCCTGCTTCTCCCTCTCCCACTCCCCCTGCTTGTGTTCCTGCTCTCGCTTTGTCTCTCTGTGTCAAATAAATAAAGAAAATCTTAAAAAAAAGAGACAGAGAGTTTTGCTTTTTAATTTATAACATCCTTATCACGGTTGCAGTTATTTACAGTAAAAATGTAAAACACAGAGAGGTGAAGTAATTCATTTCACTTCTGTTCCTTTCTGGACTTACAGAATGGAATGGAAACCAACAGACTGCACAAAGTAAGATTCTGTGGATCAACGTCCTTAGAAGGAATTTATCTTGTCTAAGAATTGCAAGTGTTTCCTAATTTAGAAATGTACTAAAGTATGTTTCTTACAACAACTACTAACTACCACATCGAGTCTTTTGAAAGAAAGTTGGTTTTCCTGTTGATAGTATATCACAAAAGCCTTAAGACTAGGGCTGTGCTTTTATTTTATTTATATATTTATAAATCAAATATTATTTTTATTTATTTTCTGTGATTTAAAGCACAGTAACAGATTTTTATATATTTTTTATCTCATTAATGAAAGATAAAATGGTCAGTTATTTGGAAAAGGATATGTTGGCATTAAATAAAAACGTTACTTATTTCATTTTAGGAATGCATCTGACATTAAGTAGTTAAGGGTGGTCAAAATAACAGAAGCTCTGATCTGGTGCGGCTTCAACAAGGCAAATTTACACAACCTCGCATACCAGGGGGTAAGGAGGAAGATAAAGCCCCTGGTTTGGCTGATTCAGAAGCTCAAAGTTATGAAAGGCTTGGGCTCTATCCCTGTCTCTGCTCTGTCCTCTATAGCAGTGCCTTTTTACTCATGGTTCTGACCTCATGGTAATAAAATGGCTGCCAGCAACCAATGACTGTTCATTATTCATCTGCAACAGAAGAAAGTAAATCCTCCAACCAAGGACTATGAATCATTGCCTTTAGTCAGATTGGACCAACTCACTACACCTGCCCATCCCCAGAACAGAGGAACGACATTGACTGGTCTCGACCAGTGACTCCCAAACTACAGTTCCCATATCTGCAGTTGAAGCTTCTGAGAACCGGGAACTCTGTTTGAAATGCAAATTTTTGTGCTTTACTCCAGCTTTATTGAATCAGAAATGCTGGGGTTGGAGTCCAGCAATCTGAGTTTTAGCAAATCTTCCATGTATTATAAAATACATTTTCCATGTATTCTATGTCTACTGCCTTAAACTATGTAGAACCCACTCCGAGAGATGGGAAAGGGGTGGACACCTGGACTAAACTGGGATTATGTTAGAAAGGAAGAAGAGGAAGATATCCTTTTGAGATACTAACAATATCCATATCGGAGGTTTTTTTAAGAAAATAATTCAAATGTTTTCTTATATTTCCAATATTCTGTTCCATGGGGTTTGCATTAAAATAACTCAGACACTTTCTTGAAATCCTCTTGTGAATGTACCATGTCTTAGAAAGACAGCAAGATTATATCAGGATCCCAAAGAGCAGAGTTCCAATTCTAGTTTTGCCTCTGACGAACTTTATGTCCTTGAGAAATTCACTTAGACTCTCGGAACCCCGGCTTTTACTTCTTTAAAGGTATTGGAATAGAGTCTTTAAATTCCTGAAAATGAAAACAATTGTAGCTAGAATTTATTGAGCACTTATGTGCCATGCACTGCCAATGATTTTACTTAGCATGCTTATCATTTAATACTAAGAATAGCCCCTACGAAGTAGTAACTTGCCCAAATTCAGTGGCCTGATGAGTAAAGAATCTGGGATTTCGGTCTATCTGCTCCCAGAGTCTATTTGCTAAACCACTACTCTCCCCTGGCTCACTCTCCCCCACCCCCATCAAACTAACTCTATAATGCTGTAATTCATTTGGTTTCATATGGTTTAACTCATTATGCTTTTTAGGAAAGATGCAGTTTAGTATAATGAAAACAATGTGGACTTTGAATTTAGGCTATCATTTGAATGTTGGCTTCACTACCCTCCTGATCTACGACTTTGGGAAAGTTACTTAGCGTCTCGGAAACTTTAATTTTCAATCTGTAAAATAACATTTTGCATGACATTTGTAAGGATTAAAGGAGATAATACATATAATAGTGCTTAGCACCGTGCCTGGATTACAACAGGTATTTAATAAACGTTCATTTTCTCCCCCTGCCTATTGCTTGATGGGAACTGCTATTTGCTGAACGAGGGGAAACATTTTGGAACATTTACTTACTTACTTACTTATTTATTTGACCAAATATTTTCATTCAAAAGTGACCTTAGTAAGTAACACCAGGAATGGAAAAATTCTGTCTGTGACTTCTTGATTAAAACTTTTCTAAATGTAAGAACCCAGGTAAGAGGAACTTGTCAAGGACAAGAACAACCCTAGACCTTCCGTCAGCACCCCCATATTCATGCTCTCCTCACAATCTCTTCCCAGAGTTTTTTCAAGTGGGCTATGCAAGTCCACATTTGAATTCAGAAGAACATTTCGAATTTCAGAACTATTTCTCTTAACCTGTGTTAATCTCAAAATAGAACAGTCTCTATGGAGTAAGGAGTCCACTCTCTCCTTTCACAGCCACTCCCCACCCCTCCCTGCAATGGAGGGGTAACAGCACCCACAGACAGAGTTTGGGAGAAGTTACTTGGCTCATGACAGCAAAGGCCATTCTCAAGGAAAGAATGCTCCTTTTAAAGCAACTACATTAAGGAGAGAAGAATTTTACTCTCCGAGCTCAGAGGGTATGTGTTGTAAATATTTCATGATTCACTCCCATGAGGTTTAAAGGATTCTTCAGGACAAATTGTTTTATGGTTCTATCATCACATTATCTTTAATGGTGAAAAGTAATAGATTAGGAAACAGCTCTTTCAAATACTTGAAAAGTAGGAAGTACCTATGTTTGCTTCATATTCTAGGGCTATAGTTCATTGTGGGCTGTTTAATTTTGTCATCTTAAAATAACAGAGAGTTTTGGAATACATTTATGATAAATGGCTACTGAATGTATTTAATGCTTGTATTTTCCTGCAACATTATTCAAACAGAGTGCACATTTATGGCCTTGTGTTTTCCAGGACCATGACCAATACCCCTTATAGTCATATTTTGAAGCAAATGTTTGACATCAGATAATTCACCCAGAGAATAACTCTCTAAAATGCCTTTATTGCAACCAGGAGGCAGGAATAGATCATGAAGATAAATGTATGTTATTATCCCTCTGGTTGATAAAGAAAACAAAAATGATAAAAGTTTGTTTTATGGCCTCTCTTTATCTAACACAATGCCAGGAAAGCCTATGGCTATTTATCTTGTGTCTTCGTGAGCAGAGGAGAATATAAAATTGAGAAAATATCCAAAAATGTCATCACCAGTGGTCATTCTTAATAATTCAACTCTATAGGGGCACCTGGGTGGCTCAGTTGTTAAGCATCTGCCTTCGGCTCAGGTCATGATCCGGGGGTCCTGGGATCCAGTCCCATATTAGGCTCCCTGCTCAGCGGGAAGCCTGCTTCTCCCTCTCCCACTCCCCCTGCTTGTGTTCCCTCTCCCGCTGTGTCTCTCTCTATCAAATAAATAAATAAAATCTTTAAAAAAAAATAATAATTCAACTCTATAATTGTGTCAAATTTCCCTATAAAACTTTTATATATAATATGCATGTATTTTTATATATGTATATTACTATATAGACATATATCGGTACATAACTGCTCAAATGTTACAATATGGATATATGTTTTTAATTACCAGACACCAGAGGTGAGTTAATAACCAAGCATTATGAGACTCTGTGGGGTGAAACTCAGGCACTGGTATTTTTTTTAAAAGCCCCTCAGGTGATTACAATGTGCAAGCAGAATTGAGAACAACTCAAAGGGCTCTACAAGCCACACGTGAACATGAACACGTATATTTTCTTAACTTCACTGGGAACATCTAATACTAGTAACATAATCTCATAGTAAGACAAGTTCAAGGGCTTTGCTGCTTCTTCCTTGCCTGCTCCCGCTCCCCATTATCCTTCTTTAACTTCCCCTTGAACAGAATATCCAAGACTGGTTTGCCAGTGTGTGTGTGTGTGTGTGTGTGTTTAGTAGCAACCTCTGTCCTTTTCCCAAATATTTCCTTTAGACTGAATAAAGAAACTGAACAAAGCAGGACTTACAGAACAGAAATGGAGTGCTTGCAGCCTCTTCTGCTCTCCTACCCTCTTCTCCGTCATTGTTGGACCCCCAGGGCTCCCCAGAGCACCATTTCAAAACTGCCTGCAAGATGTTAGAGAACTTGGTTGGCTCTCTTAGTGGCTGCCAGAAGAAGGCTTATTTCAAAGGTTATAGGAAGGGCCCCAGAACAATACGCTGAATCATACAACAGGCAACTCCACTCAGGCAGTCCCTGACTGACCTCTGCTTGCCCATGGCCATGCTGTGAAATACCAGTTAACTGCGGATATTTAAGACTGTTTTCCTCCAGTTCCTGATATGAATAGTTCTAAGCAGGGCCTTTTCTAATGGGGGGTGAAATGAAGCAAATCATACTGTGTGCTCTGCTCCCTACTGTCCTCCTGCCTCTAAATCAGATCTCGGGGAACTTCTCAAGGGATCTGAAAAGGGATTACAAATCATGAAAGGGCAACATATAGCCCAAAAGGGGTGTGTGGAGAAAGAGAGGGCAGTTTGGCCTACTTTGCTTTGGTGATTTGAGGAAGTAGTTGTGGGTAGGTGGCATATGAGTCTTGGTCTTTTTAAAAAACAAAACAAGGGACGCCTGGGTGGCTCAGATGGTTAAGCGTGTGCCTTCGGGCCAGGTCATGATCCCAGGGTCCTTGCTCAGCGGGGAGCCTGCTTCTCCCTCTCCCTCTGCCTCTCCCCCTGCTCATGCTCTCTCTCTCTCTGTATCTCTGTGTCTCAAATGAATAAATAAAATCTTTAAAAATAAAATAAAAAATAAAAAAACAAAACAAGGGGCGCCTGGGAGGCTCAGTCAGTTAAGCGACCAATTCTTGGTTTCAGCTCAGGTCATGACCTGTTGATGGTGAGATCGAGTCCCACATTGGGCACCATGGTCAATGTGGAGTCTGCTTCAGATTTTCTCTCCCTCTGACCGCCCCCTCAAATAAATAAATAAAACATTAAAAAAAATAAAAGTAAAAAACAAAACAAAATGAAGAAAGACTGGTTGACAGCATGTCCTTTCTCTGACCATCTCTGAATCTCTACCATTAGTCTGTGTATCCATTGAGCCACCCATCCAGGGCTTGGGACCTGGACCAATCTTTTTGATTCATCATACAAAAAAGAGTTTGGTTGAAGGTGCTACCTGAAAGTTATAGGGTGGATAAATATTCTATGTCTGCCAACAACCCAATGCTTAATCTCAAAACCTATGTTTAGAAGGTTAACCAACTTGGCCAAGGTCACAGAGTAGTGGAGATGGGATTCCACTTCATTCCTGTCTGACTCCCCAAAGCCTACAGCCTTTCCATGACATTTGCTTGTCCTTGGGGAAAGGGCTTTTGACTGGAGGATGAGGTAAAAGATGGGCAATTTAGAGAATGGGTGAATTTGGAATCAGATTAAGCCTAACTGTTTTTAGTAGGGGTCTCTGGGAAGACATAGGGAACCATGACCCCAGCCAACAGGGACTCGGGGAAGAAGGACAAGGACAAGGAGGGCACTAGAGACAAATATTATCTACTCCAAAAATCTGACCACCATGAAACAGATTCTAATACCTGGGCATCACCAGATGTGGTGTAGAAACTAAATATGTACAGCTCTTACATTTTTTTATTGTGTGACATTTTAATCTGATAGAAGATCTACATTAGAATTCTGCACTTAATCAATTCTTCATCTTGTTTCTGAGGCAGTTAGCAAAGGAAATGAAAATAATCTGATTTGACATCGGTGGTCAAATACTGTGAAACTTTGCATGTTGGTTAATGTGTCAAAGTAATGATTCATTTCACACAGATCACAGATGGGATTGACTTCCAGCCTTGTCTGTTCTGGTCTATAACAGAAATAGATTAAGGGGGTCAAAAGGTTCAAACTTCCAGTTATAAAATAAATAAGCCCTGGGGATATAATGTACAGCATGGTGACTATGGTTAATAATACTGTATTGTATATTTGAAAGTTACTAAGAGAGTAGACCTTAAAAGTTTTCATCACAAGGAAAAAAATTATAGCTCTGTGGTGATATACTTACTGTGGTGAGCATTTCACAATATATACAAATATCAAGTCATTATGTTGTACACCTGAAACTAATATAATGTCAATTATATCTCAATAAAAAAAAGAAATAGAGACCCACAAATCACTCACTGATTCAGTAGTTCATTTATAATTTGTCACTGAGTTCCCCTTAGCTCCTATGCATGTGGATGCAATGATAGATAGACCAAATGAGCTGGTGTTTTAACTAAATTAAACTATGCACCTCAAGTAAAAATTAGCTCCAATGATCCTAATTCAAACAACCAGCCATTAAAAAGAATGTATAAGACAATCAGGGAAATAGGGACACTGACCGCAGATTTCATGATGTTAAGGAATCTATTGCCTACCTCTTTTGATGTAATAACAGTATTGTGGTTGGTTTTTTTAAGAATATTTATCTGTTAAATCTCCATACAAAAATATCTAGATGAAATGATATGATGTCTGAGATTTGGTACAAAATAATTCAGTGGTAGAAGGAGGGAGTGGAGAAAAAATAGGTGGGTAAAGATCAAACAAGATTGGCTATGAGTTAAAATTTAGAGAAGCTGGGAGAAGAGTACAAGGAGGTTCATTATACTATCCCCTATTATTTGTTTGTTTTAACTTTTCCATTAAAATGTTTTATTTTTCTATATATAGATCTAATCACTGTGGCATAATGGAAATTTGAAGTCAGGTAGATCAATGTGCAAATAGTGGTTCATTTCACTAACCAGTTAGGGAATCTGGGGCAAGATCCTGAAACTTACAGAGCTTCTTCTTCATCTTTTAAAAAACTACGTGTATCTCATAGTGCTACTGAGAATTAAAAGAAATAATACCTCGGGGCACCTGGGTGGCTCAGTCGGTTAAGCGTCTAACTCTGGATTTTGGCTCAGGTCATGATCTCAGCGTCATGAAATCGAGGCTTGCATCAGGCTCTGCCCTGGGTTTGGAACCTGCTTGAGATTGTCTCTCTCCCTCTCCCTCTGCCCCCAAGCCCACCCACCTCCTGATCATGCACATGCTCTCTCGCTCTCTCTCTGGAAAAAAATTTTTTAAAAATTAAAAGAAATAATACCTCTAAAGCACCTAGCACCATGCCTGACGCATACTAGACACTCAGTAGCTATTGTTATAATTATAGAAAATATTGAAGACAGGCATTTCAAAGAAACTTGGAACAACATGTGAGATTTCAAAAGAAATCTCAAAGCAGAATAAAGTGAACCAACAAAGAGAAAGGTTAGTAGCCTTTCACAGAGAGCCTGAGGTTAGAATTTATCTTCCTAGGCAACAAGACAATTATTCGGAACACAGAAAGAAACAACTTTCTATTTATCTCATTTCTAAGGTAACCATTGTATCACCAGTGAAACAGTTCAGGAGTAAATTGCGCCTGGTTTGCAAGGTCTCAGATTCCATTCTGTTTCAGTATGTATTTGAATGAGAAGGAGCAAAGAATATGTCCTTGACTGGCAAAGAGGAGGACGGGATCCAGAATATTTTTTTACAATTTTCTGTAATTTAAATTTATACTGTTTTTACTCTTTTAAAAAGGATTTTATTTATTTGTCAGACAGAGAGAGAGCACAAGCAGGGGGAGCAGCAGGCTCCCTGCTGAGCAAGGAGCCCGATGTGGGACTCAATCCCAAGACTTTGCGATCTGCCTTCAGCTCAGGTCATGATCTCAGGGTCCTGGGATCAAGTCCCGCATCAGGCTCCTTGCTCAGCGGGAAGCCTGCTTCTCCCTCTGCCTGCCGCTCCCCCTGCTTGTGCTTTCTCTCTCTCTCTGACAAATAAATAAAATCTTTAAAAAAAAAAAAAAAGATTTCCAATGTGAAAAATGGATTATTAGACAACTGTGCTTAGAATTTGCTCTTTCTTCTATAATAACCCAGTTAATGGCTTCAACAATCTCACCACTCAAACCAGAGCTCTGGTAGATACACTGAGTTCCATTTTCTCCCTCCACTCCCCCTGACACTTGAAACTGATTCACAGTCCATCAGCTTCTTCTCTCATATATCTTTTGAAAGTGCCCCTTAATCTATACTTTCATAGGCCAGGTCTTCAGCATCCCACAATTACATTTTTTGCAGCAATTGTAAAACCAGTTTCTCTATTTCTGGTTTCTTCTTTTTTCAAATCACATTCCAGAAAGCTGGCAAAATGGCCTTGTAACACCCAAATCTGATCATGTCATTACTCTGAGTAAAATATTTCAGTAGCGGGGCGCCTGGGTGGCTCAGTCGGTTAAGTGACTGCCTTCGGCTCAGGTCATGATCCTGGAGTCCCAGGATCGAGTCCCACATCAGGCTCCCTGCTCGGCGGGGAGTCTGCTTCTCCCTCTCCCCCTCCCCCTGCTTGTGTTCCCTCTCTCGCTATGTCTCTCTCTGTCAAATAAATAAATAAAATCTTTAAAAAAAAAAATATTTCAGTAGCTCCCAACTGTCTATAGAAGTCAAAATTCCTTAGCATGTCGGACCGTTGTCCACTTTTCTAGCCACACCTCTTTGTCTATGCATTCAAATGCACCTTGTCCTTTGCTCTCGAACCATACTAAACAACTCATCATTTTCTCCCAGTGCCATGTTCTGTTCTGCTGCTATGTTTTTGCATATGCTATTCCTTCCGCCTTGCAAGTCTATTTGACAAATCTTGCTCATACTTTAAGATTCAACTTGAATATCCTTTACTCTTTCACTACTGGTTGCTCACCACCACCCTATTCAGTTAGACTCTCTATTCTCTGAGCAGCTTGAATATGCATGCACATACCCTTATTTAAAAAGTTTGTAACAGCTCTCCGTGTGCACACGTATGCATGTGTGTGTGAGTGTGTGTACTATTGCCCGTGAGCTTCTGGAAAACAGAAACTATAAATTATTTATCTTTATCTCCTTAAGCCTTACCTAGTGCCTGGTACAAAGTAGATGCTCAGGAATGTGTGAAATAAATGAAGGGAACAAATTAAGCAAGAGAAAAGTTAATAAATGTGAAATACAATGAATAACTGTGCTTTAAACTTTCAAAAATACTTCTCTTTCCTAGAAGGTACTTTACTCTATCAAGTCTTAGTATCTTAGGTTGTCCCTTCTGTCTAGAATGTTTGTCTCTTCAATCTTATTCTTGTCTCATCCTTCAAGAAGCTACTCAGGAGGTAACGTCATTATCTCTGTTAAGCTTTCCTGAGACTCTACGCAGAGTTAACTTGTGCTTTATGGTACGTGCCATAGACCCTTAATATTCCCAAGGTATACCCCCTGAGACCTCACAGATCCAAATGTTTGAATATGCAAACTTTTATGGGGGCTTCTGGATTTCTTCTAAGTCAAATTACGAGCTTGAATGCTGAGTTTCCTCCTCGCACAAGTTAGTCAGCTTTACAACTTTTACTCAAAATCTTTTTCTTACTTGATAGCTATTTTTTTTAAGACTTTATTTATTTATTTGAGAGAGAGAGACAGTGAGGGTGAGCAAGAGCACGAGTGGCGGGGGGAGGCAGAGGGAGAGGGAGAAGCAGACTCCCCGCTGAGCAAGGAGCCTGACTCAGGACTCAATTCCAGGACTCCCAAGATCATGACCTGAGCCGAAGGCAGATGCTTAACCAACTGAACCACCCGGGTGCCCCTTGACAGCTATTTTCAAGTCAGGTTTATTGGGATGTAATTTACATAGAGTAAAATTCACCTTTTTCAGATGTATAATTTTATGATTTCTGACAAATACATTCAGCCATATAACCACTGCTACAATTAAGATATAAAACATTTCTTCGACCCCAAAAAGTTCCCAGGTGCCCCTTTGTGGTCAATCCCCAGCCTATGGCTGTCCCTATGATTTTAAATTTTCCAGAGTGCCATATAAATTGAAACAGATAGCATGTGGTCTTATAAGCCTGGCTTTTTTTTTTTTTTTTTGGTTTGGATAATGCAAGTAAGGTTTGTCCTTTTTGTTGCTGAGTAGCATTGCATTGTATGGAACTCATGGTATGGAAGGCATCATGGTACGTGTACACACAGCATGGGGATATCATAGCTTATGCATCCCTTCACAGGCTGAGGACCATTTGGGTTGTTTACAGTTTGGGGTGGTTATAAATAAAGCTACTATAAATATTCATGTACTAGTCTTTGTGTGGACCTATGTGTTTTTATTTCTTTTGGGTAAAGAGCTAGAAGATAAGTTCGGTTGTGTAGTAAGTACATGTTTAATTTTATAAGAAACCATCACATGTTTTTTTCAAAGTGGCTGCACCATTTTATATTCCACCCACAATGTATGAGAGATCCAGTGGCACAGGATCCTTGGCAGCACTAAGAAAACTGTAGTAATATCTCACTGTGATTTTAATTTACATTTCCCTAATGACTAAAGATACTTTCAGTGTTTATCTGCCATCTGTATCTCTTGTTTTGTGAAATGTCTGTTCAAATATGCTGTTGATTTTTTTAAAGTGATTCTCTGTTTTCCTATTATTGAGTTGTCAGAGTTCTTTGCATATTAAAGCAATCAGTCTTTTATTAGATAGTGTTTGTAAATGTTTTTTCCAGTGGCTTCTTTTTTATTTTCTTAGCAGTGTCTTTTGAAGAATAAGTGTTTTAAATTTTGATCACGTCTAGTGTACCAACTTTTTCTTTTCTGGTCTCCACTTTTAGACGCTATTTTAGAACTGCCTAACTCAAGTTCACAAAGATTTTCACATGTTTTCTTCTAGAGATGATACAGTCTCAGTTTTACACTTAGATCTATGATCTATTTTGAGTTACGCTTTTAAAAGGCTGTGGGATATGGGTCAAGGTTCCTATTTTTATACGTATATGTCCAGCATATATTGTCCCAGCGGCAGGTATTCAAAGTCTATCCTTTCTCTATTGAATTATCTCAGCAATTTGTCAAAAATCAATTGACCATATATGAGTCGTTCGATATCTGGATTCTATTTTAGGAATTAGACAACTTTTCCTCTAAAGGAAGAGATAAGAAATATTTTAGGCTTTGCAGGCCATACAGTCTCTGCTATAACTTCTCAACTCTATCATTACAGCTCAACACCAGCCATAGACAATATGTAGACAACTGATCTGGGCTATATTTCAATAAAACTTTATTTGCAAAATAGGCAACAAGCTAGATTAGGGCTTCAGGCTATAGTTTGACAACTCTTGGTATAGTCTATTTCATTAATCGGTGTCTATCCTTTTATCAATACCACACTATCTTGATTACTGTGGCCTATAAGGTTTTTAGGGTATTTTTTTTTTCTTTTTTTTTTCTTCCAAGTTTTTATTTCAATCCCAGTTATTTAACATACAGTGTAATACTAGTTTCAGGTGTAGGATTTGGTGATTCATCACTTACATACAACACCCAGTGCTCATCACAACAAGTGCCCTCCTTAATCCCCATCACCCATTTAACCCATCCCCCCACCCACCTCTCCTTCAGCAACCCTCAGTTTGTTCTGTATAGTTAACAGTTTGTTTTATGGTTTGGCTCTCCCTTTTCTTCCTCCTATGTTCATCTGTTTTTTTCTTAAATTCTACATATGAGTGAAATTATATAGTCTTTGTCTTTCTCTGATTTATTTCACTTAGCATAATACTCTCTAGCTCTATCCACATCATTGCAAATGGCAAGATTTCATTCTTTTTGTTGGCTGAATAATATCCCATTGTGTATATATACCACAACTTCTTTACCCATTCATCAGTCAATGGACACTTGGGCTCTTTCCATAATTTGGCTATTGTTGATAATGCTGCTATAAATATCAGGGTGCATATATCCTTTTGAATCATTATTTTTGTATCCTTTGGGTAAATACCTAGTAGTGCAATTGCTGGGTCATAGGGTAGTCCTATTTTTTAACTTTCTGAGGAACCTCCATACTGTTCTCCAGAGGGGCTGCCTCAGTTTGCATTCCCACCAACAGTACAAGAGGGTTTCCCTTTCTCCACATCCTCACCAGCACCTGTTGTTTCTTGTGTTGTTGTTTTTAGCCCTTCTGACAGGTGTGAGGTGGTAGCTCATTGTAGTTTTGATTTGTGTTTCCCTGATGATGAGTGATGTTGAGCATCTTTTCATGTGTCTGTTAGCCATCTAGATGTCTTCTTTGGAAAAATGTCCATTCATGTCTTCTGCCCATTTTTTAACTGGATTATTGTAAGTTTTGAAATCAGGTAGGAGTATGATTCCTCCAAACTTTTTCTTTTTTCAGAATTGTTTTGACCATTCCTTTGCTTTAGCCATTCCTTTGCAGAATTGTTTTGGCTATCCCTTGCTTTTCCACTTACATTTAGGATTTACTTGCCACTTTGATAAAACAAAAAGTCTGCTGGGGGCGCCTGGGTGGCTCAGTCAGTTAAGCATCTGACTCTTGATTTTGGCTCAGGTCATGATCTTAGGGTTGTGAGATCGAGCCCTGCATCGGGCTCTGTGCTTGGCATGGGGCCTGCTTAAGATTCTCTCTCTCCTTCTCCCTCTGCCCTTCCCCCACTTCCTCTCTAAAGAAAAAAAAAAAAGTCTGCTGGAATTTTTATTAGGATTGTGCTGAATCAATAATCATTTTGGGAAGAATTAGCATCTTAACAATCTTGAGTCTTCTAATCCATGAACACGGATACTTCTTTCTTTAGAGATTTTTATTCTATTATCAATGTTTTGTAATTTTCAGCATACAAATCTTACCCATATTTTGTTAGATTTATACATAAGTATTTAATGATTTCAGTCCTATTGTTAAGTGATTTTTTAATTTTAACTTCAGTTGTTCATTGTTAATATATAGAAATATAATTGATTTTTGTGTATTGAGCATGTATCCTGCAAGCTTGTTAAATTCACTTATTAGTTCCAGTAGCTATTTTGTAGATTCTTTGGGATTTCTTATCTAGACAATCATATCATCTGTATATAGAGATAGTTTTATTTCTTCCTTTTCAATATCTTTGCATTTTTTTTCCTTCCTTATTGCACTGGCTATGACCTCCAATAAAGTGTTAAATAGCAGTGGTGAGAGTATACAGTTCTCCTTTGTCCCTGACCTTAAGGGAAAGCATTCAGTCTTTCACCATTACATATGATGTCAGTAAGTTTTTCACAGATGTCATTTATTAAATTGAGGAAGCTCCTTTCTATTTCTACTCAGAGTTTTTACCATGAATAAATACTGAATTTTGTTGAACACTCTTTTGGCATCTATTGAAATGATCAAATAGTTTTCCTTCTTTAGTCTATTGATATAGTGAACTGCAGTGATTTAGTTTCAATATTGAGCCACCTTGCCTTCCCTTGCTCAGGATGCATTACCTTTTTTATATATTGCTAGATTTGATCAGCTAATACTTTGTTGGTGATTTTTGGGTCTATGTTTATGCAGGATAATGGTTGTTAGTTTTTATTTTCTTGTACTGGTTTTGTCTGGTTTCAGTATCACGATAATGCTGACCTCACAAAATGATTTCCTTATGTCAACCCTCCCACTAGAAAATAGACAGCTTTTCAATGTTCACCCACTTACTTGATGAACATTTTAAAACATAGCAACCTCTTCAAGGTGACTCCCTATATGAAAAAGAGTGTGCATTGGCAAGACCTCTTTAGGATATGGATGACAAGCAGTAAGCTAGACATACTCATTGGTTCAGTAACTGGCTCCAGAACCCTGACAACTTGGTATTAAAGAAAAACTCTAAGCCTCAGCACAATTGTATATTAGTGTACCTACCTCATTGATTTCTTACTGGCTTACTAGCTAAAACACATGTTAAATCAGATTGAGTCTGGACCTATGTAATTGCTAATCTAATTTTTGTTTCCAAAGACAAAAACAAAATTCACTCTCACTAGAATAAAATCTCCTTATGGGCAAGGCATATAATTTAGTCACCTTTGTATCTGCAATGCTCATAAAAGGCTTGGAAAATCTTGGACATCAGCATAATTTATTTAATAAATGAATGAGCACTCTAAAAATGAAAACAAGGCTTTTGATTTTTAGTTCAGCTTTTTCTTGTACAAAATTCTTCTTATTTCACAATAGAATACTGTCTGAAACAACATATATGTCATAAACACTAAAATTTAAATCTTTCACTGCTACTAGAAGCATTCAATTTGTCTTTGGGTTTTATGGGAGAAAAGCCAAATGTTACTAAATCTAAGTAATTGTTATTATTGGGTTTTCTTTACATGGAGGTTGTAATAAACCTCAAGATAATGCTGAAAGCTTAACAGGCTCAACTTGCCAACTACACTATATATTAGAAGTTATATTGTTGTTTGGTCTGCAAAAATATTTTTTATTTAGGCTTCAAAATAACAACAATTTTATACTTATGACAGCTCTGTGTCTGTGTCAGTAAGAGAAAAAAATCCATATGACGACTTTTTAATATGTACGTATATCATGCATGGAGACAAAAAAAGACATTTCTGAATTCCGCATCTTCACGCTAGCTGATCAGTCCGTTGGCCTACACTATCATGACATCTACTGGCACAACCAGACTAAGCACCCAGGGTTAATCTTCAAACTGACAGAGCAGTTGTGAGTCTTCCTCTATGATTACTGATAACCTGAATTACACTAGCCTGAATTTTTTAAGAACAGAAATGATGCATTTTTTGAGCTATCTCTAGCACCTAATATTTGTGTTTGTCACATTAAAGATGTTCTAAAATGTGTTGGATGATCATGAACATAATTGCTCATAATCTAATCTTTTAAAAAGCCTGGAATCTGAGCAGTACTGTAAGAGTTAATTAGATTTTAAAATAATAATAGTAAAATGCTCTAAAATGGAGTGTCTTTGTCTTTGTGGTTTACAAACCTCCCTTAAATTCTAACAATACAAATAAGTCCTGGGGAACCTGGGTGTCTCAGTTGGTTAAGCATCTGCCTTTGGCTCAGGTCATGATCCTAGGGGCCTGGGATCAAGCTGCACATCTGGCTCTCTGCTCAGCGGGATCCTGCTTCTCCCTCTCCCTGCTGCTCCCCCTGCTTGTGCTCTCTCTCTTTCTGTCAAATAAATAAATAAAATCTTTAAAAAAAGTAAGTCTCATGTTCCCAAAAAAATCACACACAATTTTACATACAATCACACAAAGGTCTAAATCTGATCTGTCAATTCTAGGTTAAGAACCCCAGATCAGAAGGTGCCAATATGTTTTAAGACACTTTAAAATGCAGGTAAACAAATTAAAACAAAGTGAGATGTTACTATGTACCTACTGGCATGGCTGAAATCCAAAACATTAACACCACCAAATGACGGCACGTATGTAGAGCGACAGGAACTCTCATTCACTGTTGGTGGAATGTGAAATGCTACAGTCACTTTAGAAGACAGTTGACAGTCCTTATAAAACTAAACACATCTTATGAGTGACCAAGCACTCATACTCCTTGGTATTTACCCAAAATTAGTTGAAAATTTATGTCCACACAAAAATCCATGTGCAAATGTTGACAGAAGCTTTATTCCTATTTGCCAAAACTTGAAAGCAACCAAGATGTCTTTTAGTAGGTGAATGAATAAACAAACTACTATACATCCACACTATAAAATATTATTCAGCAATAAAAATAAACACGGCGCCTGGCTGGCTTAGTCAGTAAAGCATGTGGCTCTTGATCTCGGGGTTGTGAGTTTGAGCCCCACACTGGGTGTAGAGGTTACTTAAAAATAAAATCTTAAAAAATAAAATAAATAAATAAACTGTCAAGTCACAAAAAGATGGATGAACCTCAAATGCAATAGCTAAGTGCAAGAAGCCAGTCTGAAGAAAGCTCCATACTTTATAATTTCAACTATATGACATTCTGGAAAAGGCAAAACTATGGAGACAGAAAGTTTAGAGGTTGCCAGGGGTTAAGGGGGAGGGAGGAATGAATAGGTGGAGAATGGGGATCTTTAGGACAGTGAAACTATTCTGTGTGATACTGTAATGGTGGTTACATTTCATTATACGTGTGTTCAATCCATAGAATGTATAAAACAAAGGGTGAACCCTAATGTCAACTATGGACTTTAACAATAACAGATATCAATATTGGATCATTAATTGTAATAAATGTGCCACACTAATGCAAGATGTTCATAATAGGAGATAACTGTGAGGAGGGGGGAGCTGGTAAGGAAGAAGGGAAGTATGTAAGAACTCTCTACTTTCTGCTCAATTTTTCTGTAAACAGAACTGCTCTAAAAATAGCCTATTAATTTTAAAAAATAAGATGAAATAAACTTTCATCATATTGAGACATATTATAGGATCTCTTTGTTACAGAAAAAAAAATGTATGTGGTCTCATAAAGAATGAATTGAACAGGTTTACGTTCCCATGTTTTCCCCTGCTACGATTTTAACTGACATGTAATCTATGCCAGAAGTTTATTTTATAAGTGTTGGTGTAAGCAAGTCTCTCTAACAGAAGGTTATTTTGCTACTGTAAGCCCTAAAGAGAAAAAGACTTTTTACTTAATCCTTGGGTTGATTAAATTAAACATTTCATTTGGTGTGCTTTTCATTTTGATGTCCTTAGGACTGAGAATTGCCTTTCTCAGAAAGTACTATAAATCAACCATGAATTGCTGGGGTGATAAAGGGAAAAAGGATGATTCCATTATAGCTTCTGCCAAGAGCTCTCAGGCACATCTAGCAAGGCCCTGCCAACAAATGTTTAATAGTATTGTAAGGAGGTCTACTTCCAGAATCCTTCTGAAAAAACGAAAATTGCTTTTGGCCTGTCAGTTCCATTGTAAAAAGTCTTAGGCTTTAAAATTGATTACCATTTTATCCCAGAAAGCAGAATGGCATTCCAGCAAACCATGATTTCTATATGCCCTCGTCTGAACCCCTGATACTTACCAAAGGGGAAATATTTTTCATTCATCTCCATAAAACTCAAAGGGAGGTAGACATTTGCACAATTGCTTGAGCAAAGAATTCAAGAAAGAACTTTGTCTTTTGGCCTGAGTTTTTTGGAGTTTGGGTCTGATAATAAAAATTTCAAGAAAAAAATCACAAAATAACAACTTTCTGCCTTCAGGACTGAGAAGGCCTAACCCGAGCAAACAGAAAAAATAATTGTAAGATCAGATCATAGCTGTAATTGTTCATCTTATTCAGGTTAAAAGATATTATTTTTGTCTCATGTTACTAAATGTGCTTGGTTTGTGTCTAAGGAAAAACCCCTGTCCCAAATGAAGACATAAAACCGAAGGAAGTAAATCTCTGTACCCCCAGTGGAGTCCTACCTTGCACTTAGCTTGCTTACACCAACACTTATAGCCCTAGTCTACTGGGGCTTCTGGGAGAGAAGCAGACCATGTGAGAGTGGGGAGCCTTAGAAAGTCTCCTGATAGTCTAAACTCTCATTAGAAATCCATTTCTTTATCTTATTTTGTAAATTGCAGTTCTTTCTGGTTGTTTGCTCTATATTGCAATTATAGGGGTCACTAATGCTCTTGGGTGAATTCATTTGTCAGATTTTCCTCTTCTGTAGCATCTGGCTAGGAATGGAGCCCTAAAGAAATCACATACTCTTTTCTTCTTTTACCGAAGTATAATTAACATACAATGTTGTATTAGTTTCAGGTGTACAACATATGGTTCAACAATTTGATACATTAGCCAATGTTCACCATGAAAAGTGTAGTCACCATACAACATATTACAATGTTATTGACCATATTTCCTTCGGTTTACTTTTCATCTCTGTGATTTACCTATTTTATAAGTGAAAGTTTATACTTCTTAATCCCCTTTATTTATTTTGTTCATCCCCCACCCCTCTGACAACCACCAGTTTGTTTTCTGTATTTAAGAGTCTGTGTTTGTTTGTTCATTTGTTTTGTTTTTTAGATTTGACATATAAGTGAAATCATGGCATTTTTCTTTCTGTGACTTATCTCACCTAACATAATACCCTCTAGGTCCATCCATGTTGTTGCAAATGGCAAGATCTCATTCTTTTTTATGGTGTGGTTATGTTCCATTGCATATATATACCACATCTTCTTTATCCATTCATCTATTCGTGGACACTTGAGTTACTCCCATATCTTGGCTATTGTAAATGATGATGCATTAAACTAGGGATGCGGGGCGCCTGGGTGGCTCAGTCGGTTAAGCTGCTGCCCTTGGCTCAGGTCATGATCCCAGGGTCCTGGGATCGAGTCCCACATCGGGCTCCTTCCTCAGCGGGGAGCCTGCTTCTCCCTCTCCCTCTGCCTGCCACCCCACCTGCTTGTGCTCTCCCTCTCTCTATCTCTGTCAAATAAATAAAATCTTAAAATAAATAAATTAATTAATTAAATAAACTAGGGATGCATTTAACTTTTTGAATTAGTGTTTTCCTTTTCTTTGGGTAATCATCTCATATATCTTTTGAAGAAAGAGGAGGAGTAATTTTGGAAGAAGAAAGAATTGGGACCTTCAGAGGATTGACCAACACACTGTAGCCGTGGCCATTCTGCTTCAAGATGTTTATTACAAGCAGCAACAGCAAGTAGCCATGAATCTTTGCCTCTTACTTAATATCCAGATTCCTCTGCTGAGAAATTCAGAAGATAAAATACATACTGGATAGCTGCTATCGCCTTTCCTAACATTTCCCTCTTCTTTGAGTTCTTTTTTTTTTTTTAAGATTTTATTTATTTATTTCACAGAGAGAGAGAGAGAGCACAAGTAGGCAGAGAGGCAGGCAGAGGGAGAGGGAGAAGCAGGCTCTCCGCGGAGCAGGGAGCCCGACGTGGGGCTGGATCCCAGGACTCTGGGATCATGACCTGAGCCGAAGGCAGCCGCTTAACTGACGGAGCCACCCAGGCGCCCCTTCTTTGAGTTCTTAAAACCACGGTTTACTTAGGGGCATTCTTTTGGCCAGACATTAATTTCAGATACTACACTCAGGTCTAGTTATCTTCAGGGCAGAGAAGTCTGAGCTACTATACTCAAAGCAGCATCAACCTGATTTTACTTGTCACTTGTTACCAATCAGACCTATCAAAAACGGAGAAATGAGTATAGAGGAAGAAGAAATGTTGTAGACATAATGTTACAAGCAGGTCATATTCTTTTTTTTAAATTTTTTTATTAACATATAATGTATCATTCGTATCAGGGCCACAGGTCTGTGACAAGCAGGTCATATTCTTAAAACCCATTTATTGGGGCGCCTGGGTGGCTCAGTCAGTTAAGCGGCTGCCTTCGGCTCAGGTCATGATCCCAGGGTCCTGGGATCAAGCCCCACATCGGGCTCCCTGCTCGGCAGGGAGCCTACTTCTCTCTCTCCCTCTGCCTGCCCCTCTGCCTACTTGTTCTCTCTCTATATCTCTCTTTTAAATAAATAAATAAAATCTTAAAAAAAAAAAAGACCCATTTATTAACGCAAGCATATATTAGGCACAGAGAGTCTAGAATTTCGGCTCAGGTCATACAGCTATTAAGGAGCACAGACAGGATTCAAACCCAAGCCCAGTTGATTGAAGCCCACATTATTTCTACATCCTCTCAATGACCCATTAAGTTTTAGCCACTGTTTTAAGTGCTTTATACCCATTAACTCATTTAATCTTCCCTGCAGCTCTGTGAAGAAGATAACATTATTACCTCTATTTACACATGAAGACACTAAGGCAGTGGTAGCTGAAATAATTTGCAAATAGTAAATGGTAAAGCTTGGACTTGACTCCAGGTAACCTTGAAAATACAATAATGCTTCTCTTAAACTGTAGTTCAAGATTTGTCTTCTTACACGAAGATCAAAGGAACAGAGGAGAGAACCCAGATATGGATCCACAACTACATGGTCAACTAATCTTTCCAAAGCAGGAAAGGATATCCAATGCAGAAAAAAAAGTCTCTTCAACAGATGGTGTTGAGAAAACTGGACAGCAACATGCAAAAGAATGAAACTGGACTACTTTCTTATTCCAGACACAAAAATAAATTCAAAATGGATTTAGGATCTAAATGTGAGACCTGAAACCATAAAATCCTAGAGAACACAGGAAGTAACCTCTTTGACATCGGTCATAGCAACTTGTTACTAGATATGTCTCCTGAGGCAAGGGAAACAAAGGCAAAAATAAACTACTAGGACTTCATCAAAATAAAAAGCTTCTGCACAGGGAGGGAAACAACTGACAAAATTAAAAGGCAACCTACAGAACAGGAGAAGATATTTGTAAATGACATATCTAATAAAGGGCTAGTGTCAAAAATATATAAAGAACTTATCAAACTACCCAAAAAACAAATAATCAAGTTAAGAAATTGGCAGAAGACATGAATAGACATTTTTGCAAAGAAGACATTCTGTTGGTTAACAGACACATGAAAAGATGCTCAACATCACTCATCATCAGGGAAATGCAAATCAAAACTACAATGAGATATCACCTCACACCTGTCAGAATGACTAAAATCAACAACAAAGAAACAACAGGTGTTGGCGAGGATGTAGAGAAAGGAGAACCCTCCTGCACTATTGTTGGGAATGCAAACTGGTGCAGCCACTCTGGAAAACAGTATGGAGGGTCCTTGGAAAGTTAAGAATAGAAGTATCCTATGATGGAGCAATTGCACTACTAGGTATTTACCCAAAGGATACAAAAATAATGATTCAAAGGGATATATGCACCCTGATGTTTATAGCAGCATTACCTACAATCGCCAAATTATGGAAACAGCCCGTGTCCCTTGATTGATGGATAAAGAAGTAGTATATTACTCAGCCATAAAAAGAATGAAATCTTGCCATTTGCAGTGACATGGATCGAGCTAGAGAGTATTATGCTATGCAAAATCAGTCAGAGAAAGACAAAAACCATATGATTTCACTCATGGGTAGAATTTAAGAAACAAAACAAACAAGAAAGGGGGGGAAAAAGAGAGATAGAGGCAAACCAAGAAACAGAGTCTTAACTATAGAACAAACTGATAGTTACCAGAGGGGAGGTTGGGGGCAGTGTGGGTTAAGTAGGTGATGGAGATTAAGGAGTGCATTTGTTGTTATGAACACCAGGTGTTGTATGGAAGTGTTGGATCACTATATTGTACACCTGAAACTAATATTATGGTGTGTGTTAACTGGAATTTAAATAAAAACTAAAAAAAAAGAAAGCTTTTCTTCTTACAAATGAATTTTGAATTCCTCCTAAGTAAGGATTAGTTTTAGCCATTGGAAACCTCTTTCTTCCTACTGCCCTTCCCACCCTAGTTCTTCATCTGTAGCAGGTGATGTCATGAGCTTAGAGAAAGCAGCACACCATAGTTGTTCAGCAGGCTCACTTGACTCAGCAGATAGGATTCAGAGCCTAGCTCCCAGCTGTGTAAAATTGGGCAAGTCCTACAACCTCTCTAACCTTCAGTTCTCTTATCTGTAAAATGAGGATATTCAACCCTATCTCATGTAATTGTTGTGAGAATTAAAAATGCATGTGTGTATAAATATTCTCAGCCCAGTGGCTGGCACCATTCAGTAAATGGTACACACCATCATCATCATCATCATCATCACTGTTGTAATTATATCACTGTGTTACTATTATACCAGGAACACAAAACATGATGGTGAGGATGCTTGCCATTTTTTATTATATATTTGTGTGCTATTCCAAAGGGAAGTACTCAGATTTCCAATCCTGTGATAAATGACTCATATTGTTCTTTCTCAAAAACATTTGAAGCAAAGAGTGGGAATTCGGAACAATAGTGTGCTTTATGTTAAAACACCATGTACCAGAGAACGGCAGTTACCTCTCACAAGTGCAAACTCAGAAATTTGAATACAATTTTTTGCATTAATCCCCGGGGCAGGGATGAGAGAGGAGCCTTAGTTATCAAGGAGGATCTTCTCCGACACATAAGGACAGTGACTCATCAGAGTAGCCCTGCTTACACAGATCCACCATTATGAACCTTTGGCATAGAATACTATAATAGACACTGTAGATCCAACTGCTATTCTTCTCCATCACTACTAGGAGGTCAACTGTGCTCAAGTATCAGACAGCAGTATGCTCAGGGATGGTAGATTCTGCCTCCAGGAATGAATCATAAGCAGCCAAAGCCAATCATGGTATTTCCCTTTACTTACATTAGCTTAAGGATGAGAGTATGACACAATGGGGGTCAATTAATTGTGAGGAACAATCAGCTGGGAGTTAGTAAAAAGATTTTATTCCCTGATAAAAGAGAAAGTCGTATGAGAAGAAAACCCTCTCCTTTTGCTGGTATTGTCAGATGAGGGCAGAACATTTAGATGAGGGCAGCTATCCTGTGACCATGAGAAAGCCAAGAGAATTGCTGCCTAGCTGACCAAGAGCTCAAACATCCTTAAGCCTTCTGAGACCTCCCACTTCCAGACTTCTTTTTATGCTAGATAAAAGACCCCTATTGTTTAGCCATGGTTAGTCAGATACTCTGTTACAACCTCCTAATTAATCCAAGCCATAATCCATTTGGTTCTAAACTAAACCCATTTTGTGTGAAGTCAGGAGAGTTCCAAAGCTCTCTATGAAAAGGATATGTTATGGGGGAATAAGCAGTAAACTAGCTAGGCTTATCACAACATTATACTGTCATATAACCCCAAATTCCCTCATACGTTAGGCTGAAAAAAGAATGAAAAGAAGTGAGCTTTAGAATGAGACAGGTATGGGGGTGCCTGGGTGGCTCAGTCAGTTAGACGTCTGCCTTCGGCTCAGGTCATGATCCCGGGGTCCTGGGATCAGAGCCCCTTATTGGGCTCCCTGCTCAGCAGGGAGACTGCTTCTCCTTCTGCCTCTCCCCTACTCATACTTTCTCTCTCAGATAAATAAAATCTTTAAAAAGGTTATAGAATGAGACAGGTATGAACTTGAATCTTGGCTCTGCCACTTAGCAGCAGTGTGAATTTAAGCAAATTATTTAACAACTGTGAGCCTCATTTTTGAAATGTGTCATATGGAAAGAACAATACTTACCTGGTAGCATTTGTGGTGAGGGTCATATAGAAATACATAGAAAGCACTGTGTTACTTAATCTCTCCTTTGAATATGCAGACCCTGGTACATAGGAGGACCTTAATTCAATGCCTGTGTAATTTGTTGTTTAAACTGGGATTGAGTCAGGCAATCAAGACTTACGGTCATCCTAACTCTAAGTGCACTCCCTTCCTTGCCCCCACTCCCTCTCTGTCTCTCTGTCTTTCCTTCATCAATTTAGAGTTAATCTTATATAAATCCTTCATTTTTACATGCAATGCCATTTAGGCTGGAGGTATTCTCAGCCCCTTCTGCCACTTTCCTGGCCAAGAGAAGCTCTGAGCCCTCTCCAGGATCTCAGGGACTTTCCACCTCAGGACACCTCGGGTCCAGTCTTCAGTGGCCTCTTGAGCTGCTCCTGCTCCACGCCTCGTTCTCTCTCATGTCAAACCTGTGACCTTCTTTAGGTTCCACAACATCAAAACCAAAATCACCCACATATAACATGCCAGAATACAGTAGATTCTGCATAGGATTTCAGGGGAGACAGGGAGAGTTTACACTTAAGTAACCTAGGCACTTCATTCTTAAAAGACTCCTGGGTTAGGCTGCTACCATGGACTTCCACTGGCTTTGCCTGATTGCGGCCTCTTTATCTTGCTGCCTCCTTTCTCCACTTTTTTGCCTTTCTCTCCCCTTCCCTGTCCTTCCCCTGGTATAATAGAGCTTACCCCCAGCCCCAAATCTTGACCACATCCAAGCCCTCAGCAGGACTTACCTTCTCTCCCAAACGTGGCAGACAGACTGTCTATTTATAATAAAGCTGTGGCCAGGGCTTAGGAAAAGCACCAGAGCCAGGATCCGTGGATAAGCTTTCCCATCCAGGGTCTGAAGGAGAGAGAAAAGGGAGCAGTTACTAAACCAGAGGCCTGTATGGAAAGGACTATCTGACAGGAGGACCCAGCCAGCTTTGGTCACTTGGGGCAGAAGGGGCTAGAGGAATAAATATCCTGACCTCACTGTCCTCCTCCCTATCTCCAGCCAGTGCCCTGCTTTTGCTGAATTCAACCAAAGCCAGAGAGAACGGGGGCCCTTTCTAGTGCAGTTCATCCAGGCTAGCCTCCCAGAGTGAGGAGCAGGATAGAAGAGAGTAGAAAGTAAATCAGTAGGGGGACATTCAAAGAGATCTGGCACAGTGGCTTACCCAGGGAGTGGGTGACAGAAATGGGACAAAGACCTGTGCCTCTGGCCTCAAGCCCCATCGTCCCTGGCCAAAAGCAGAGTAGAAACAATGGATGATGGGGTATCCAGGGAAAGAAATATTTACTAATCACAGACGGTGCTCCTTCTCCTAAACAGTGTCTGATAAATAGTGAATACTCAATAAAGTTTTACCAAACAAAGGAAGTAAGTATTTATGAAAGAAGTCTGACCAACTCACCTTCTACAGGGATTCAGCCAGGCATGCTCACAGGCCCCACTGCCCTCCACACCCATGAACTTCCCTAAGACCGGCCCACCCACTCTGAGCAGGCCAGCAGCCTCAGGTGAAGCCAGGCCACTAAGTCTCAGGCTACTCAGTCTGACTCCACCTCACAGTACTGGATAGATGAGCCCAGCATCTACCAAGCCCTGTTTGCCCTCAGGCATACTATGGCCCTAAAACAACCTCTGGTCATCAAAAGTGCAGAAGAACATTAAAAGCTGCAGTCAGCCTTGGTTCTAAGTTCTAAATTGTGTGTCCAGATCCTGGAGAGCAGGAAGAACGCTAGTTTAGAAGTAAGCTGAGCTGGGTCCCATTGCCTTCTCAGTCCCTATGTTATACATTCATTTATTCATTCAACATCCTCTACTAAAAACCTTTCCTGCATCCAGCATAGTGCCATGTGCTGGGATGACGATGATTTTTAAGACCCTGTATCTATCTTCAAACAGTTTATACTAACCAGCCGGTAGGCCCTGGACAACTCACTCAACTTTAGCTTTCTCATCTGAAAAATATGAGAGCACCCACTCCTCTTCCCTTTCTTTTTAATAGCATCGTTTTTGTTTTTGTTTTTTTAAGTAGGCTCCACACCCAGCATGGAACCCCACGTGGGTCTTGAACTCATGACCCGGACATCAAGACCTGAGCTGAGGTCAGGAGTCAGATGCTTAACCGACTGAGCCACCCAGGCGCCCATAATAGCATCATTTTATAGATGGATTTCACATGGCTGTTATAGAGCAAAATAAAATGACTTACAGGAAACTGTTCTGAAAAAAAGGTAAAATTCTGTGCAAATACACTCTACCATGGAAAAAGAATTAAAAGACTCCTTTCCTTTGAGCACTTGCTTAAATGGGAAACATTCTTCAACTTGATCATATTACAAAAAACAAGAAAGTTATACGTATATGATCATTATTCCCAGATTATAATTATCCCAGATTATCACTGTCATCCTCAAATGCTGGCAACTGAGAACTGAATCGTTTTGGTTCTATTTTTCATTTTATTTAAATATTTAATTAATTAATTTATTTGACAGAAACAAAGCGAGAGAAGGAACACAAGCAGGGGAACACAAGTGGGAGAGGGAGAAGCAGGCTCCCCAATGAGCAGGGAGCCCAATGCAGGGCTTGATCCCAGGCAGACGCTTAACAACTGAGCCACCCAGACACCCCTCATTTTGGTTTTAAACATGTGACAACTGTATTATAGAAAGCAATTTGGGAAACAAATACAATTATTATATATTTGTATTATATATTCTTTCTATAAAGAGAGTGTTTAGTGATTCACCATATCATGCCTCACTTTAATAAACAGAAGTATCTCAATCCTTTCTGTAGTTTGTTTTGGAGAAACAATACAAAATTTTTCAAATATTGGGGCACCTTGGGGTGCCTGGGTGGCTCAGTCATTTAGCATCTGCCTTCGGCTCAGGTCGTGATCCCAGGGTCCTGGGATCGAGCCCCGCATCGGGCTCCCTGCTCCGCGGGGAGCCTGCTTCTCCCTCTCCCACTCCCCCTGCTTGTGTTCCCTCTCTCACTGTGTCTCTCTCTGTCAAATAAATAAATAAAATCTTTAAAAAAAAATATTGGGGCACCTGGGTGGCTCAGTCAGTTGAACCTCCGACTCTTGGTTTTGGCTCAGGTCATATCTGTCCTGGGATCAAGCCCTTCGTCAGGCTCCCCACTCAGTGGGAAGCCTGCTTCTCCTTCTCCCTCTGCCCCTCTCCCCATTTGCCCATGTGCTTGCACCCGCTCTCTCTCTCTAATCAATCAATCATTCCATAAATCTTTCGGGAAAAATTTTTCCAAATATAAAATTATAACATTTATTGAACAATCCAGATTCCATGGGGAACAGACAGAAAAGATCATAATTTTTTCTCCCCACTTCCCTTGCAAATCCTAATTGTTCTTTTCTGTCTTTTGGATAAAACCTTTAGCAAATCTCATAGCTTTTCTTGCCCTTCTCAGGCAATAAAAGAATGTCCTCTCTCTCTCTCTCTTTTTTTTTTTTCAGGTCTTAAGTAACCCAGTTCAGTGAAATATCAAAACTCCCCTGAACTCTCATCTAATTGAAAACATCTCTCATCACCCCTTTCTGCTCAGGTTGAATTAGCATTGGGACCTGCAGGGATGCTGCCTCAGTTTCCTCTCTCTGTCTGACGTTATCCTTTCCCACATCTGTTGGCTGTGGTTTATCACCCCGTACAGTACAGGTATGGAGCCGGGGGGTGCAGAGAAGGATAGGGGGCAGGAATTGTCCCACTTGACCGATAGAGTTATAATCTGGGTGTGCTAGTTTCCGAATGCATGCTCTTTCTCTCTGGCATACCGTTTTGGGTTCTTTGGGGAAGCTGCAGTCGTTATCCTCCCTGCACCTTCCTACCTTCCGGGATCAGCGGTCTCTATTTCCCTTGATGCCTCCTCGGGCCACCTGCCTCCACTTCCAGAGTCATCTGCAGCTTCTTCCTGCTGTGGTTGCCTCACCCTTATCAGGAGGCCTTTTAGGGCTTAGTCCATTTCAAGATAAAAGTGTAACCCACACCCCGGTTTAATCTGCAGCGTCCATCCCTGGCCCAGAGGAAATATGCCTGTATTATTGACCTACTGAAGCACTTGTTACCCTGTCAGATTCAGGGGCAGCCTCTCCACTTCAGACCGTTGAGCTGTGAGTCCAATGTCAGTCTTTGTGTCCCTCCAACCCCAACTTGCCAAGTGCTACAAATGCCCCCCCAAAGTCTATTTCACCTATAGCTTCTGACGAAGGTTAAGTCCCTCCCGTCTGCATCCTCCTTTCTTGGAGGCAAGAAGAAATGCAGAGCATCCTGCCCCTCTTTTCAAGTCTCCTCAAACTTGAATGCTTCTCATGTTCTGAAACAGTCTGGGAGTGGGTCATGAGCTGATGGCAGGAGAATAAGGCCATCCTGAGGTAGCCTAGCCTTTTCTTTAGGGCGTGCAAGCACTTGGTATCATATTCTTTTTGACCTTGGAAGCTTCTGCTGAAACTCCAAGATAACAGGAAAGGTTCACTTACTATCCAGTTCCCAAAGTACACTATAATATTAAATAATCTTTAAAAATTAATATCTTCTCTCAGAGACTCTTAAATACCCTTTCTGGGGGGTGCTGCTCACCCCCATCTAGTTGAGGAAGATCCCTATTTTATACATCAAAAAAATATTAAATCTTCTTGAGGTTCTTCCTGGGGCTTCAGGCATCTTTGAATCCACCTAAATTCAGTGCCTGGAATCAAAGATCAGTAGGGACCTCTTCCCAGATATAACAAAATATCTAACTTTGGTGAGCTATAAATGGTGGTTGAATTTGACAATTTACAGCAAAAAAAAAAAAAAAAAAAACCCTGAAATTGCTGAGACTCTTAGGCCCTGCTACTATTAGGGTCTCTTAGGTTCATAGGACAGGAAACAATCTGTCTACGGGATTCGTTAAGACCTGAGCTTTGAGGCATCATTCCAATTACTTGCTTGCTTTCCTCATGACCAGGAGCAACTTGGGGTTGGGATGCTCATATAAGGCCATGAACTAGGGTCAAGATAACTGTACCCTGGAGATCCGAACATACAGCTTTAGCCTCACTGGCCTCGCGCTCATGCCAACTGAGTTCCTATTGCAGAGAGTAGTAATACAGTAGTGGTCCCTAGAATGCTGTTTCTCCCTGTGTCCAAGAATGGTTCTAAAATAGTTGCAGCTCTCCTCTTGACTGAATAATCAATCTCAGAGTCCAGATTTTCCCATAAAGTGTATACCAATATGATTCTGAGTTTTTAAAAGGATTCTAAAGGCCCTGGGAGATATCTGAGAGAGATACTCTCTTCTACTAAGAAGCTTGTAACTCTCAGAGTATCACTCTGTAGGGCATGATGCTATCAAAGTGTCTTGTTATCAAGGTGTCTCTGTTAGCCTGGTGCTAGCACGGTAATAGGAGAGAAGCAGTAGAAGGGGGGTTTCCTTCTCATTGGAGAAATCAGTTCATCTCCCAGATCTTAGCAAGTCCTGGAGGAGTTGGGGATTGTACTGCAATCTCCTCTAGGAGATTCTACAAAACTCTACTCTGGATAGGATTTGAGAAGATGAATGATAGGTATGAAGTGTTTTCCATTTCTTAAAAGCTCTGAAGAGCAGGAATAGCATTAATTCTGTGATGTATGGCTCTTACTAGAATAGTGTCCCCAGTCTTCCCAGGGGCCGCCAACCAGGGGAAGAGGTAGGATCTCCTTCTGAGGTGCTTAATGCCACAGAGGAGCAGTTCATTGTACTAAAGCTGCATATGCCAGGGTCTGGCCACAGAGAGAGGGAACAGGTAAGCATGACAATGGAAATGAGACTTCCTTTGATCGGAGATTAAGGGCCAGTGATAGACATGACAAGGATTCCTATTGTCTAACCTATAATGACAGGTAATTTTTAGATGAGTAATTTATTTTTCTTTCCTATTAGATAGTTCTCATCACCCCTGGCTGCCCCCCCAACCCCCAAACTACACACATACAAAAAGTTAATGACTGTTTACAAGTGAATATCAACCTTCATGTCATGTATACCCTAGATTCCTCTCTACCGTGTTGCCTAAGAAGATAATAGATCTAAAAGTGGAAACAAATCTGATTTCCTGAAATATTATTCAACTTGAGCCCTGACAAATACAAAGTGTCAGGGCAACAGCAAGACTTTGAAACATCCACGTGCTTTTCTCTTTTGCTTTTCCTAGTCATGACTTTCCCTTGAACAAGCTAAAAGCATCCATCTGGGTGCCTGTTGTGGGGAGGATGGTAATTATGAATGAAAGAAGTAATCATCAGCTCCTGACATGCAAACTTGGATTTTGCAATGAGAAACTGTCGAGGTGAAAGAGATTTTCAACATCTTTGGCTCCACTTAACATGTTAAAAACTAGATTTGGCAAACCAAATCATAGAGCTTTTCTTCTTTTGCCTATAAAACTATGCCAAGAAACTTCCTACTCTGTGGTAGAAAAAGAATGTGGTAGAGGAGATGTAGATGTAGAAGTAAACCTTTCTCTTGTAGTCCAGGGGGTCATGAGAAAGAAAAGAGGGGTCAGAGGGAGGGAAAGGTAGACAGTGAGAAAGGCATGCTCCAAGATGGTCATCTTACCTGTGTGGGATTCTGGGAGAGCTACACTGACTGACTTCATCTCAATATGAAATCCCCCAGCGTGATTAGGAAATTGGAGTGCTGGGGTCTCTGGGAGAAGCGGGGAGGTGGGAGGGGAGAACCTGATTCATACTCCAAAGCCTACCTTGGTGACATGGACACAGAGTTGAGAGCCAGCAGCCTGCCTCAGGACATGCTGTGGCAGTGGGAGAGATGGTCCCACAGTAGAAGTATTCAGACAGTCTGGCCAGGGGCTGGATGGGGGGAGACTTGGAAAGGTCTACAGCCAGAGAGAGCTGAAATGGGGCCAAGCCAATGAGAAGAGTAATGAGACCCGACTGAACCAGGAAAAGATAGACAACTTTAGCAGCTACTGAAGTTCTTAGCCAAAACCTGGACAAACTGACCAGTACACAATCAAGAACCAGGACAAGGTCCTAGGGACCCCTCTCCCTACCCATACTGTAAGGATACAGTAAGCTCTACTCCTTCCACATATACTTTCAGAGAAGGGGCCCTATGTCCTCTCAGATAAGAGAGCAATGAGGAGTAAAAATGTGGGAAATCTAAGAATCTGAGAATCACCTAATGAGGTGGCTTAAATTACTGGATCACAATATACGCTAAACCAGATTAAACTGAGTTTGTTTGGTTTTGTTTTTATCTTTCCCACCACCTACCAGGCCACAAGACCAAATCGCTATAGACAGAATAAAGAAACTAAATCTCTTCTAAATTTCTATGTCAGGAGTAATTTTGCAATCCTGCTTCAAAAACAAAAAGATCAAATAATGTTAAGTTCACATCATATTGCATTTGACCCCATAAAAATAAGTAATCATTCGCTACTCAGAACTTTGTTGTAGATAAAGTCTTTTATTTATGAGAGGCTTTTGTGCATGGAAAATGATAACTACTATTTGTGCTTTGGTTAGTATCCAATATTT
This sequence comes from Neomonachus schauinslandi, assembly GCF_002201575.2. Classification (NCBI taxonomy): domain Eukaryota; kingdom Metazoa; phylum Chordata; class Mammalia; order Carnivora; family Phocidae; genus Neomonachus; species Neomonachus schauinslandi. The sequence goes on from NC_058414.1 coordinate 54,464,639, forward strand.
TTATCTAATGTATGTATTAAGGGTGATTACATTATTTGCCCAGAATTTTCCTGCCCTCCCTCTTTTGCCACAGTTTACTGTAGGCAGAGCATTCTTCTCTATCTCTTTGATACTGGCCTTGGCCCTGTGACTTGCTTCAGACAACGGAATGAGGACAGAAAAGAGAGCCAGTCAGTTGTGAGCCAAGGAATTAAGGTAGTCACATGTTCCACTCTCCTCTCTTGCACTTCTGCCATCTGCCTTAAGAAAAGCCTTGAGTAGCCACTGGTCCCACAATAGAAACACATGGAACATGCCTAAACTCAACTCACAATCTGAAGGAGAGCCACACAGCCTGCCTGAAGGCCATGAATATGAAAGTAAGTGATTGGGGAGTTACATTTTATACATCAGTATTGCAGGAGAAAACTGACTGATGCGGGCACCTGGGTGGCTCAGTTGGTTAAGCGACTGCCTTCGGCTCAGGTCATGATCCTGGAGTCCCGGGTTTGAGTCCCACATCGGGCTCCCTGCTCGGCGGGGAGTCTGCTTCTCCCTCTGACCCTCCCCCCTCTCATGCTCTCTCTCTCTCATTCTCTCTCTCAAATAAATAAATAAAATCTTTAAAAAAAAAAAGAAAGAAAGAAAACTGACTGATGCAATTAGCATTTATTTATTTTGTTTTAAAGATTTTATTTATTTATTTGACAGAGAGAGAGCACAAGCAGAAGGGAGGGGCAGAGGGAGAGGGAGAAGCAGACTCCCTGCTGAGCAGGGAGCCCAACACGGGGCTACATCCCAAGACCCTAAGATCATGACTTGAGCCGAAGGCAGACACTTAACTGACTGAGACACCCAGGTGCCCCTTAGCATTTCTTTAAATACTAAGTGACTAACATCATCCTAAACATTTACACACCATTCATAAAACTGCTAAACCAAATGACAGATGTAAGAAGTTAAAATTTCCCAGATATCCAAACATTGATCATAAACTTATTTAATTATACTCTCTAAAATTACTTAAAATCACAATTTTAACATATCAAGTTCTTACACATGTTTTAAACAACTTAGAAACAAAACACACGCATAATATTTTTTTTTAAGATTTTATTTATTTATTTGAGAGAGAGAATGAGAGAGAGCATGAGAGGGAAGAGGGCCAGAGGGAGAAGCAGACTCCCCGCTGAGCAGGGAGCCCGATACGGGACTCGATCCAGGGACTCCAGGATCATGACCTGAGCCGAAGGCAGTCGCTTAACCAACTGAGCCACCCAGGCGCCCCACACGCACAATATTATATTGATTACCAGCACTGCCGGGTTTGGGTGGTCAAGTGATTGCTTCTCAACTGGATTTGGACTCTGATCACAGTCCAAATGATTCTATCCCAAATGACTAGTTATTAAATTAAACCTCTATTATACAGGTCTTCTTCAACTTATGATGGGGTTACATCTCAAAATAGCATAAATCAAAAATGCATTTAATACACCTAACCTACCAAACATCAGAGCTTAGCCTAGCCTACTATAAACGTACTCAGAACAGGGGCTCCTATATGGCCCAGTCGTTTAAGCATCTGACTCTTGGTTTCAGCTCAGGTCGTGATCTCAGGTTGTGATTTCAAGATTGTGGTCTTGGGGTCCTGAGATCAAGCTGGCATTAGGCTCGGTGCTCAGTGTGAAGTCGGCTTCAGATTCTCTTTCCCCCTGCCCCTCCCACTGGTGGTCTCTCTCTCTCAAATAAAGAAATAAATCTTTTAAAAAAAATAATCGTACTCATATTAGGAGTCAGTTGGACAGTTAGGTAATCAGGGCCAGGGTCCCCAACAAGAAAATATGGAGTCAGGACAGCTCAGATAAAACAGCACCGATATCCTGTTTTGCAGCGTAGACAGGACCGCACTAGCATTCTGTTTTGCAGCCTTTGCAGAAATGACTTCGGCAAAACGTCCAAAAATAAGACAGTTAACCACAAGGCATTTGTCCCTATTAGGGGAAAGGGGCAATTAAGATATCAGCCCCCAGATGTTAGCAAAAAAGACATCAGCACAAAGACATTAACCTAATAGGTAGACAGATACGTGACCTAAGCCCTGCTTGGCCCAACTCAGCACAACCTGACTGCTTAAGATAGTCCCTCAAAGGAGCTCATAAAAACCCCTAAACTTAGAAACTCCAACGGCAGCCCTCTCGGGTCCCCTCCCTCTCCGGAAGCTTTGTACCACTGCTCAATAAACTTTGCTGCCCACCACTCTTCGTCTGGTCTACCTCTTCATTCATTGAAGTGGTGTGACCAAGAACCGCGGACACTAAAGGCTGAGAAATCCTATAACACTCAGAACACTTCCATTAGCCTAAGGTTGGGCAAAATCATCCAATGCAGAGCCTATTTTATAATAAAGTGTTGCATGTCTCATGTAATGTATCGACAACTGTACTGAAAATGAAAAACAGAATGGCTGTATGAATGGTTCTAAGTGGATCAGCTGTTGTCCTTTGTGATTGGGTGGCTGACTGGGAGCTGCTGGGCGCTCCCACTGTCCAGCATCACAAGAGAGTATCAAACAGCATTGCTGGCCAAGGAAAAGATCAAACTTCAAAATTTGAAGTACAGTTTTTACTGAATGCATATCACTATTATACCATTGTGAAGTCAAAAAAATCGTAAGTCAAACTATCATTAAGTCAGTGACTATTTACAGTTAAAACTCACTTTTACTTTCAGTTAAAGGCTTTACCTATGGACTTTAATTTTTTGATTCATAGTTTCTCTCTAGATTCTTGCATGTTTTCTGTGCTGGCAGTATCTCTAACCAATAGTCTTACCACTATGATAAAACAGTCTGGCCTAAAGATGTAATTGGAGACTTCTGTTTCATGAATATCTTATTATAATATCTAGATCAGGGTTTTGCAAACTTTATGGTGGATCACCTGTGAATCTTGTTAAAATACAGACTTTGGTTTAGTAGGTCTGGAGTAGGACCTGAGATTCTGCATTTCTAATAAGCTTGCAAGTAAGGCTGGTGCTATTGGCCCTTGAACCATACTTTGCACAGCAAGGATGTAGAGTTATCTTCTCCTGGGTGGTGAGGGATTAAGCCTACATAGTTAATTCTCTTCTTTGGGATGATTTGGCTCCTTTATTTTCTTGGAATATGTTATCTTCCTGCATGGCTATTGTGTGTGCTGAAAAATGTCAAATCTCTATTCTGTTACTTCATGTAGCTGCTGTTTTGGGTCAGTTTTTCTCTTTCTAGGAACAATATCTACCTCTTCTGATGTTCCCTGCATACATTCTTTCCTGTATACTGTGTGAAAATTAATAATGGGAAACCTCACTAAAATAGAAGCAGGAGCAAAAAAATAAAATAAAATAATAAAATAAAGTAAAATAGAATGAGGAGCTTCCGTAGGGGAGCTCTCATGCCCTGCCACTCGTAGTCCATTGCAACTCCAACAGAAGGAGATGGACCTTACAAGCCAATGCTACTTTACTATCCCAGCAGGAGGGAAAAAGGCTTTCCTCCTCAGCCCAATAGCCCAGCCAATGAGAGACGGTCACAGCTCAGCCAATGAAAAGCCACTATACTTCAAACTCCTAATTCATTCCAGTGGACTTTTTGTTTATAACAGTCCTCTGAACTTCCCTCTTTCTTCTATAAAAGAGTATACTTTTTTGTTTGGCGGATCTGCCTATAGTTCTTGCCCTAGCTTGCTTGTCCTGGACTACAATTCTTTGCTTTTCCCAAATAAACCCATTTTTCCTGGAAAATCACTGGCAGTTTTATGTTTAAGGGTAACAGCCAACATAGAAAAAAGGACATTTGTATACTTTATAAACAGACTCTCAGGAAAAATTGTGAAAGACTTTGAAGTAGGCAAAAAATAAAAATTGTTGGCTGTCCTATCTAGCACACTTTTCCAAGTTTCCTTGTCTTTGAACTTGATGGGGTTCAGGACACACTACCCCAAAATATGGCATCTTGACATATGGAATATTTTAAGCTGAAGGAATTTAAGAAATGGCATGTGCAGGAAGGACTTTCTGACCTTCTCCTGAAGCAGGTCATAAAATCTTCATGTGAGAGGCTGTTCCCCACCCCCATACACTGAGGAAAAGAACATCCTTATCTCCAAGACTCCAAGAGGAATCTGAACAAACAAGTCTTCCTGTTTGTCACAGTTTACTACACTAAGCTCATACTCTTTTTTTGTCCTATCATGTTTTTCTGCTGCTCTCCACTCTTCATCAAACCTAGCACTAAAACCCTCAGGTATAACCATTTCTTCAGGCCTTCATTTTCTTATGAAGTCTCTCTTGTCACAAAGAATTTATAGTCAACAAATTCTTGCCAATGTCTTTTGTTACAGAGGTCCCAGCCGAGAACTTAGAAAGACAGAAGAATATATTTTTCCTCCACTACAAACTATTTTACAACTCTGTAAATTGCAGTGAACTAATAATAGTACAAATAATTTCTGTCCATGCAAATGCAAATTAACAGTTGAAGGCAATTTACTACTGCCTCGAAATAGACCCATTATGCATCTCTCTGTAAATTCATTTCAGCTTTCCTTATTGCCTGTAATATGTGGTTCTTTGCATTCCCCTTTGACCAAGTGAGAACATAGGGCTGGTTCTTGCATTAATTAATGAGTTAAATAATTCTTTCTCATAGATTTATGTATATCTACATGAGAAAATTGTATAGATATAATGCCCTCTTTTAAAAGTTATCTTTTAGCAAGGCATAGAAATTGAAAAGAAAAAACTACCAACTGTCTTTACCAATTAATTTCAATAAAAAGTAAAAATTGAACAAATCTATTCATCTTCATCATTCTTTTACTCACCTTTTTTAACACTTACTTTAACCTTCTTTTGGGTATTATTACGAACTTAATAAAAATAATCATTTCATTTTTAATTTTTCAACATCTAATCCGTCGAACACCTTTAATTTGGCTCCTTTGCCCTTTCAGCACTGGCACTAATGTGTTTTTAAAGAATCCTTGTTTTCTGCCAATAGAAGGATATCTCCTGACCCATTTAAATTTTTTTCCTGTCTCTAATCTTGGAAACTGCTGCAGTCCAAGGTCGAGGCTCCTTCTAGTGGAGAAAGTATCAAAGACACAAATCTGAGCGTTTGTACACAGGAGAGTTGGTGAGTGAGCAAACACTACCGCAGCTGGGGCATTTGAGAAGTCGCAGAGCTGAAAATACACAGCTTTTTAAAGTCTTGTGTTCGGGGCACCTGGGTGGCTCAGTCGATTAGGCATCTGCCTTTGGCTAAAGTCATGATCTTGGGGTCCTAGGATTGAGTCCTGCATTGGGCTCTCGGCTCAGGGGGAGTCTGCTTCTCCCTTTCACTAGTCTCCCTCTGCGCTCTCTCCGCACCGCTCTCAAGTAAATAAATAAAATCTTTAAAAAAAAATAAAGTCTTGAGTTCATATTGATTTTCCCAAGTATATTAAGTTACTATGTCCTACTTTTCTTATAGGCCAGAGTTTTACTGACCTCTGAGACTTTCTACCATGTTTCTGCTGAGGAAAAGATGCTAACCCCATAGAAAAATACAGAAACATAGGTTTCCAGATACAAAGAGGAAGAGGTTGGGGGATGGCTGCAAAACAAAGATTTGCATTTTAATTGTCATTTATTTCCCTGCTCTACTCTTGCATGGATAGTTATTTACATATAACCAGAGAAGGGAAAAGGGCTTGGGAAAATTGCTTCAGAGACAAAATGAGGACAAGATATGAGCCATGATCAAGAACTCAAATATTCTGTCTCAATCTCCATTCTTCTGGGTTCAAACTGGGTCCCCAAACTAGATGAAGTATAATGTGCATTTTAACCTCTTCCTTAGCAATGACAAAGAAGTCAATGTTCTCTGAGGACACTGTAACTGTGGCTTGCAGACCCCTAGAGCTGTCTCTAAAACCAGAAATATGATTTTTTTTTTACACCGATGGGGATGGGGGGTGGAGAAAGGGAGGTTGAGCTTGCCTATGAAAATCAGGTATCACTTGATTCTAAAGAGTTTTCCTCATACCAGCTAATTCCCCACTGAGTTTCCTCCCCTTAGGTGCAGATTTCATCAGAACAAATTGCATCGTGCCCCACCCAGAGGGCAAGGAGCCATGACTAATGTGAGATTGTGGGATGTAAGCATCAAATACAGCCACATCTGAGTTAGAGGGCTCAGCATCCTCACAGTTCTCTTGGAAGGCAGCCAGAGGGTGGAGAGAGGATACGGCTCCGGTACCATGGATTGGTTTTGCCTTAGCACAGAGCTCACAGAACCTTAGCTGACCTTTCTCTAAAAATCTAGATTGTTCCTCAAACAGAAACAATCAAACTCAACATTTAAATGCTCGCTCTCTCTCTCCCACGGACGTGTGCGTATGTGCGCGCAAACACACAAACTGGGTGAATGCGGTTGTGTTACAATAAGATTCTTCCTAAGACTATGTCACAGATTACCCGGTAAAGAATGAACTCAAATGATTTTTACAAACTTTGCGGCAATACTATAGGGTCTACAATTTATATTATATTTCACTCTTGAAAAGGGCTTCTTCCCTGCTTGTCTGAAGCAAGTAGCAGTTAATGCCAAGCAAGTATGAAGCAACAAAGTGCTACGTTCATACCTGATCACCGAGAAGTTAATATTGCCCCCAAGGAAGAGAAGTTATCCTCTAAAAATCATAAATGAACCAAATTTGGGAACATATTTAAATTACTGTCTCTTCTAAAGCATTTATAAGGACAAAATTTTGAGTTATTTGGCCTTACAAATGCAGGAGGATGAATGTATAAAAGATTTTTCATAATGAGGGTGATGTTAATAGGATGGATACCTGACTGCCCTACTTTCTGAAAAGATATTGAAATTTGAACAGGTAATTTACAAACTCAATTTGTCCATTTCGTCACATTCCAGTATTGGATAAAATTCATGGACAGATCATAGTCATAGTCTAGTTAAGTTTGTATATGCTTACTTCATTTACTGAATGTCTACTATGTGCCAGACCCTATGTTAGGAGTAGGGATACAGACGTAAGGAGGGGGGTGCCTGGGTGGCTTCTGTGGTGATATCAGGACTGTGGGATCCAGGCCTGAGTTGGGCTCTGCACTCAACATGGAGTCTGCTTGGGATTCTCCCTCTCCCTTTGCCCCTTCCCCCTGCTCATGCTCTCTCTCTTTCTCTCTCTCTCAAATAAAGAAATAATTAAAAAAAAAAAAAGGTAAGTTGGAAAAATAAATCCCTGCCACCAGGGATTCACTGGTCTGGTCCTGGTTTTACAAACAGTCCTCTGGCTCTTGAACTGGAGAGAAGCAGTTGTAGTAGCAAAGACAGCTGGAAAAGAAACAGTCATTTTGCCTGAACAGATCTCAGTGAGGAATTAGCTGGTGAGCAAAAGAGGTTTCTGAGCAGCCAAAACTGATTTCACACATTCCAAATGCTGAAAGTCATGGGCCAAAGCCCTGAACATGGCTCCTCCTATTCATTCCCCCTTTACACGCAAGTCGGGCAAAGATGATGATGAGGGAGCAGAAGGCAGGCTGAGGACAAAGTACAAGCTGACACCCCGCAACCCCCCCCCAACCCCACCTCCCGGATGGGATCTGTGTGACCTTCCTCAGGCACCCCTGGCTGCCCTAAGGCTAAGGGAAGGAAAGAGCAAATGATTAACTAATAGAGATCACAGTCCTGCAGGACAGGAGTATCCATCAGTTTACCAATGTCTTAGTGACTTACAAGGAAAAAGCATTCTTATCAATAACCTAACTTTCAGAGACCCATAACTCAATTTCCTGGAGCTCTAACATCATCCTCGCTTCATGAGTGATGTGGGAAACAGAAGCATCAAGAAAGTAAACAAAGTTAAGTTTCTTTACGACCTGCAGCCTATTGACAAGGACTTGTAATAGAAGGAGTGTAACAATCCTCCAGAAAGCTCCCAGCTGTCTTTGTGTGTTACTGTCTTACTAGAAGAAAAACAACCTTAACTGGGCAGTAGCCAGGCCTCCAGTATCCTGCAAATCTTCTTTAGCCAAGAAAGTCCTTTTGAACACCTCCCTTTTTCCTTACCCCCACCCCTAACTCCCAAGTATATAATCAGCCCTTCCTCACAACCCCAGGGCAGCAGCTCTTTCTGCCCACAGGTCCTGTCCCCGGGCTTTCATAAAATCACCTTCTTGAGCCAAAGATGGCTCAAGAATTCTTTCTTGGCCATCAGCTCCGGACCTCACCAACATTCCAAAACCGCATCATTGGCATTGGAAAATACTGGCTCCTTTATGAGGTAAATATCAAGAACGTTCACAGATAATACTAGAAGGAGACTCTCCAGAGGGAAGGTGGAGTGAAACCAGGCAGTCCTGCTTTACCCTCAACTGATTCTAGTGGCCATTGTAACTTTGTTTTCACAACGCAGAGTACTAACCACTATACAATCACGGCCGTAACTTTGTTTTCAAAGTATATTTGACTAACTACTCACAACGGATAAAAGGGCAAATAGTGCTACAGCCCTTTAAAGGTTACCCTCGAAGGACTTGATAAGGTGTTATGTTTTATAGCCTTTAGAGAAATTAACCCTGAAGATGTTATGGTTTTATTGCCCTGTAGAATGTTAACCAGTTTTGTGTCTCAATTAGTAATGCCTTCTTTTGCTAACTGTACAGACGTGTGTGTGTGTGTGTGTGTGAAAGCACTAATGGAAATCAGCTCTTTTGCCTAATTGTCTAATTCCTGATTCCCTCATTAAGAATTTAAATTAAAAATAGACACATTCTGGGGCGCCTGGGTGGCTCAGTCAGTTAAGTGACTGCCTTCGGCTCAGGTCATGATCCCAGGGTCCCGGGATCGAGCCCCTACATTGGGCTCCCTGCTCAGTGGGGAGTCTGCTTCTCCCTCTCCCTCTGCCCCTCTCTCCACTCATGTGCGCTCTCTTAAATAAATAAATAAATAAAATCTTTTTAAAAAATTAAAATAAAATTAGACACATTCCGATAAACAACTGTTTGAGAATTTTGCTTTTAAAGCTCTGTATTGTTCCACACATTATCTGACATATTTACCTGCTTTTCCAGGACTGATAGAGGGGCTCCTGGGTAGCTCAGTCAAAGCATCTGATTCTTGCTTTTGGCTCAGGTCACGATCTCAGGGATGTGGGATAGAGCCCCACATCAGGCTTCATGCTCCTCAGGGAGTCTGCTTGAGATTCTCTCTCTCCATCTCCCTCTGCCCCACCCCCCCGCTCTCTCGCTCGCGCGCTCTCTCTCTCTCTCTAAAATAAATAAACCTCTAAAAAAAAATCCTGACCGAGGTTCACAGGTACTTGACCTATGTCGTTTTCTTCTTAGCTCCTACCCTGTCTACGAAGAAGGGAACCATCTTAACAGTCACCCCAGAGTACTGCTTTCTTGAGAGCATCAGTGCCTTTGTGGTTGTGCCCAAAAGAGAGAAAGGTTTTGCTCACAGCAGCTCCCTGGACCTCTCCTTCCCAGTATCTCATCAGCTGACTGCCACCATGAAGGACTTGATCTGGATGATTTAGATAACCAGTATAACCATCTTACTATAATAAAATACCAAAGTCTTATTAAAATAAAATACCCAAGCTCTGTGGCAAGAGAAATGGGCCCAGGGGCCTTTTCTGAAAGAACTTTGCAACATTTTTAACTTCCTTGTATTTGCTATTTCTGTTATTACTTATTTGTTTTCCTAAAAGAAGTGGTAAAACTTAAAATAAGAGGAGCCTACATTGAGGAGTTATGAGAATATTTTTCCTTTTTTATTTCTGTTCAATTATCTCTCATCCCCTGTATTTAAGCATTGTTAGCAGTTTGGTTTATCATTTGGTTTCCAGACAGATCTCCTATGTATTTTCAATATGTTCTGCTATCTTGCCATGTCAAGAGGTTGTCTTTTTGAACCATTTCCTCACAATAATGAAAGATTTTCCCAACAGACTTTGAATATTGGTAGAGCAATGCAATACCTGGGGATTGTATTCAACCTATTTGGGGATTTAGGAAATCATTGTCATTTTCCCATTTGTGTGCCTATTGTTGGAAAAGCTTGTGGAGTGTGGGGAGAGGTAGATGAAGTATGGAGAGGAAGAGGATAGAAAATAAGCCTAAAGAAGCTGGAAAGGGTTACCTCAAAGTCTGGTCGACAAGGCCCCAGTGAGAAGGGAGTTGGGGGCAGAATTCCAATTGACTTTACAGGGCCACTCTCCTTTGTGTTTGTGAGGTAGACAGGAGGATATGAAGAAGAATGAAGATAAATCTAAGTGCAGGAGAACAACTATCCTGGGGGGTGGGGGAGGGGAGGGTGCACTGGGATAAAGAGACACAGATGTATCTTCAAAATATGCCAGACAAAGATGTTGAAGCTCAGGAGCAAGGAATTCAGAAGCATGTGTTTCTTCCACGCACTTGACCTGAGTTCTGAGACACAATTAAATGCCTTGGGCTGAAATCCTTTCATAGAAGGATCATCATGTTGTCTTCTTAACTAAAACAACCTTTCAATTACAAGCTACAGTTACAGTGAATTAGAGTGTGACCCACAGGCAAAACAATTAAGCAATTATAAGAAGTGTACCAATCTCCTTGGGTTTCCTCTGTGTTCCAAATCATTTCTTGAGTGTATTTGAGACATTTTCTTTCATCCCCACGTCTTTTTTACTAGAACACCTATGTGTAAATTTCATATTTTTTAAAGTGAGGATATGACTAAATTATACTTTTTCCCCCCCTCACATAGCTTGGAAGACTAAATATGTTTGGCACTTCAGTTGGAAAAAAAAGAACCACTATATTCCTGGGGCATGGCCACTTGAATTAACATATTGGCATATGGGCTGAAGACCACCACCTTGTCCATTTCCCATCACATTTGAAAGAACTTTGACTTTAATTATACTTTCAATATCAAATTTTCTCTTTGAGATTTAGACCCAAAATAAATGGTTTTGAAAGACATTTTTTAGCCTTCTTGCCTAGATATTGATGTGGGAAACAAAAGCGAAGAAAAATTATTAAATTTCCTAACTACTTACAGCCCATTGACAAGTCCTTGAAACAGGCCGAGTGACAATTCTCTGGGACTCAACTGCCTCGATGTTAATACTTTACTAAGTGCAAAAGGCAATCTTAGCCCAATCCCCCAGGATCCTGTAAGTCTACTTTAATGTATAAAAATTCCCTTGGAAACTTCCTTTATCTCTATCCCCCAAGAGATATGTTGGCAATCATCCCCCAAGCATATGACCCACCGATATCCATCTGAAGGGTCTCATGACTAAGGTTTTATTAGACAGTAATAAATGACCTTTTCCCCAACAACAGCTAGCCCCCTCAAGGTCCAGGGAACCTTGCTTCCAAAATTCCTTAGAGACTTACGCTATCCCTAACCCCCTCCCAACTTGAAAGTGTATAATGGCCCCTCCTCATGACCCCAGTACAGCTCTTTCTGCCCACAGGTCCTGTCCCTATGCTTTAATAAAACCACCTTTTTGCACCAAAGAGGTCTCAAGTATTCTTTCTTGGCTGTTGGCTTCAAACCCTAACACTTCTTCTACATTAGATATGAATTTTTTTTTTTTTGTAATATAACATCAGGAAAGTCAAGACAATCTAGCCACCCAGAAAACCTCAAATTTGAGATATGAAAAAAGAAAATAATGCTTGGCAATTGAATTACTCAGTTAAAAGTTCAGAGCAGAGCCCCGTTCTTCTGGCTTGTTCTTTCATGTTCAAGGCTCTTTTTGATCAGGTCTTGGCAAGAAGAGAGAATAAATAGATATAGAAGAAATGTGGGAAATAAGTACCCACTCCTCCAAAGCAAAGATCTTTTTGCAGTTGACAAAGTAATAATAACACACAATGCTTTTGATTACTTACTATGTGCCAACACCATACTCGGTGCTCTAATTCCCACAACAATCCTGCAAGACGTGGATTATCATCCCCACTCTCTAGCTGAAGAACCTCAGGTTCAGGGAGGTTAAGGAACATGCCTAGGATTACACAGCTAGCAAGAAGTGGAAGCTGGGATGGAATCAGATTAGCTTGATGCTATTATGCCACTTTGCTTCCTGAAAGTTAAGTGACAAAAAGTTTCTGCCTGAGATCAGGGATAGATCCAGGTTTTGGAGAGTCTAATGGTCATATAACTGGGGGGAGAAAACTTCTTTAAGAAAAACAATACAAAAATATCTTACTTTTGCAATTTTTACAAAAATATAAGAGCATGTGATTACATGGTAAGGGCCCTTCCTGTTACCTGGAAGGAGTACGGGCAAGTAACCCTCAAGCTTCATTAACATCATAGACAGCTCACCTTTGTTGGGAATTCAACATTGCAGGTTAACTTTGCCTGGTTAATAGGAGAGAAGGTGTTTTGTAATGCCACAGGACACTTCAATAGTACCCTCCCACCCCCAAAAGTATTCATTACTGTTGAAAACGGAGATGCTGCTGGGAAAGAGGATGTGTTGGTCAGAGCCCTCAACACATGAAGTACTTTTGGGAGGAATGGATGTGAGAGCTTGTTTGTTTTCCTCTCAAGTTCAAAAGAATCAAAATCGTTTGATGGACTTGGACAGCCCAACCCAAATTAGGCAACAGGAAAAAGCAACAAGACCCCTAGGAGATAACTTACCATGAGGATGGGGAAAGAAAGATAGATGAAGAGATGAGCTGGGAAAAGTCAATCCCGAATCTGGATTCATTCGTGAATGTGCCCCCAACACAGCCAGCTGGAGGCCGACTCGGGCCTGTGTGTACCATAAGCATTTGAAGGTGGTAAGGCGGGGCTATATTTGGTATAGATCCCATTTGGCAATGAATTGTGCACTTCTCCCCTGTACAGTGAGGAACAACCATGGTCTCGGCTAAGATCTACAATATCCTTGGTGGCATAATTAGAGCCACAGCTTGAGACACAGCTGTTTGGCTCGGACAGGGTCAGCAGACAGCAATCCTGAGGTTCAGCTCCAGCAACAGTAGTGACGATGCAGATGGTCACTGGGCAACAGGAACATGGCCTAGTCAGGGCATGTCTTCAGACTGCTCTGATTTCAGAAAGCAGTATACCAGGCATCTTAGCCAACCCTGTAACAGCAGTACATTCTGGAGTTAGAGCATCGGGGCAGCTCTGTGCAATCCTCTAGCCTCAAGAGGGCACACTGACTTTTGGGTTTGCTAAGAAAAAAATAATACTTAGAATGACTAACATCTGGACATGAATCAGCTACCCTGGGGCTTCTTGAATATAGTTGAGAAAGAAGACTCAAAAAAGACTGGACTTCCTGCAGTCATGCATGCCACACTAAATTGTATTGTAAAAGGAAATGTGACTGGTAAGGATCATATAAGGACATGTTTTTCCAGGTCACTCTGAATACTTCTCTTCTGCCTCTGCAGGATGCTTTTTCTCTTTGAGCTATATGAATCAGTAATCCACTTTTGCTCATTTGTATTCTTTTCTTGGAGACTTCATCATGCGTCTTCAATGACTTACATTATCTCAAACTCAATTTGCCTAAAACCCACCTTAGCAGAAAATGCTTACAAAATCAAAAAACAAAAATGAACAAAGGACATAAATAGGCAATTCACAACAGAAAAAACACAAATGGCCAATAAACATATGAAAGGATGTTCAATCTCATTAGAAATTTTTTAAATAACACTGAAAAAACTTTTTTTTTGCCTGTCATATTGGTAAAGGTTTCCCCAAAACCTAAGCTTGCACTGTCATAATTCAGATCTAAAGCTCTTTTTAAAAAGGTGATCCCAAGGTCTACAAGCTTGTTACCAGTTTCCTCTGTCCACTTGGGACTCTTCTCTCTAGGTGAATGATCCCTCCATTCATCAGGTTTCTTCACAAAGGGATCAAAGGAGGTCTTCTGACATTTAGAAAAGCTAAGAAAACAGTATGGGTCCAACAAAATTAATTGTTTTTTTCTAAATGTTCATTTATTCACTCTCTCTGAGAGCAGCAGAAGATCTGGATAGATGAAAAGACATTCTTACAAACCTTTCACCTGACTCTTTTCATTTGCTACCATGATGCCTTTGATGCTTTCAGGTGTCTTGTAATCCTAATACAATCTAAGCTTTTGGGGGAGGTGGAAGGAGCCCAGAACCATGTTATATTTCTTTGACTTCTGCTACAGTATTTCTCACACAGAAAATGTGAGGTAAACATTCATTCATTTCTTGATTATCTTCCATACAGTATAAAAATTTCAATAATAAATTTAATTCAGAAAGGTGGGTAGCATGGTTGTTAAGTACCTGAACCCTAGCGTTGGGCAGATTTAATTTCCTATCTTGACATTGCTGTTTACTAGCTGTTTCTTGACTTTCCTAAGCCTTGTCCTCTTATCTGTAAAATGGGGAGATAGTGGTATGGTTCTTGACACAAGTATGCACTCAATAACGTTATATTTGAGAAACTATCTCGTAAACAAGCTGTAATATGTAAGCCTATTAAATCTTTAGATGCTTTTTTTAATAGCAGCAATGTCCACAATAGCCAAAAAATAGAAAGCGACCAGATGTCCATCGACAGATGAATGGGTAAAGAAGATGTTATACACACACACACACACACACACACACACACAGAGGAGTATTACCCAGCCATCGAAAAGAATGAAATCTTGTCATTTGCAATGATGTGGGCGGAACTAGAAGGTATTATGCTAAGCTAAATAAATCAGTCAGAGAAAGACAAATAAATGATTTCACTCATATGTATAATTAAAGAACATAGGGGAAGGGAAGGAAAAATAAAATAAGATGAAATCAGAGAGAGAGATAAACCATAAGAGACCCTTAACTATAGGAAACAAACTGAGGGTTGCTGGAGGGGAGGTGGTTAGGGGATGGGGTAACTGGGTGATGGGCATTAAGGAGGGCACATGACACACTGAGCACTGGGTGCTATATGCAACAGATAAATCACTGAACTCTACCTCTGAAACTAATAATACACTATATGTTAATTGACTGGTTTAAATTTTTAAAAAAATGAATGTGATTTTAAGTTGAAAAATAAAATACCAGGCAAAGCAGATGCCCACTACAAGAGGGAAAAAAAATCTCTGGGTGCTTTTTTAAAAGTACTGAGCAGTTCAAATAACAAAGTGTTTTTGCTCACATGTATATAAAATCTCCATGACCTCATAGTTGCTTTTTTTTAAAACAACTTCATTGAGGTATAATGGGCGTACAATAAGTTGCACATAAAGTATACAATTTGTTAATTTATATGTAATAATATTTGTAATAATAATATATATCACATTATGAACACTTAAGTTGTTTCCATATCTTGGCTATTGTGATTAATGCTGCAATGAATGTGGGAGTACAGATGTCTCTTTGAAATCTTGATTCATTTCCTTTGGATATATATGCAGAAGTGGGATTGCTGAATCATATGGTAGTTCTATTTTTAACTTTCTGAGGAACCTCCATACTGTTTTCTATTGTTGCTGTACATTCTCACCAATAGTGCAAAAGGATTCCTTTTTCTCACATCCTTACCACTTGTTATCTCTTGTCTTTTTGACGATATCCATTCCAAAAGGTGTGATGTGATCCTTCATTGTGGTTTTGATTTGCATTTTCCTAATGTTTTGTTGAGCACATTTTAATGTACCTATTAGCCATGTCTATGTCTTCTTTGGAAAAATGTCCATTTGGGTCCTCTACCCATTTAAAAATCAGATTGTTTTTTGCTATTGAGTTGTAGGAGTTCCTTATATAGTTTGATTATCAACCCCTTATAAGCCAGTTTGTTTGCAAATATTTTCTCCCATTCCATAGATTGCCTTTTTATTTTGTTGATTCTTTTGCCGTGCTGAAGCATTTTATTTTTATGTAGTCCCACTTACATTTGCCTTGGTTGCTTGTTCTTTTGATATCATATCCAAAAAAGTCATTGTCAAGACCAATGTCATGGAGTCTTTGACCTATGTTTTCTAGGAGTTTTATAGTTTCTACTCTTACGTTTAATTACCTAATCCATCTTGAGTTAATTCTTATAAGTGGTGTAATTAGGGGTCCGATTTCACTCTTTTGCATGGGATTGTCCAGTTTTTCCAAGCCATTTATTATAGAGCCTATCTTTTCTCCATTGAGTTTTCTTAGCTCCTTTGTCAACTATTAGTTACCCTTACAGGCGAGGGTTTATTTTCGGACTCTCAATTCTATTCCATTGGTAGATGTGCCTATTTTATGCCAGTACCATACTGTTTTGACTATTATAGCTTTGTAGGATAGTTAAAATTGGGAAGTGTGGTGCCTCCAGTTTTGTTCTTCTTTCTCAACATTGCTTTGGTTATTCAGGGTCTTTTGTGGCTCCACAAAAATTTCAGGATTTTTTTTCCATTTCTATGAAAAATGCCATTGGAATTTTGATACGGATTGCCTTGAATCTATAAATGGCTTTGGGTAGTAGGGATCTTTAACAATATTAATTTTTCTAATCCATGAATGTGGGCTATCTTTCCATTTTTTTGTGTACTTGTGAATTTTACAATTTTTCTCTGTTATTTACTTCTAGTTTCATATCACTGTGGTCAAAAAGATACTTGGCATGATTTCAATCTTCTTAAATTTGCTAAGACTTGTTTTGTGACCTACCATATGATCTATCCTGGAGAACGTTCTGTGTGTGCTCAAAAATAATGTGTATTCTGCTGTTGCTGAATGGAATGTTCTGTGTATGCTGTATATGTTGTAAGGTCTATTTGTCTGTTTGGTCTAAAGTATAGTTTAAGTTCAACATTTTCTTTTTTGATGGTCTAGCTGTTGTTGAAAGTAGCATATTGAAGTCCCCTACTGTCATTGTATTGTCTATTTTTCTCTTCAGATCTGTTAGTATTTGCTTAATATATTAGGTGCTCTAATGTTAAGTGCATGTGTATTTACAATCATTATATCCTCTGGATTAATTTTCTACTTTATCATTATATAGTGACCTTCTTTGTCCCTTGTCATAGTTTTTGAGTTAAAATCTATTTTGTCTGGTATAAATACAGCTATCCCTGCATTCTTCTGGCTTCCACCTGCACAGAATATTTTTTTTTTGTAACCCTTTCCTTTGAGCTTATGTGTGTCCTTAAAGATGAAGTGAGCCTCTTGTAGGCAGTATATTGTTGGGTCTTGCTTTTTTATCCATTCAGCCACTCTATGCCTTTTGATTAGATAATTTAGTCTACTTAAATTTAGAGTAATTATTGATACAGAAGACTTACTAATGCCATTTTACTCATTTTGTCTGGCTCTTTTATAGTTCTCTTATTCTTTTTTTTTAAAGATTTATTTATTCACTTGAGAGAGAGAGCGGGGGAGGGGCAGAGGGAGAGGGAGAAAGAATCCCAACTAGAGCTCGGAGCCCGATGTGGGACTAAATCCCATGATTCCATGATCACACCCCGAGCCAAAATCAAAAGTTAGACGCACAACCAACCGAGCTGCCCAGGTGCCCCTGTAATTCTCTTGTTCTTTTCTTCTTCTCTCACGTTCTTCCTTTGTGAATTAATAATTCTCCATAGTGGTATGCTTTGACTCCCTCTCTGTCTTTTGTGTATCTACTGTAGGTTTCTGCATTGTGGTTACCATGAGTCTATATAAAACATAGTATATTTATAGTATACTTTATATTGATAACAACTTAACTCTAATTGCATACCAAAACTCTACCTTTTACCCTTTTATGTTTTTGATGTCACATATTTCCCCCTTTTATATTGTTTATTCATTAACAAAATATTGTAGCTATAGTTATTTTTAATACTTTTATCCTTTACCTTTTTACTAAGGTTAAGTGGTAAACACATCACTATATTATCCTATTAGAATATTCTGAACTTTGACTACATACTTAACTTTACCTGTGTGTTGTATATTTTCATATGTTACCAAATAGCATCCTTTCACTTCATCTTGAAAAAATTCCTTGCAGCATTTCTTGCAAGGCAGGTCTAGTAATGATGAACTCCCTGTTTTTGTTTGTCTGGGAAAGTCTTTATCTCCTTCATTTCTAAAGGATGACTTTGCTGGATAAAGTATTCTTGGATGGCAGTTGTTTTTTTCTTTCAGCTCTTTGAATATATCCTCCCACTTGCTATTCTAAGATTTCTGTTGAGAAATTGGCTGATCAACTTATAGGGGTTCCCTTGTAAGAGACAAGCTTCTTTTTTTCCTGCCACTTTTAAGCTATTTTCTTTGTCTTCAATTTTTGACAGTTTTATTACACTGTGTCTTGGAGATCTTTTTTAATTGAATTCTTAGGGAGACCTATAAGCTTCATGAACTTGGATGGCCAAATCTCGCCCCAGATTTGAGAAGTTCTTGGCCATTATTTCTTTAAATAAGACTTCTGCCCCCTTCTCCCTCTCTTCTCCCTCTCTTCTCCTTCTGTGCCTTCAGTAACTCGCAGGCCACTTCTTTTGATGGTATCTTATAGTTTGTGTAGGCTTTCTTCAATCTTTTTCATTCTTTTTTCTTTGTTCTCCTCGGACTGGATAATTTCAAACATCTTGTCTTCCGCTTCATGGATTCTTTCTTCTGCTTGATCCATTCTGTTGTTTTTTTCAGGGGGGGGGTGTCTTTTTATTAATTTAAATTCAATTAATTAACATCTAGTGTATTACTAGTTTCAGACATAGAGTTCAGTGATTCATCAGTTGCATATAACACCTAGTGCTCAGTACATCATGTGCCCTCCTTAATGCCCATCATCCAAGTATCCCATCCACCTACCCCATGCCCCTCCAGCAACCCTCAGTTTGTTTCCTATGATTAAGAGTCTCTTATGGTTTGTTTCCCTCTCTGATGTCATCTTGTTTTATTTTTCCAGGTTTGTTTCTTTTAGTAACGAGAATCATGTTGTTTGTATTGTTCTTTGATGTGCTTGTTGAGATGTTCTCAGCCTAGCACACTTCTTTTAACCAGTATATATTCCACAGCATTAGTGTCACTATTTGGGTTGCTTCATTCTGCTGTTATAATTATGCCCACTTTTGTGAATAAACTTGAGCACAGGGGCTGGAATTTGAGGGGACGAGTGTCAGTTTTAGTCCTTGTCGATCTGAGGTGAAGACATGTTGACTTGGCATTGAGCAGGTGGCAGGCAGTGCGTGCTGACTTGGGCAGGAGGGCGGCTGGACTGTGGATTTGAGACCCACAGGTTGATGGAATTGTGTGTGATGGGGACATGTTTGGTTTCGCTTCTGGCCATGAATAACTTTAACTTTTGTTTTTCTAGGAAACTCTATCTCTCCTTCTATTCTGAATGAAAGCCTTACTGGATAGAGTATTCTTGGCTGCAGATTTTTTTCCCTTTTAGTACTTTGAAAATACTGTGCCACTTTCTTCTGGCCTACAAAGTTTCTGCTGAAAAATCCATTGATAGCTTTAGGGGGTTTCCCTTGTATATAATTGCTCTCCTTTTTCTTGCTGCTTTTAAAATTCTCTCTTTATCACTACTTTTGGCCATCTTATTTACTTTCTGTCTTGGTGCAGACCTCCTTGGGTTGGTGGGCTCTCTGTGCCTCCCGGATCTGAATTTCTCTTTCCTTCCCCAGATTCAGGAAGTTTTCAGCTATTATTTCTTCAAATAAATCTTCTGCCCCCTTTTCTCTTTCTTCTCCTTCTGGGATCCCTATCATGCAACTGTTATGCTTGACAATGTCACTGAGTTCCCTGGGTCTATTCTCATTTTGTGTATTTTCTCCCCCTCTCATCTGCTCAGCTTGATTACTTTCCATTACTCTGTCCTCCAGGTTACTGATATGTTCTTCTGTTTCCTCTTTTTTTTTTTTTTAAATTTTCACAGAATATTTTTTATTACTCTACTCCTTGTACTATGTATGGAAACAGTATGGTTCATTTTTTTTTTTTAAGATTTTATTTATTTATTTGACAGAGAGAGACACAGCAAGGGAGGGAACACAGCAGGGGGAGTGTGAGAGGGAGAAGCAGGCTTCCCGTGGAGCAGGGAGCCCAATGCAGGGCTCGATCCCAGGACCTGGGATCATGACCTGAGCTGAAGGCAGATGCTTAACAACTGAGCCACCCAGGCGCGCCCCAGTATGGTTCATTTTTAAGTCCAAGAGAAGAGATAATTCACAGATAGCCAGAATTCACTGACAGAATGAAACTTCTAAATTTCTTAATTTAAAATTAAAAAGTAATTTAACTACAGGCAGCATCAGGTAGACTAGACTCCCATACTGACCCCTATAAAACTAGGTGTTCGTCTATTAGAGAAGCCTCTTCTTGCCAGAACTGGTTTTCCTGCTCAGTAGGTTCCGGAGTGGGTCACCATATTGCTTGCTGGACCCCCAACAGCTGCCCATGGTCTGCTAAGTGATGGAAGACAATACAACTAAGCCTCCAGTGCCGCTTCACACCACGTGGACAGGACGTCATAACACACTGATTTCAGATTCTAACAGGACAGGTATCCCAGGGAAGGGCAGCAATTTCTCCATCAGCCACTTGCTGAAGATCTTTTGGCAAAATGGTATTCTTCCTGAGTAAATTGATCTGTAGCCTCTCATATGCATATTCATAGGCCATTTTTCGTCTCTTCACATCAGGCAACATTTTCCAGTCTACCTAATAACCTTGAACTTGGCCTGAAGGTGATGAAGGAACCACCTGCCAGACAGTCCACAGCAGAGAGCCCAGCATGGAAGCAGCCATGTTATCTGCTTCTTCCTCTTTTTTGTTATTTATTCCAGGCAGTCTATTTTTAATTTCATTTCATTTAGTGAGTTCATGATCTCTAATTGGTTCTTTTTTAGATCTCCTATCTTTTTGTGGAGGTTCTCATGGAGGTCCTGCACTCCTTTCTCAATTTTAGTGAGTATCTTTATGAGCATTACTTTAAATTTGCTGTCAGACATATTATCTCCATTTTGTTTAGGTCTCTTGCTATGATTTTGTTCTGCTCTTTCATTTAGGACATATTCCGCTGTCTCCTCATTCTGTCTATTGCCGTGTCTGTTTCTAAGTGTTGGGAAAGTCAGCTATGTCTCCCACACTCGAAGGTAGCGGCTTTATGAAGAAGAGGTCCTGCAGCGCCCCCCAGTGCAATGTCTCCTTTTCACCAGAAAATGGTCTTCAGGGGTGTCTCCTATGTGTGTTGCTGCAGGGGTGTCCTGCCGTTGTGGCGGAGCTGTGTTTGCCTTCAGTCCAGCCTGCGGTGGCTCTCTGCCTGTTGTGGGCAGAGTCTGGTGCCTGCAGTGTTAGAGGGCCAGTTAGGGGCTGCCTTGGGCTTGAGTTGAGTCAGACCAGATGTTTGCCAGAGATGCAGTAGCACCAAACTGCAGGGCACTTTCCCTGTGCTGTGCCCTGAGAAGCTTTTATTGGTGGGTGGGGTCTGCAGTCAGACCAGCTGCCTGCCCCCGCTCACTGCTGGGGTTGCAGTCAAACTGGTGTGTAGTTATCTTCCCTGTCCCTGGAGCAGGACTCCCTTTGGAATGGTGCTGGCCCTTGTGAGGGCTGCTTGCACACTGCCAGGCTTGGGGCACTGCTTTGATGGGATCTTGCCAAGAGCATTATCGGAGGGGGTAGATCCACTGTGCTGTGGCCTCTTGTCTATGCCCAGCTGCACAGAGTCTCTTCTGCCAGGCTTCGGGTTGCTTTCTGGGTTATTTATGCTGATGTGGGTGTTCTCTAGGTGGCCACACTGCCCAAGGTGAGCCCGGCGTCCTCCTACTCCACCATCTTCCCAGCAGCCTCTGCTCCATTCTGTTGTTGATGTTCTCTGTTGCATTTTTTCCCCCCACTCCATTCATTGTATTCTTCAGCTCCAGTGCTTCTGTTTGGTTCTTTTTTTATGATTTCTATCTGTTTGGTACACTTTTCATTTTGTTCATGTACTGTTTTCTTAATTTCATTGAATTGTCCCTGTGTTTTCTGTTGGTTCATTGAGCTTCCTTAAAACAGTTATTTTGAATTCTTTACCAGGTAAATCACAGAGCTTCATGTCTTTGGGGTTGATTACTGAAAAATTGTTTTGAGGGGCGCTTGGGTGGCTGTGTCGGTTAAGTGCCCAACTCTTGATCTCAGCTCAGGTCTTGATCTCAGGGTTGTGGGCTCAAGCCCTGCATTGGGCTTCATGCTGGGCATGGAGCCTACTTTTAAAAAGGGGGGGGGTGCCTGGGTGACTCATTCAATTGAGTGTCCAACTCTTGATTTTGGCTCGGGTCATGGTCTCGGGGTTGTGAGATAAAGCCCTGCATCAAGCTCCATGCTCAGCTTTGAGTCTCCTTAGGATTCTCTCCCTCTGCCTCTCCCCCTGCTTACTCTCTCTCTCTCAAATAAATAAGTCATCTTTAAAAAATTAAAAATAAAAAGAAATTGTGATCCTTTGGTGATGTCATGTTTCCTTGATTTTTCATGTTTCTTGAAGTCTCACGTTGCTATCTTTACATTTGTGTAGCAGTCACCTTCTCCAGTCTTTTCCTGACTGACTGGAAGAGCGATACCTCCCATCAGTCCTGCTAGGGCTTCTGAGGCTTTCTCAGACCTTCTATGAATATGCCTGCTTCATGCCTTTTGCTTCCTCTTGTGGCAGAATTCTTTTTTTTTTTTTTAAAGATTTTATTTATTTTTTAGAGAGCGAGCAAGAGAGAAACAGCATGAGAGGGGAGAGGGTCAGAGGGAGAAGCAGGCTCCCCGCTGAGCTGGGAGCCCGATGTGGGACTTGATCCCAGGACCCTGGGATCATGACCTGAGCCGAAGGCAGACGCTTAACCATCTGAGCCACCCAGGCGCCCCATGTGGCAGAATTCTTAAACTCCTATGCCTTATCTGGGTCCTGCAAAGCACCAGGTCAAGTGCTGATAGCTTCCCTTTTGCTTTCCCAAAGGAGGTACTAAATTCTCAAGTTTGTGGTCTCTCCCAGGCTTACAGATTTGGGCTTTCTGCGTGTGCTCACTAGCTGTCTGCAAAAGCTCCCTCTCCCTGTCATTGGGAGTGTACACAGGGAGCTGGCCATGGGGTGGGAGTTTGTGTGGGTGAGGCACATAGAGTGCTGGGGGTACCTGTGGGCAATATTGAGGGGGATCCGCATGCAAGGCATCCCCAGTGGCTCATGGGCAAGCCTCCCAATGGAGTCCATGTCAGGGTTAGAGGATCTGTGTCCCTTACGCACAGTCATTCTGAGTCCTGGCTGCTATTCTCCCAGCTACGCACCACCTCTATCCCCTCACCCCTCCAACCCCACCCCCATCATGCAGCTCATGACTCAGTACTCTGGATTGTGATTAGAGAGAAATGGGCCTTTTGGGCAACATCCTGAACAGGTAGGAAAGTCAGGTGTTCATTCACATGCTTTTACTTTCTCCTATGGGAGAAATCATGAGCTGAGAAGGGCTCTCTTAGTACTGAGCTGGGCTGCCTTGTGGGAAGGTTGATGCAGGTAGAGTCAAAGCATTCCTCTTACTGTCACCAGTGCATTCAGTCTTGAATTTTGTATGTTTGGGCTCCAGTGGTGTGCTGGATCTTATCTGCTGGATGCTTGGACTTCCACAAAGACTCTCTCATCTGTGCGTGATTGCCTAAATCAGTGTTCTCCAGGATCTCCTGGACTGTGGCTAAGAGAGACAGAAGCCAGTTCAAGGGCTACTTCAGGGTCCACAGCCTAGACTGAGGTCTGTATGTCTATTACTTGACCCACAAGTAGGCAAGTGCCCTCCAGATCCTGTGATGTATGGTGCTGGTAGCAGAACCAAAGCCAAACAAGGCTGTACCTAAGTCTTAGGAGTATGAAGCTCTTTTGGGTCTAGGGCTGGAACTACAGTAGATAGGTCAGCTGCCTGGATACAGGCCTGTCCTCCCAAACAGCTCTCCTAATTCTTGGACTGCACAGGCGTTTCACAATCTCCTAACTGAATCCTGTAGTTTCCACAAAGGCACTTTTGCTCATGGATGGATATCAAATGGTGGTTGTTGAGGAGGGAGTACAAGAAAGGGAGATCTTATTCAGCCATCTTGCTGACATCACCATTAGAGCTCCCCCAAATTTTTCTTCATGCCCCTTTGTAATCCTTCCCTTTTGTCCCTCCCTGACCCCAACCCATAGCCCAGGCAACCACTGATCTGCTTTCTATCAATACAGATTAGTTTGCATTGTCTAGAATTATATAAATGGACTCATACAATATGTACTAATTTTTGCCTGCCTTCTACTCAGCAAAAAATTATTTTAATATTCACCCATTTTTTGCATGTATCAGAGTTCATTCCTTTTTATTGATGCACAGTATTCCACTGTATGGATATATCACTTTCTTTTAATATCTTCACCTGTTGAACATAGAGTTGTTTCCAGCTTCACGCTATTACAAATAAGTCTTCTACAAACATTTTTTACAAATATTAGCAGGACATATACTTTCACTTCTTTGGAGGTAAATACCTATAAGTTGAATGACTGACTTATCTAGTGAGCATACGCTTACTTTTAAGAAACTGCCAAACTGTGTTCCAAAGTGGTTATACATTTTATGTTCCCACTGGCCATGTATGAGAGCATCAATTTTTTCCGCATCCTCACACACTTGATGTGGTCAGTCTTTTTAACTTTAGACATTCTTTTGGGTATGAAGTGGAATCTTATTTGGTTTTAATTTGTATTTTCCGGATAGTTAATAATGCTTGTTTCCTATCTATAAATATATTTTTTGGTGAAATATCTGTTCAAATATTTTGCTTGGTTGTTTTTTTCTCCCCAAAATTGTTTCCTTTCTTCCTATTGAGTTTTGAGGGTTCTTTACATATTCTGGAAATGAGTCATTCATCAGATATGTGATTTGCAAATATTTTCTCCCAGTCTGTATGTAGCTTGTCTTTTCATTCTCTTAACAATGACTTTTGAAGAGAAGTTCTTAATTTTTGTGAAGTCTGAATTATCAGTGCCTAGCTCACAGGGCCATGAAGATGAAGGGAGTGATATAGAGAAAATATGTAACAGTGATTACAATATAGTAAGTTCTCATTAAATGTTAATTTTTGTTGACTTTATCGAAGGAAAAATGACTTCGATAATTAAGACTGTCAGCTTAAGTCCCACAGTTCCTTACCATTTATGATTGTGAGCTGTGTAAACAAAAATTGGGGCTCTGAGTTTATTGAGCATGTATCCATTGCTGGCAAGAATATAATTTGGTACAACCACTTTGGAGAGCAATTTGATAAAACGTGGTAAAGTTGACAATGCATATTTCCTCTCTAAGCAATTCCACACCTGGACCTTACTTAGAATGTCACACATATACACAAGGAGATACATATTTATATATGAGTAGCTATGTTTGGGTGATAGAAAAAAGTCTAAACAACCTAAATGCCCCTAATAGGAAAATGGATAAAGGATGGATATTGATACAGTAAAAAATCACATTGTAGTAAAAAAAATGATACTTAAAGCTCTAAGTATTAACGTAGATGAGCTTCATAAACATAATATTGAAGAAAGAAAACAAGGTGCAGAAAAATACTCCTTGGATTACTGCAAGCCTTTAGCTAATTTTCAGCAATCTGAAAAAGCTGATTTTGACAATTTCCCAGTGTTCTTGTCACTTTTATGGGGGAATGGATTTTCAGAGGTCCTTACTCTGCCATTTTGCAAGTTGAGGTCACACTTGTAACTTACATGCTGTATTATAAAATATATGCATGGCAAGTATATTTATACCATTTTTGACTAGAATTCAATGAGTACTAAATCTTTTGCTTACAATTTTACACATCTGAAGATGTGAAAGAATTCTGCACAGATCAGCTCCTGGCTTTATATATTTCAAACTTGTTTCTCCTCCACTCCTTACACACTTTCAGTGTTGGGCACTGTAGGATATATTGTGATAAGATCTCTGGCCCTACATCTTTGCATTGGCACAGTGGACACAGGGACCATTACTGGAAGTCACACATACATCAGAAGGGTTAAAAATAACCTAATTATATAGAAGTAACTATGATCCACAAAAGTATATGCTACTAACCCCCAACAAAATGTATCCCCAACTCAATTTGTTCTTAGTAGGTTCCCAAGAAGTCCTCATCCACTCCAATACCACTTTATAGTAAAAAAAATATGATAAGGCAAAATCAGAGTAGAATGAGACAACAGACTCAACCTATAATGGTTAGAATATCTTTTAGAAATTTTACAAAACCAAATGACCATATGAACACATTGCTAGGACCCCAAACTTGATAGGGGTCTATTAAAGTTAGAGATCCTGAATTTTAAGCTCAGTTAACCTCACTGTAGCTCTTTCTATCTCTATCTATCTCTGTCTCTATCGCTATCTCTATCTCTGTCTCTATCTCTCTCTCACACACACACACACACACACACCCCACCTGGTCTCTCCTTTGACTTCTCTTTGGATTTCTGGTTTTGTTTTGCTTAGTCGTTTGTTTGTTTTTCTCTCTATGCAGTTCCTGCAGACTGCCTTTTTCTGCTTATCGATGCACATGTCCCGGAGATGGCTGCCTGAGCCCCTTCTACATATTCCCTGTAGAAAGACTATACTTTCAGGGATCATTTCTATAGTTTGTTACATATTCCCTGTAGGATTGCTAGGTGCCAGCTCACTAACATCTATCTGTCCATTTTCCAGAGAGAAGCTAATTGCTCTTCCCTCCACTTTATGAATTGGCTATCTTTGATTCAGGTGTTCAACTGTGATCCAATAAGCTGTACCAAGTATAAGTCCCACAGAACAAGAGCCTCTTTAGGCCCCATACTACACGTGGATAAAGGATTGAATAATCCATGGAAAATAGGAATGGGCTAACCTGATACCTCAAAAGGCTGTATACTATGGCAAATTGGTAGGTTCAAGCAACAGGTACAGGAGCTCTCGCCAAACACTTCATATGCAAATATATTGTGGATTTTCTCTAAGAACATATATCTTATTTCCCAAATTTGTAATCACAGGGATCCTATTTCAGGGGGAGGTAGGGGAGGTGGGGATCCTATTTCAGTGGTTCATAGCCCTAGAATTCTGAGGAACACATTTTGGGGAATTCTGGATTAAATAATAGTAGTGAAATTATTAACTGAGTGAAGTAATATTGTTTGTCTCAGGGTGGCACCAATCTAAGCATTTTTGTAATCCTTATATCAGTTACATGTGGCAGGTTCTATTCTTATAAATAAAGAGACTGAGGCATGAGAGAAGTTGAGCAATTTGCCCAAAGTTGAACAACTAAAGAGTGGGGGTGCTTGACTGGCATCAGGCAAAGTTTCATGCTTAACCTCTGTGCATTATACTGAAGACTATTAAGTGTGAAATAGCATTATATATTAAAAAAACAAGGTACATACCCTAATTTAAAAAAAATTATTGCTAAAAATTGCTAATCATCATCTGAACTTTTAGTGAGCTGTAATCTTTTTGCTGGTGGAGGGTTTTGCCTCAGTGTTGATGGTTGCTGACTGGTCAGGACGGTGGTTGCTGAAGGCTGGGGTGGCTGGGCAATTTCTTAAAATAAGACAACAGTGAAGTTTGCTGCCTCAATAGACTCTTCCTTTCACAGCTAATTTCTCTGTACCATGTGATGATCTTTGATAGCATTTTACTCATAGTAGAATTTCTTTCAAAATTGGAGTCAAGCCTCTCAAACCTTGCCACTGCTTTGTCAACTAAGTTTATGTAATATTACAAATCCTTTGTTGTCATTTAAACAATCTGCACAATATCTTCACCAGGAGTAGATTCCATCTCAAGAAACCAACTTCCTTTGCTCATCCATGAAAAGCAATTCCTTATCCATTAAAGTTTTATCATGAGATTGCAGCAATTCAATCACATCTTCAGCCTCCACTTCTTTTTTTTAAGATTTATTTATTTTATTTTATTTCTTTTTTTAAGATTTTTTATTTATTTTAGAGAGAGGAAGAGCACAGGGGAGGGGCAGATGGAGAGAATCTTCAAGCAGACTCCCCACTGAGCAGGGAGCCTGACACGGGGTTTGATTTCACAACCCATGAGATCACAACCTGAGTCGAAACCAAGAGCTGGACGGCTAAGTGACTTAGGTACCCACGCACCCCCAGGATCTACTCTTGCTGTTTCCACCACATCAACAGTTCTGTCCTTCACCGAAGTCTTGAACCCCTCCAGGTCATCCATGAGGATTGGAATCAATTTCTTCCCAATTCCCATTAATGTTGACATCTTGGCCTCTTCCATGAGTTACAAATGTTCTTAATGACATCTAAAATGGTGAATCCGTTCCAGAAGATTTTCAATTTACTGTGCTCAGATTCATCAGAGGAATCACTATCTATGGCTATAGCCCTATGAAATGTATTTCTTAAATAATAAGACCTGAAAGTCAAAATTACTCTTTGATCCGTGGGCTGCAGAATGGATGCTGTGTTAGCAGGCATGAAAACAACATTAATGTTGTTTCACATCTCCGTTAGAGCTCTTGAGTGACCAGGAGTATTGTCAATGAGCAATCATATTTTGAAAGGAATCCTTTTTTTCTGAGCAGATCTCGACAGTGGGACTAAAATATTAAGTAAACCATGTTGTAAACAGATGTGCCATCACCCAGGCTTTGTTGTTCCATGTATAGTGCAGACAGAGTAAATCTAGCATAATTCTTAAGGGCCCTAGGAGTTTTGGAATGGTAAATGAGCATTGGTTTCAACTTAAAGTCACCAGCTTCATTAGCCCCTAACAAGAGAATAACCCTGTCTTTGACACTTTAAAAGCAGGCATTGATTTTTCTTCTCTAGCTATGGAAGTCCTAAATGGCGTCTTCTTTCAATAGAAGACTGTTTCACCTATATTGAAAATCTGTTGTTTGGTGTAGCCACCCTCATTAATTATCTTAGCTAGATCTTCTAAATAATTTACTACAGCTTCTACATCATCACTGCTTCACCTTGCACTTTTACATTATAGAAACGACTTCTTTCCTTAAACCTCATGAACCAACCTCTGCTAGCTTAAAATTTCTGTAGCTCCCTCACCTCTCTCAGCCTTCACAGAACTGAAGAGAGTTAGGACCTTGCTCTGGATTAGGCTTTGGCTTAAGGCAATGCTGTGACTTGTTTGATCTTCTATCTAGACCACTAGAACTTTCTCCATATAAGCAGTAGGGCTGTTTCACTTTCTTATCATTTGTGTGTTCACTGGAGTAACACTTTTGATTTCCCTCAAGAACTTTTCCTTTGCATTCACAAGTTGGCCCACAGTGTGGTACCTAACTTTGGTACCTAGCTTGGAGACCTAGCTTTGAGCCTATCTCATGTCTTCCTCTACTTTCAACATGTCTTCCTCACTAAGCTTAATCACTTCTAGCTTTTGACTTAAAGTGACACAGACCTGCAACTCTTCCTTCTGCTTGAACACTTAGAGACCATTATAGGGTTATTAATTGATCTACTTCCCATACTGATGTGTCTCAGGGAATATGGAGGTCTGAGGAGAGAGAGACAGGGAAACAGCTGGTTGGTGGAACAGTCAGAACACAATTTATTAAGTTCACCATCTTACATAGGGGCAGTTTGTGGCACCCCAAAACAATTGGTTTGGTAACATCAAAGATCACTGATCAAGAGCACCATAACAAATATAATAAAAAATATGAAATACTGCTAGAATTCCAAAATGTGACAGACACAAAGTGAGCAAATGCTGTTGGAAAAATTGTGCTGATAGACTTGCTTAGCACAGTGTTGCCACAAACCTTTAAATTGTAAAAAAAAAAAAGCAATACTGCAAAGTGCAATGAAATGAAGCACAATAAAATGAGGTATATTCTGCAACATGTGAAATAACTGTTTCAATATCAAGTAGGATGATTGCTGTTCCTTGTTTCTTTTGCTTTGTTACAGAATAGTATTCCATCTCATCACCTGCATTTTTGCCTTTGAATCCTGCATCCTTAGTGTCTCCCAAGGCCTTAGAGTTAAAAGACGGGTTTCCACTTTCTTTCAATGAAAAGAAATGTTTCATTTCTTTTTTTTTTAAGATTTTATTTATTTATTTGACAGAGCGAGATAGCAAGAGCAGGAACACAAGCAGGGAGAGTGGGAGAGGGAGAAGCAGGCTTCCCGTGGAGCAGGGAGCCCAATGCGAGGCTAGTCCCAGGACCCTGGGATCATGACCTGAGCCGAAGGCAGGCTTAACAACTGAGCTACCCAGGCACCCCAGTGAAAAGAAATGCTTAAATACACTCTTATTCTTCAGTGTTCTGGGTCATTTAATAAACAAAATTTTCCTTGTTTCTCATTTCATGAGGAACAAATGGTTTCTCTTGCCAGGGTCCACTCTAGAACCTCAAATTACTGAAATAGAAGATCCGAGAACCTCTAGATTAACAGAAGAAAGATAAAGTGCACATAGGCATAAATGCCTTACTCTTTCATAAAAATGGAGGCTTATATGCCACCTGCTCTTTCATTTGAGTTATTGTATATTGTTTGTCCTCAAGAGAAAGTATGCTTCAGTAGTGTTAATTATTTTCCATGAACTATGTCTCCGTATATGCCTATATAGACCTAGGTAGAAAATTAAAAGGATATGTAGAAAATTTTCAGAATGTAAAATAATTTACCATTTCAAATAATCTTGTATTATTAGCATACACTCGAAAGAACAGATTATTATAGTTTAAAAAAAAAAAATCCTCTTCATGAGTTCCGTGACTGAGTTTCGTGTCACGGTAGAATACTTGGGGAAGACTAACTGGACTGAGGCTTTCTGGAGCTGATACCTGATCTGCTTTCAAACACTGCGTAAACCAGCCTAAGTAAGCAGGCATTCCACATCCAGGAGACACCAACGGGATCGTGTGTTTTTGCTTTACGAATACCAAGCAAATAACTCTTGTGTTCCATGCACGATGGCTGTCACTTGCAGTCCGTGATAATCTTTCATCATTTAAAAATATATATTGAGCGTCTACAATTTGCCAGTGTGTGATGCTGCAGGGAGGAAAACACCAACCCGGTTCCTATGGTGCTTACACCAACAGGAGGTACCGCCTACCTATCCAAAAAAAGAAAATCTCACCCCATAATCTAAATTTGTAAAACCTGACTCGGGGAAACGGAAGGGCACGCACGCCCTTGCAGCGGCTGGAAGCGAAAATTCCGCCGGCGGCCGGCGGCGACAAAGACAACCGGCCCGCACCCCGTCGCTGGGAGCGGCGCGCCGCTGTGACGCGCAGGCCTCGCCCCCTGCTCCCTTCAGAGCGCGCCCGCCCCCGCGAGCGAAGTGCGCAGACTCCTCGGCCCGGCTCCGGTTCTGTCGGGACGCCGCCGAGCCCGCGACGTCGCCTCCCGGTGAGTTTTTGAGGGGGCCGCCAGGCCTTGTCCTTCCGCAGTGGCCGCGCCGGCAGCAGGGCGCTGCAGCCGCAGTCCCGGCCGCGCTGTTTGGTAAACAGAAGCCCCAGCGTGCCCGGAGCGTGCAACCCCTCGCTCGGCCCGGCCAGCCCCGGGCGTGAACCGAGCTGACGGAGGATGGCAGCCTCCGGGGTGGAGAAGAGCAGCAAGAAGAAGACCGAGAAGAAACTTGCTGCTCGAGAAGAAGCTAAATTGTTGGCGGGCTTCATGGGCGTCATGAATAACATGCGGAAACAGGTACCGCCTTTGTGGGAGTGACGGACGCCAGGGGGGAGGGGGTCCGGGACTCGCGCCCCTGGCTCCCTGGGCCGAAACCGCGCCCGGTGGATCGCGGCTCTCTTCCTCGGTCCTCGCCCTTCCTCCCATTTTCGCACGCTAGTCAAGCTGCTGTTTAGTAGAGGGTCGCGTTAAACCGTTCTCGAGCAGCAGCGTCGCCTCGTCTGCGGATGCTGTGGCTCCCAGGTCACACTCCTGGGGGACTCCCCGGGCTGGCATTCGGCGTCGCGTCTCGGTTGTGTAACAGCTCTGCCCTAGTTATCTCTTTGTGAGGCGAGGATCCCTCCATTGGCGAGCCGCTTTAAGGTGTCGTGAGATCTTGTGCGAAGAAGCCCATTGGCACAGCCCAACCCGAAGCCTCCAAGGAAGGGAGAAGCAGTGCTGGCCTGAAATCAGCTACTCTAAATAACGATCCCCGCCCCTCCTCTGTGTTAGCCGGGTGGAGCTAGTTGAAGACAAATCCTCCTGTACGTGTTAATTTAGAGCAGAAACAGTCACCGATAAATGCCGCGCAGTCTTTTAAGGCCCCTGTGCGCCTCTGTTATTAAGAGGAGCTCTTTGTTCCGTCTTTGATGTGTGGCGCATTAATGAAAGTCTTCACGTCGGCGAAAGGTGGGTTATGAAAAGAATGGATTTTAACACGGAGAATGTAGACTAGAGAGGTTTTTTGTTTTGTTTTTTTAATTCCATAACATACCAAAGAGCATAGAAAAGTCACTTGGTTACTTTTTTTATTCCGTAAGCTTTATTCTAAAAAATACGCATCTAAGGAGATGCGGGAATGTTTGTTTTGTAACCGTGGTTCTGTTTTTAAAGAAGACAAAAGCAGGATGTATGAATAATAGCAGAACCTCGTTTGCTTATCTAGTGGTTCTGATGAGAATATGGAAAACAGTACAGGAATTTAAGATTTGTATGAAGATACTAGCTTCTGGTTTCTTTAAGCAAACTCTGACTGCCGGGATCGTCTTTGTTCATCAGCTCCTGGCGTGGTGCGTGAATGCAGTAGATACCTGTCCGAATGCCTTTAAATCTTTCCTGGCTTTTGTGCTGAAGTAGCTGTGAACGTCTGAATTCAGTATTATGTGTAACTTACTTTCATGTATCTATTTCCATGTATACATTCAAGTTCCTTTCATGTAAACCTTTTTATATTTACACCACCAGTGACTTCATATTACTGGTGCATTTAACAAGTGTCTGCTTATAAAGGGTGAACAGCCTTCACCAGTGCTCAAATTTGTTTCCAACAGCCCTCTCACTCCCCCTAGATATGTGGTTTTGTCTATGAACGCCAGCATGGTGAAGCATTGCCTCATTCCTTATGTAGATAGGGTGCAGCTGGGTTGCAGTATCAGTTGTTTACTTAAGAGGGGATTTTTCTGAAACTGTATGTTCAGCTCTTTGGGTTTAAAAATTGATTCATATCCTGTCCTTAGACTTAGCTTTAGACTATATTAACATCTGTTTATTTACTGTTAAGCTAGAAATAAAGTTACTGAACAATCAGGATGCTGTTACTGTTACTTAGTAGGAAGGGGAAAATAGATGCTGGGTGGTACAACCAGGGATCTCTTCCACCGTGGTTAACTGACCTTAATCTGTTAGATTCTCTCTTTGTCAATGGCTTTACATGTTATTCGGGTATTCTCCAATAGAACTTTTACCAACTTCATGGAATCCTGCATCTTTTGCAAGATGTGCAGTTTCACTCTGCAGTTGATTTACGTTGTACTCGTATTGTTCTGTATAACATCTTAACACAAGAGAGACTCACCAAGAATGACTGACAAGGGCAGTTGATGGGAATTAGCAGAAATAGAAACCCATCTGGGCCAGCGGAAGAATGTTTGAGTGAGAACCAATTTTATAAGTGTTCTTGTTCTTTAGTGAATATTATGTTGTGACTATTCTTGCTTCCCCATATGACCTCATTACTTTGGGGATCAGAATAATGAGTGCCTGGATGACAAGGACCCCTCTGTACACACCCAGAAACATTCTTACAGGAAGTTGAGAATGCGGTGAAATTAGAATGTCTGAATTCCAGTTCCTGCTCTACCATTAATTAGTTTTGTGATCTTAGATAAATATGATTTAGGTCATTTCATCTCTCGCTAGCCTAGCAACCAACTCCATACATAGTGGCCAGTGGGGGTTCTTCAGAGCCAGCAGCCTCAGCTTCTTATGGAGCCTTTTCCTTCATCATCCTTGCAGTCATTTCTAGCCTTTTGTTTTTAAAGTCAGCTTTCCAATGAAGTATAGGATTCATTAAAGGATACAAATCATAAACATGCATCTCAATGAATTATTACAAAATAGACATACCACTGCCAACAAGAAATAGAACATGAAGAGTACACTAGAGGTCCCCCTTTACACTCTTCTCAATCACTAGCCACCCCCCAAAGGTAACCACTGTTTTAACTTCTATCACCATAGATTTGTTTTTTCCTGTTTTAAAATGTATGTAAATGGAATCATACAGTATATACTCCTGAGTCTTGGTTTCAGAAAGCTTAACATTATTTTTGTGAGATTTATGATGATGTTCTATGTAGCTCTAGTACATCCTCATTGTATTTAGTACTCCATTGTAGAAATATACCACAGTTTATCCATTCTATCATTATGGACATTTGAATTATTTCTAGTTTAGCACTATGAAGAATAGTACTACTTTGAACATTTTTGTATATTTTGTACATGTCTTTAGATGTGCACATGTATACATTTCTGTTGGGAAATACCTAAGAGTGGAGTTGTGGAGTCACAGATTATGCTACACTCAGCTTTAATAGATACTGTCCTACAGTTTCCAAGGTTGTGCCAGTTTATGCTCATGCCAGCCATGTATTAGGTTTTTACTCTACCTCCTTATCAACACTTGGTATTGTCAGTCTTTATAATGTTAGCCATTCTAATGGGTATATAGTAGCATCTTATTTAATTAGGTTGAGCACCTTTTTATTTTCCTGACTTTTTGTTTAGATTAATTTTATTACTTGATACACTACAGAGGAGCTCTACAAAGCAGGGCTAGGTCATAGTCACTACTGCTCATATCTAATTGCTTTTGCTCTTGTGTTAATGAAGTCTAGGAGACCCTTAACATTTTAGGGATATGTTTTGAGACCTTCCTTAGTACCACTACAGTTTACAGTTTCTTTGTGTTAAGTGAATTAAAGCATAATTAGAATTTAGAAGCTTATGTTAAAGACCTATTGAGAATTATGTGAGAGAACCAAAACTGATTTAAGGAATGGATGCTGAGCAGTCAGCTGGGCTTACTAACTAAAAATGAATCAACTTCTGTACACTCACCTCTTCAAGATTGTAAGTTACTACTAGTCATTAATCTTTAGGGTCTCTTGTGAATAATCTGTACCCTCTGCATTAAATCCTCAGTAACAGAAACACTTCTTGAGCATTTCTTTTCTACCAGCCATTGTGCAATGTGTTTTACATGCTTTGTCTCATTTAATTCCGCCAACAGCTCTCATTGTCATCTCCCATCATCCAGACTTTCCTATTTTTAACTCTCTGCTGTCTTCTCCTTTTGTCTGTCCAGTTTAGGAGATAATCATCTCTCTTCACTCCCTTTCCAATGCCCCAGGCTTTCTTGACCTTCCATTCTTTTTTCACATCCGTCTGGTAAAAAGCATCGATGACTATTTACCTTTTTTGTGCAAGGTTTCCAAGCACAGCTGGAAAATATCCCATTACTGGGCAGTTCTTTGCCAGGTAAGTCCTAATTTCAACTCAGCTGTCAGTACTGGTGATCTCCATTATTTTACTGTTTTCCTCTAAAATGAGTCCTGTCTCTGTATCTTCACTTTCAATAGATCACCCCCTTTTGATATCATAAATAAATAAAAGACATTATTTTGGTACTATCTAACTTTTAAATTTCCACCACCATATCTATACACCTATTTTGACAGTTTTTAATTTTGCTACAGTGAAGAAGCTGCCTCCTTTCCATCTAAAGCCAGTACTTTCCCTTGGGCTTTGGCTCCCTCAGTATTAGCCTAGTCAGAAAAGTTATATTGTTGGTTATTCCATCTCTGTTGAGCATCTTTAACTTCTCCTTCTCTACCTGAGTCTAGCATTTAGGCATGTTTTAATTTCTCTAGCTTTTAAACCAACCATCCAAACCAGTCCACCTATTCTTAGTCTCAACATTCCTCTATAAATAATAACTCTCTCCCCTCTATTAAAACCAGAGGGTGGGTAGATTCACTGCTTCCCCCCCCCCCCTTTCTTTGGCTCATTGTTGACTTACTCCTCTAGCTCAGTTTGGCTTTCTAACTCATCCATTTGGATGAATACTTACTGAGACCCACTGCATGCTAGGCGTTTTGCTAGATTCTATAGTTGCAGTGATGAGCAAAACCAGACAGTCCTTACTCTCATGTAGTTTTAGTCTAGTAGGAGAGTGAGACATTAGTCAAGCAGTCACAGAAAAGAAATGTAAAATTGCAACAGCGGTAGGTATTATTAAAGAGAAGAACGTGATACAGTGAGGGGTATGATTGGATGATTTGACCATCAAATCAGGAAGATTTTCCCAAGGAACTGGTAAATGAACTGAGAGCTGAAATAAGAGTACGTGTTAATTAGGCACCTTAAGGAAGAGCTTCTTAGGTCAATGAACAGCAGATGCAGAGGCCCTGAGTCAGAGACCGACTTACCATAGAATGGCAAGTTCAGGAGGCTGATTAAAGGCCAGTATGACTGGAGCACAGAACATAAGGGGGAGGATGGTGTAATATGAAACTGGAGAAGTAGCTAGAGACCTGCCCATGCACAGTCTCCTAAGTCAAGTTAGGAGGATTTGCCTTTTTTCTAAAACCCCTTCAGATGTGTGTTGTGCGAGAGAAAAAAGGAGAGAGAGAGAGAGGAGGGATCTGCAGGTATTTGTTTTTCTTTTGAAAAAGATAGTTCCTGATCTGTGGCAAATGAGGGAGTTCTCAGAGTGGTTGTTGGCAAACCAAACAGGAAGTTGTTCAGTAGCTCACTGAGATGGTCCCTTGAACTAAGGTGGTAGCAGCAGTAGCAATGAAGAAAAGGTGACATATTCAAGAAATTTAGGAGGTAAAATTGACAGGACTTGGTGATAACTTCCACATTTGGGTGTGATGACTAAATTAGATAACCAAATTAAGATAACTTGAAACAGGATCTGATAAGTTCACAATAAATGTTGGCTATTTTTGTTGCTATTATGATAGTGATGGTTGACTGGATGCTGAGGGATTCAATACAAGTTTTCGGTTATGACCTCTAGGGTTCTAGAATGCATAACTAGGTAGATGGTGACACTAGGAGATACTGGAAAGGATCAAGGCTTTGAGGAAAGGATTATAGTTTGTATTTTAGATATGTTCAGTTTACAGTGCCCATGAGACATTAAGGTACATATGGTGAATTGACAGGTCTGGAGAGTTACAGGTTAAAAGTGTAAATTCATGGGGCACCTGGCTGGCTCAGTCATACCTTGTGCAACTCTTGATCTCAGGGTTGTGAGTTCGAGCCCCATGTTGGTGGTAGAGTTTACTTAAAAAAATTTGCGGGGGGGGGGAGGCACGCCTGGGTGGCTCATATGGTTAAGCGTCTGCCTTTGGCTCAGGTCATGATCTCCAGGTCCTGGGATCGAGCCCCACATCGGGCTCCCAGCTCAGCGGGGAGTCTGCCTTTCTTTCTCCCTCTTCCTCTCCCCCCTGCTCATGTGCTCTGTCTCTCTCTCAAATGAATAAATAAAATCTTTTTTAAAAAATTTTATTTTAGGGGCACCTGGGTGGCTCAGTCGGTTAAGCATGTGACTCTGGATTTTGACTCAGGTTATGATCTCACAGTCCTGAGATCAAGTCCCTTGCCGGGCTTGAGCTCAGTGGGGAGTCTGCTTAAGATTATCTCTCTCCCTCTCCCTCTGCCCCTTCTCCCGCTTTCTCTCTCTAAAATAAATAAATCTTTTTAAAAAAGGGCACCTGGGTGGCTCAGTCAGTTAAGTGTCTGCCTTCGGCTCAGGTCATGATCCTGGGGTCCTGGGTTGGAGCCCCATGTAAGGCTCCCTGCTCATGGGAGTCTGTTTCCCTCTCCCTTTGCCCTTTCCTCCCACTTGTGTGTGTGCACGCACGCGCTCACTCTCTCTCTGTCTCTCAAATAAATAAAATCTTTAAAAAAAATTTAAGTGTGGGGCGCCTGGGTGGCTCAGATGATTAAGCCTCTGCCTTCGGCTCAGGTCATGATCCCAGGGTTCTGGGATCGAGCCCCGCATTGGGCTCCCTGCCCCAAGGGAAGCCTGCTTCTCCCTCTCCCACTCCCCCTGCTTGTGTTCCTGCTCTCGCTCTGTCAAATAAATAAATAATCTTAAAAAATAAAAATAAAAATAAATAAAAAAATTTAAGTGTTAATTTGTGATTATCTGCAGATGGAAGATAACTTCTTTATTGAAACCATGGCGAGTCAAGGATAAGGAATGAGCCTATAAGGAGGCCCCTCACCCCCAAAAAAATGGCCAGAAGAGTAAGAGGAAAATGAGAGTTTTCAGAATCTGAGAAGAAATTGTTTCAGAAGGAGCATGGCAAATTTTGAAGCCTATGAGAAATCAGGATACAGCAACACAGGAGAGCTAATTGACTGTAGTGAGTGTTGTTTTGATAGGGAGACAAATGGAAGTCAGATTATCTTGAGTAAGATATGAGACAATTGAAACAGCTTTATTGGAGAAATTTGGCCCTGAAGGAAGTAGGGGAGTCAAATGAAGTTCATTTGGTTTTATTTGTTTAAATTGGAGAGATATAAGTGTGCTTAAAAATCACTAAATTCTAACTCTAAAACTGATAATACAGTATATGTTAATTCAGTTGAATTTAAATTTAAAAATTTTTAAAAAAGAATTCATTTGAGGTGTAGAGCTTGAATGTATATGAGACAGAATGGATAATTGATAGATGATTCCTGAGATGAGATCTAAAGTAAAGGTAATTAATCTCTCTTGGGAGGAGGACAGTTTCTCTCCATAAGAGTGGGAAGGAAGAGAGATTAGTATATAGTTGTGTTTGGAATCAGGAGAATAAAGGAGTTTCTGTCCAGAGGCCTTTGTTCTCTCTGAAAAGTAGGAGATGAGATCATCCACTAAAATGAAGGAGGAAGATGAAGCTAGAGGTTGAGGAAAGTAATTTTTGTGAAGAGTAGAATTGGTATGATGGCTGGCAGTATTTTTGAGGTTAATTATCATGGATTTGTAATGAATATTTAATCTTAACCAGGTCTTCACAGCCCTGTCTGATATAATCCCAACCTGTTTCAGTCAGATCACCACTTTTCTCTTAGCCATTTCACTCCCGGCACCTGTCTTCCTTCAGAGCCTGAAATGTTGTAACAATGCCTGTTAACTCTCTTTCTCTCCTACTCATGCTTGCCACTTCCTCCCTGAATGCCCTATATTATGTCAAGAGCCTCTGTTATATATACTCCATTCCTTTCGTTCACGCACTGATCATCTATATAAAGGCAAGAATGACTTCTTATTTTAAAGTATGTCTTTGGGCGCCTGGGTGGCTCAGTTGGTTAAGCGACTGCCTTCGGCTCAGGTCATGGTCCCGGAGTCCTGGGATCGAGTCCCACATCGGGCTCCCGGCTCAGCGGGGAGCCTGCTTCTCCCTCTGACCCTCTCCCCTCTCATGCTGTTTCTCTCTCAAATAAATAAATAAATAAAATCTTAAAAAAAAAAAAAAATTAAAAAAAATAAAGTATGTCTTTGCTGCTAGGCTCTAAGCTTCATGAGGGCAGGGACATTGTCTTATTCAGTGCTATATTGCCAACATCTACAATATAGGTGCTCAAATATTTGTTACGTAAATAGCTGATGTCATACGTATGGTTGATAACACCTAGAGGTTGAGGGCAGAGTAAGAAGGAAAGTGGACAGAAGATAAAACTCTGGGGGAGCACCAGCATTTTAAAGGATAGGAAGAAAAGTGCATTGGAGATTAAGGTATGGAAGGAAGAAAGACAGCAGGGAATAATGTCATTCAAACCAAGATACAAGTTACAAAGAAGAGACAGTCAGGAGTATCAAATGTAGTAGGGAGGCTAAAAAAGATAAAGTGTCCCCTGGATTTGAAAATTGGTGGTTTTAGCAAGTTAAGTTTTAATGGAGTGGTGGGGGAGGGGGCAGATTTTACAGGACAAAGGAGGGACAAAGTGGTGAGTAGATGGAGAGGGACCTGCCTTCTGTATGGCCTAGGCTTTTCAGGATGGGATTAATGTTGTTTAAATTCCAGTAGTATATACCCAAAGAATACAAAAATACTAATTCAAAATGTTTATAGCGTCATTATCTACAGTAGCCAAACTATGGAAACAACCCAAGTGCTCATTGACTGATGAATGGATAAAGATGTTGTGTGTGTACACACACACACACACACACACACACACACACACACACAATATTACCCAGTCATAAAAAAGAGTGAAATCTTGCCATTTGCAACAACATGGATGGAGCTAGAGAGTATTACGTTAAGCGAAATAAGTAAGAGAAAGACAAATATCATATAATTTCCCTCGTTCATGGAATTTAAGAAACAAAATAAATGAGCAGAGGGGAGAAGGGGGGGGGCAAACCAAGAAATTGACTCTTAATAATAGAGAACAAACTGATGGTTACCAGAAGGGAGGTGGGGGGGAATGGGTTAAATAGGTGAAGGGGATTAAGGAGGGCACTTGTGATGAGCACCAGTTGATGTATGGAAGAGTTGAATCATTGTACACTTGGAACTAATATTCCATAGCACGTTAACTAACTGGAATTTAAATAAAAACTAAACATATATTGATCTCCACATTTAAAAAAATAAACTCCAGTAGTATAAAGTGCATACTACCATCATGACACTTACCCTATGTGTGTTGAATGAATGAATACAGAAGCGTATCTTAAGGGAGACATGATTGTATTAAAATTCCTTCTGAAGAGAAAGACAGTCAAGATTTGGGAGATGTGGGCGCCTGGGTGGCTCAGTTGGTTAAGCGACTGCCTTCGGCTCAGGTCATGATCCCAGGGTCCTGGGATCGAGTCCCGCATCGGGCTCCCGGCTCAGCAGGAAGCCTGCTTCTCCCTCTCCCACTCCCCCTGCTTGTGTTCCTGCTTTCACTGTCTCTGTCTCTGTCAAATAAATAAATAAAATCTTTAAAAAAAAAAAAAAAGATTTGGGAGATGCAAGAACTCTTCATGCCAACCCCAAAGGCCTCTAGCCTTTGGGACACTGCCTTCGTTGGACTTCAGCTGTAACTACCACTAATTGTTTCTCTTTCAGAGTTTCAAATCCTGGATGGAGAGGATCTGATAGACCTAGCTTGGGTGGAGTGTTAACCCTTTGACTCAATTATCTATGCTAAGGAGAACAAGGTCATGTAGCACAAACATGTCTTGAAAGACTCATTTTATGTACTGAGGCCATTTCCTGAGAGGGGAGAATTATAAGTCAGGTAGCTACTCCAGTGAAAAACCACTACAAAAATTTGTATCTTTGAAACAGCCAGCATATTAAATATTTTAGTACATAATAATACAGCATGTAATTTAGTTACATTCTGTTAAACTGTCAAAAATGTGGTTGATTAATATTTAAGAGAGACATTCTTAATGCCATCTATGCTAAATATCATAAATTCTATACTTAATATCAGGTTAACCTACTGGAAAATGGTATGCCAGGATTAAATGAGTTCTTTTTTAGAACTTCTCTTTGAATTGCACTTAAATCGAATCACAGTTTAATATTATACTGTAAGCGTTCATCATGAAAAATTACTCTAAAGTGGCTTGTGGGGCACCTGAGTGGCTCAGTCAGTTAAGCATCTGCCTGCAGCTCAGGTCATAATCCCGGGGTGCTTGGATCAAGCCCCGCATCGGACTCCCTGCTCAGCGGGAAGCCTGCTTCTCCCTCTCCCTCTGACCCTTCTCACTGCTTGTGCTCTCTCTCTCTCTGTGAAATAAATAAAATTTAAAAAAATAAAGTGGCTTTGTATCTTCTATAAAACTTCTTTTAGTAGTGTTGCCTTTAGTCACTCATTGCTATGGGAAACAGTATGCTATAGTGGAGATAAGATGGATTTTGGAATCAAATAGATCTGGGTTTGAATCCTAGCTCTGTCTTCTTACTAATTGTGTGACATTGGGCAAGTCACAACTTCTTTAGCCTTTTATGTTTGTATCTGCACAACAATGATCATAATATTATATTGACCTCACTTACTGATGTTGGGGATAGTGAGACAGAGAATGTAAAAACTCTTTTTTTTTTTTTTTAAGATTTTATTTATTTGAGAGAGAGCACAAGAGCGGGGTGAGGGGAAGAGGGAAAAGCAGGCTCCCTGCTGGACAGGGAGCCCAATGCTCGATCCCAGGACTCTGGGATCACGACCTGAGCTGAAGGCAGATGCTTAACCAACTGAGCCACCCAGGTGCCCCTGAAAACTCTTGATAAATTATTCAGCATTATCAAATATTGTTGGTATTGCTGTTATCACAGTGAATCTCCTGGAATTATTGGTTACCAGGCAACCAAAATATGTTCTCTCTTAAGTCAGAATAATTTATTGCAAGAACATCAGGAACTTAACATATTGACCACAGGCTGGAAGATGAGCAGGCATGGCAGACAAGCAGAAACCCTAGCATTCTGTGTTAGCTAGGCTTCAGAGACTCTGGAGTCAGTTAGAGGGCAGGGGCAGTCTTGACTGCTTGCCGCAGCTGCCGCTGCCACAAAGACAGTTCTTCCTCCCTCTTTCTATTATTTGCTCAAAATTAAAAATCCTGAAAGTAGGTATATAATTGGCTGGCCTTAGATTGTTTGCCAGATTTGGGCTCTGCTGAGTGAACAGAAGAAATAACTGACTTTTATCTTCCATAATGAGATGCAAGCTCTGAGAATTGCCCTCTCACCAACGTAGTTCATAATGAGGAATTTTTCCAGAAATGGGAGCTTGGGGTTCTAATAGGCAGGAAACTGGATGCTAGATTGCCAGAATCCATTAAAAAAAGTCATCAGGTTTCATCATTTCAAGATTCTAAGGCCTAAGTCTTAGTAGATTCTTTATATGATTGTGGAGGGAAAAGCTTCATAGTTAAAACTTATATAAGAGCAAGGATGAAAATAAAAATAGAAGCCACATTCATTGCTTATGATTTATTTGTTAATGTTTTTATTGTTCGTGATTTCTTCCTTCACTGCCTATTCCTATTCTTTGTCTTTAGCCAACTCCTCAAGATTCTTTATCTGATGGGGTGACCTAATCCTTTATTCCTAGGTGCCTTGAACCTTTGGTCTTGCCTGTATAGGGTCACTTTAGTCTTTTATTAACATTTATTACTAGATTTAGCAGTACCAGCAAAGGGCCTGGGATTTGATTTTATGGTATTTATAAGCTGATTAGTTAGCCTGTTGCTGTTTAATGGATGCTGGCAGAAGACATGAGACTCCTAGGTTAGAGACAACAGACTTGATTACTCACAGCACAGCATCATGGGCATCCACATGTATGTGTCAGTTCCCCTCACCCCACAAGTACTGAGGGTGACCCACTGGGGCCCACATGGATGTTATACACACAGTGGGTTTGTGTTGTAGCTACAGAATGAACACTGAGCTTAAGGAATCTGCCATATTATAGCAAACAGTAAGCAAGCCTATTCCTTATTCTTATGGGGAAGACTATCACATCCCTTATGATTCCTTGCTGCCAACATAACCCTGAGAAATGGTGCCCCAGGTAAAAAGTGTCAGGGCCTTGCCTTCTTGGCATGTCCAGGAAGATATGTAGGAATTCAAGAGAACCATAGAGGACTCTTCTTTCACAACGACAAGAAGGTACCCAAGGGGATCCCCTGAGCTCCAGCTGTCTTCTGTCCCAGAGAGAACAGAAATCTTTTTTTTTTTTTTCCCTTCATGGCCAGGTTCAGGCACCTAACCAAATGTAATAACTTTTGTTCTTTTTACCCAGTGCCAGGAGGATGCCAAAATTCCCAGGTTGTAGTCTTAACTTCTAATTCTGTAAAAACATTTTTCTGTCACTTGGTTGAAGCATTCTTCTTTTGGGTCCTCATATCTTTAAACTAGCAGAATCCACCTCCAGAAAGACTAATTGCTGAGATCAGAAGCAAAATATTTGTGAGTGAATCATTAAGCTTAACAGTGAGGGGAGCTTCTTCCATCCCTTGGTTGCCAGGCTAAGTCTGACTATATAGAAACCATTTTGTCTCTGTAAATTTTTTTAAATGTTTATTTTTTTATTTTTTTAAAGATTTTATTTATTGATTTGACAGAGAGAAAGAGAGCACAAACCGGGAGAGGCAGAGGGAGAGGGAGAAGCAGGCTCCCCACTGAGCAAGGAGCCCGATGTGGGACACTATCCCAGGCCCTGGAGGTCATGACCTGAGCCAAACCATCTGCCCCTTGTCTCTGTATATTATGTGAAATCACATCATTTGAAAATGGATTCTGCTGGTGGCGCCTGGGTGGCTCAGTCATTAAGTGTCTGCCTTCGGCTCAGGTCATGATCCCAGGGTCGTGGGATCGAGCCCTGCATCGGGCTCCCCGCTCCGCAGGAAGCCTGCTTCTCCCTCTCCCACTCCCCCTGCTTGTGTTCCCTCTCTCGCTGTGTCTCTGTCAAATAAGTAAACAAAATCTTTAAAAGAAAAAAAAAAAGAAAAAATGGATTCTGCTGCTTAAAAAGTTTGAAAACCACTGTTATAAGGCTTTTCCCTGAAAGGAGGAGAATGAATATACACACACACACACATTTATATATGTGAGTTTGTCTCTGTATCTGGTGTGGGGAACAGAGGGCAAAGGGGCTGGGGCTGGGAAAACATGTCTGACCTTCACCTCACCCAAAGGAAAGGAAATGAGGTATATTGAGCTCATCTCTCTCTCCTACAAGTTTTGCCCAATGAGAGAGAAGTTGTAATCTAATGAAGCTAGAAGTTAAGACTCTGCTGTTTTATTAATGGTGTGATTATTCTTTTGAGATTCACATCTACTTAAGATCTCCATCAGCTAAGGAGAATAGGTAAGGTATGTCTTATGGTGGACTCTATAAGCTGGATTTGGGCCCCGCCGTCTTTTATTCCCCACTACAGGACATATGAATATGCAGATTCCAGAATTTAGATTATTAGGGTATACGGGTGTGAGTAGATGGGGATTACCAGGTACTCACACATTTATCAATAGTGTGTTTTTTTAATATATATAATT
This sequence comes from Neomonachus schauinslandi, assembly GCF_002201575.2. NCBI lineage: Eukaryota > Metazoa > Chordata > Mammalia > Carnivora > Phocidae > Neomonachus > Neomonachus schauinslandi. Next base: position 54,509,621 of record NC_058414.1, read on the forward strand.
TTTAAAAGATTTTCTTTATTTGAGAGAGAGAGTACATACACATGAGCCCAGGGAAGGGGCTGAGGGAGAAGCAGGCTCCCTGCTGTGCAGGGAGCCCAGTGCTGAGCCCCAGGGATCATGACCTGAGCTGAAGGCAGATGCTTAACCAACGGAGCCACTCAGGCGCCCCAGTAGTGTGTTTTATTATGTCTCGCTTGGCTATTAATCTTTATGTAAACTCCCTGATGAGAATCTCAGAGGGCTGAATAGTAGACCAGGAACCAAAGCCCTATCCCAACTCCCAACAGACACTAACTGGACCGAGTAAATAAGAATTTATTTCCAAGTTTGTTTGTTTTTTTTAAGGTTTTCTGTTTGGTTTTTGTTGTTGTTGTTTTACCTGCACAGGGAGCATTTTGTTCTATCTTAAAGGCATCCTCTACAATAACTGTTCTTCTGTGTATCCTCTGTAGACCCACTTAGAAAGGTTATTTAATTTTTTTACTCCAGAAAGCTTTTAAATGGGTAATCTATTAACTCCAGACTGGAAATTCACTTCTATTTCCCATCTCAAATTTTTCTCGACCAAAATTTCATTCTTAGCTCTCCAGATTATTTGCAGTGAACAACCGAATGACAACTTAAAACACTCCATCTAATTCCGTACTAGCAATGTAAAATCCGCTAAATTTGACTCTTATGAACCCCTTCATTGTTAAATTCCCACATCTGTGATCTTCCTGTGAGTTAAAATTAAAGGCCGTTCCAAATATGTGCTCTCCCTGGTTTCTTACACTGCTCAGTCTCAGCCAGAAAGCATTTGCTTAAGTGTTTGGGTAGATTCTGGGAAGCTTTCTTCAGCAGCTGCAGCCTGGGCTATCTTCCATTGGAATATATTTAGTTAGTTTAGCAACTCCAAAGGTGAATTTCTCCAATTTCAAGGTAGTTGGTGCCACGTGTTTTCAGAGTGTTGAAGGGCCCTAGCACCTTAGCACAGCATCATCTCCGCCCCCAGAAACCTGAAAAGATACAAGCAAATCTCCCATCTCTACAATAAATAGTGCAGATGTTGACACCTCACGATAAAGTCCTAACCCACCTTATTGTTCCCAGACTAAAACAACAGAAACTTCAGTTTCTAGGGAACAGAGAATCTTCAAAGAAAACATAAGGATGTCTGGGCTTTTTGCTTGCACAGGTTGCCCGTCTGTGTTGGCTGTCTGTAATTTGCAGACTCTAAACTCAGGTGAGAGGAATCACTTATCAAGAGGCTAATAGGACACTTTACCGAATAGGGAAGGAATTTCATCTATGTGTAATAATGCTTCACTGACAGGATACCTTGCTCTTGGAAAAATTTGCCAGGGGGATTTACCCAGCTGCCAGGTCTTCTAGAGTCTCCCTTTTTTCCCTGTTGTCTGTCCTGCACATTTAAATCTTAATTTTTATTTCTCTTTTGAACCTTATGTTGTTGGCAGTTGAGTTCTGTGTAGTGATGAAGTATTTTGAGACAAGAATGATCCACATTTGTAGCAGGCAGTCGTGCAGAGCAGTTTGTGGCCTTGCATTCTCTACAGTTCTGATCCAAATAGTTGTTCTGTACCCCATGTCCCCATTATGATCCTGTCCTGCTGTGAAATTCCTTGTTTCTACTACTAATCCTATCTCTTGGAGGGGTCTTTTTTCCTTTCCATTTATCTCAGCTGGAGAATGACCTTTGATTCCTCTAAAGCCTGTTGGTCGCATAGGGACCAACATGGCCTTGACAGTGTGCTCCTCAAAACCTTGCCATTCCTCATTATTTGAGTCTTCCAGGCTTTGGAAACTCAGTGGTAGCAGACATACTCCTTTTTGTTACCTGTATGTGTCAAAATAGGCTATGACTCTGTTGTCTATTTGTTCCTTTCAGGCATCCCCAGCGGAGTTGTTAACCTGTCAAGTTGAATCCTTTTCTTCCTACATAGTATAGAGCTAACACTGTTTAGATAAGAATATCTTCCTTACTTTCCCTTTCCTTTTGATTTTGGGCCCAAATGTTTGTTTTGCTTCTTCTTCCTTTAGTGCCTTTCTTATAGACACCGTCACAGTGGAAATGAAGAGGTCCATGTGTTCAGGATTGGTTCAGCTGCTGCCAATCTTCACCCTCAGTAAAGTAATTACAGCTATGGACAGGTTCAGCATCTAACTTAGGCTTGGATTATGTCTGGGTTATTTGGCTTCCCTTTAATGTGACCTAGTACTCTCCCTTAGAGTCTTTTTTCCACAGACTTCCCAGATATGTTCTACTATAGTATGTAGCATTCCTGTCTTTCCACCTATTATCACATTGCAAATTACATAATGGATGAACTATTTTATTGCTGATCTTCCTTTTCCAAAACTTTACAAATCTGAATTTAATGTAATCACCTGTTACAACTGTCTCAGTCTTTAAGCATAGTCCTCTAATTACGTATTTGATTTCTTTGGCTTTAAGAGAGCTCTTAACAAAAATTTCTTCGATCCAGGCTTTTTCTGAGAACTGTTTTTAGACTACTGCTGAATTTTACTTTTCTTCTTCCGTATATCTCTTTGGCTTATATCACCTTACTTGAATAAATAACAGCAAAAATAACTTTTTTTCCCCCTAGCCTCATCTTTTAAAGAGCAGTTATATCAAACTGTATTTCCTCTGCCTTTTAAAGCTGTTTGACCTAACTTGTCATGTTTCCCTTAAGGAAGAAATCTGCTTTTCCTCTATTAATCTGGGTGTCCAACTTTGTTTTTCTTTTACTTTCCCACTTGCCTTATTGTGATTATGTGTGTTTAAATCCATTGCTATTTTTCTTGCTTTTCTGAGCAAATAAGATTCCTAAGGCCTTCTTAATTTTTCTCTTAGCTTTTGAGTTTATTATGGCTTTGTTGAGGCTTTTCTAGTATCTCAATCCAAGAAGATGATTTACCCCCATATAATAAGGGCTTCATTTCCCTTTATCTTTTCAGTGATTTAAATCCACCACCCAACTATAGTTGAATCTACAGTCTACTCAGGGATTTATACCCAGGGCCAACTTGAAATCACGCTGGGCGGGACTGATTGCAGAACCTTGTTGACAAGCTACATAAATCCGAAGGTTAGTCATTCCTCAGTCCTCTTCTTGGGATACGATGAAGGATAGAATTTGGGAATAGAATTAGCTGATTGCATGCCTTAGTAATGCCAGCACATATTGTTAAAAGTTAGAGCCTCGCACAGTGCTGTGGAGCTTACGTGGAGCCTACTGCCTTTTGCAGTCCTACCTGACAAACACGTAAAGAGAGCAGAAGGTCATTCTACCAACACTTGCCTGAAATTCTTGCCTGTTTTGAAGTGAAATCTTTCCTAACCAAAGGACTGTTCCTGCGGAAGTCCCTAATAATTATAGGCACTAAAGCATCACCTAAGTTTCTGTCTGCAGTGCATTGAATGTCTCTGCATACGGATTTCAGCAGCTCTCTTCCACTCTTGGTTCCCAACATTTGAGATGAGTTATGTTCCATTTTGGGGCAGACTTATAGAAGAAAGTGAACCAGAAGGCCTGGCAATGTGTGATCAGTGACCTCTACTTTATTCTTGCTCATCCTATAGAACCTCTTCCACAAGTGACAGAGGAGGAAAGGACTGAACCTTCCTTCCCAGTACTTAACTTGCCCCAGAGAAGAAACACTATGGTATGAGAGAGAAATCTAATGTTTCCCCTCAATGGGTAACAGTTATACTAATACTATTTTTTCAGTTATCCATTCTCTCATCACATTTTTTAAATTAATAGACTTTGCTTTTTAGAGTAGTTTTAGGTTTACCAAAAAATTGAACAGAAAGTACAGAGTTTCCATTTTCCCTCTCCCCCTCCCAGTTTCCCCTACTATTAACATCTTGCTAACACAAGTACGATACATTTGTTAAAATTGATGAGCCAATATTGTTACATTGTTATTAACCATAGTTTACATTAGGGTTTATTCTCTGTGTTGTACATTCTGTGGATGTTGACAGATGTATACTATACATGTATCCTGTTACAGTATCATAGGAAATAGTTTCACTGCCCTAAACATTGCGGGTACTCCAGCTTCTTACCACATTTTTGAAATAGTATCTTTATCTATATTAAATTCCTATTTAATGTAGATCCCTCACATTTCTCAAGTTTATTTCTCAACATTTAATTATTTTGTTGCTGCTATGCGAGGTTGTTGGTTTTTTTATTTTTTCCTCACTTGTGTTTCTTTGTGGCTTACTGCTCACATATAGGTTAGCTAATTGCTTTTTCATATTCATCTTATTTCTGTCTAGCCATCTTACTGACTTTTTATTTAGTTCTGTAAGTATTAAATTTATTTATTTTCTTACTGATTTTGTTACCTAAAAACCCAAGTCAGCTGCTCATTGCTCAAAAAGCCAGTACTTAAGAGACGAATTTTGATTGGAAAGGAATGTGAGCTTTATTCAGGAGGCAGGCCACCTGGGAAGAAGGCAGACTTTTGTTTAAAAACCAACTCTAAGGTTTTTGCCTGGCCCAAAGATTTTTAAAGGAACTTTAGGGCAGTTAATCAGTAAAGGGGAGCACAGTGGTCTATAACACTTCTTGATTGCGTGCAGACTCAATGGTACCAGCTACAGACATTATAGCCGTGCTTGAAAGTTGTGTATTGGTGCCCCGGGCTGGGGGGGGGAGGTTGTGTGAGAGAGTTTGGTTCCCATACAAAGAAAGGTTTAGTTAATCAGGAGGGCTAAAGATGCTTGCTAAACTTAGAGATTGGTAAGTTGGCCAAAGGGGCCGAGGCAGAGGCAATTTTCAATTTGGCTAAAATTTTCAGATTTCAGATTATTCAATAATTGAATAATAGTAGTGACAGCGTTATGTGTCTCTTTTCAAACTTAAATGAGAATGCTTCTTTTGTGTCACTATTAAATGTGATGTTTGCTTTTGAATCAAAACACCTTCAGCATACAGATACATCATTTTCTTTATGAAAGAGTATAAAAGGAAATGAATTTTTAATTTTGCCATCTATTGAAGTTTTTCTCTTTTAACCTGTGAATATGCTGATTATATTAAAGAATTATTGTTCTTGAAGCCTCCTTGCATTCCTAGAACAATATTTGAGTAATAACCCTGCTGAATTCACTTTGCAAATATTTGACAGATCTGTAAGTAAGTCCCTAAAAGAAGAAAAAAGTGCAAAAGTGCAAAGAAAATGTGACTAAAATACCACCTGGTAATTAAAAAAGAAGACAGCAAGGAAGCATAATAAATTGTGTAAAAGAAGATGGCCTATGGAGGAGGAAACATAAGTTATCAGTAATAAATATGAAGGATCTAAATCCTACTAAAAGTAATTTTAGGTGGTGAGATTTTCAGATTAAGTCACACAAATCTATGCAATATCTAAGAGACTAAAAATTCAAAAGCTGAAAATAATAAATATAAAGATATAACAAATATGGGGGGATATAAACAGAAGTTGCCAGGGTTTTTTTTTTTCTTGTTTTATCCAGTAAACCTGTATTGTTCAGAAGGTAGTTTTGTTTAAGTTTCTCTTCAATTCACATAGGACTTGTTACCTTTCATATTCTCCAGTGTAACCCAGATCTCTGTCTCTTCCCATTTTCTATCTGCAGATACACTCTTCCTGAGCAGAGCCTCTCTCTTTAAGTCAGTCCCATCTCCTGTTGAAACCTGTTAAGCTAGTGTAGTACAGTCACATGTACCATTTGGATACAAAAGGTTCCTCCCATTCCTTCCATAACATTAATATCCAGCTGGAGATTATTCTTAGAGAAGACTAAATTGCTGTGCAGAGATCTGTCTGATTTCTTTAACTTCCTAAAGTGCCTGTAAATTCATGGCATTAAAAATCCCTATTGCTGAGTGTATATTTTGGAAAGGTTTTCGCTGCATTTCAGTATAGTTGTACATCTTCTGGAACTTTCTGTCAGCAGCCATAGAACCCCTCCCTTATCTGACTTGCTTGTTCTTCTGTCCGAATTCTTTTTCTTCCTCCCTTCCTTCTTTCCGCCTTTTTCTTTCTTTCTCTGGAGCAACTAGATCAGTTTGTTTTGGTGGTAACCAAATAGTTGACCTGGTTTTGCTACCTGGTATTTTTGGTATGATATGTGGCAAAATCACCTAAGAACTATGCCTACTCTGTACCTCCCCCACCAAATCAAAGGAAATAAAAATTTAAAAATTCAAGACACTATTGGGATAACAATGGCTTTAACTATAAGTAATCTGCATGTAATTCTAAGCAGTAGTCCATAGGCCTTACCAAAAAAATCTTCACATGGCTGTTAAAATGAAATTTTGTTCATCTTTTAGCCCACTATAAAATAAAAATAAAGCCCATTTCCTTTCTTGTACTGAGCAGTACCATCTCACTTGGATTTTTATTCGTGGAGTAATAAAGTAGAATATAGTGACTTACCTATCCGAAATTGTATTAGTAGTTTTATTTTTTTAAGGATTTTATTTATTTATTTGAGAGAGGGAGTGAGAGCACAAGCAGGAGGGAGGGGGAGAGGGAGAAGCAGACTCCCTGCTGAGCAGAGAGCCCAACAGGGGACTCAGTCCCAGGACCCTGAGATCATGACCTGAGCCAAAGGCAGATGCTTAACTGACTGAGCCACCCAGGTGCCCTGTATTAATAGTTTTAGTAAATACTTAAAATTTACAAAATGCCATATCATCTGAACTACTAAGCCAGTATTTAGATTTGTGATAGATTTTTTTTACTCTGAAAGTATTATTTGCCTCATATTCCCAGTGCTAAAAGAGTGCCTAACATACCACAAGCTGCAGATTTTCTCTGAGACTAACCTGTACATTATATCTTTAACTTCATTAAGAAATTGAAATTTTGTTTGACAAAAAAGGTATTCTTTCTCCTTGAAATTCATCTTTAAGCGTTCCAGTAAACCTTAAATTTTTTCATTAATATTTCATTTCGTCAGCATTGTAAGTATTTAACTCTGCCTTCTTTTAGGAACCTAGGGTGACACCATTTTGGCCTTGGTCAGAAATCACAATTTAAAAGTGGTTGCTATCCAGCTCCTATCAGACATACATTTGAGAGAAGTGTTACTAAGGAAAGAGTGCTGAATAGTCATTTGGTTTGTCCACTCTGTATTCTGAATTGTTTTTGTTTCAAGTTAGATCTGTGTAAGCTACTTTCTTGGGAAATATAGTGTGCACTTTGGAACTTATCAAGAATAGATAATTTTTTAAAAACCCAGATTGCTATGTTTGAAAAACCATCAAGGACATTGCTCTTATTTCATTTAATGTTCCCATAAAATCTCACCATGAGAAATACCTTGAATTTGTGTCAGAAAAAAAATTGGTTTCCCTAAAGGATAAGTAGACTACTTTTCTGATTATAAAGATCTTTTCTTTTTTCCCCTGTTTTTACTGCTGGGAAGCTCAGTACCACATTTTGATACAGCAAATCATGATAGCAACTCTGTAAGTCCTTTCTAAATGTGTCTGATGAACAAATTCTGTGCTGGACAAAGACTGGATTTGAATAGAAAATAGAGATAAAGCATTTGTCAAGGACCGGTTTTGTATGTTTGCTAAGCCGGCCCAGTGAGCCCCTTTTAATTTCATTTATTTCTCTCTTGACTAGAAAACACTGTGTGATGTGATCCTTATGGTCCAGGAAAGAAAGATACCTGCTCATCGAGTTGTCCTTGCAGCAGCCAGTCATTTTTTTAACTTAATGTTCACAAGTAAGTATCTTAAAGTAAAACATAATATTTTTTCCGTGAGAATGAGGTAGATTCTAAATGAAAATATCTTCCTAGTTTTTAAAGCACTTAAGAAATTAAGGCCATAAAACAATGAAGAGATTGAAAAGTGGTTATGAGGAGGATTGAGCAAAAGAAAAATGTCCTTTCATTAGCCCTACAGGCCCAAGACTTTTATGGATGAAGATACAGTTTCTACTTGAATGCCCAGTTTTCTTCTTAACCTTAGATGGAAAGGCAAAGAAGAAAATAAATGTTAGGATAATTTATCTAGCAAGTTAAACTAAATAAAAATGAAATATGAAATATAGCATATCATACTAGAAAAAACTCAGATTTAGAGTTGAGAACTGGGTCCAAGTCCTGGTTCCTTTGCTTAGTACTGTTTTATGAGCTTGATCAGGTTATGTAATATATCTGCCTCAAGCTTTCTCTTTGGTGCTCTGGCTGCCTATGAGGTTTTTGGTAAAGAATGAGCTTTGCTAGCTATAACTTACTGTATATATAATTGTCATTATTCTTGTAGATGTTTGCCAGCTACATCAGATGTAGTTTTGCTCATACCAATTTAGAAGAGTGCTACCAAATTATTTTAGGACTTGGGGAAATACTGAATCTATTTTTATGTATATGTTTACTTGGCCTTTTTTTTTTTAAAAGAAATATACTAATTAACTAATTTCTTAGCTTATTTTAATTTAAGACACATCTCAAGTATGGAGAATTAATTTGCATTTATTATAGGAATATTGGGCTTTCTGGGTATTTTTTTTCCAGAGAGATCTCTGTCCTATTATTCTTTTCCATATTTAACATGGCCTGGAATGATCTGGTCCTCAGTTAAACTGGTAATAGTACTCATGCCATTTATATTTCTGCTCTTCATTTTAGCTAACATGCTCGAATCAAAGTCCTTTGAAGTTGAACTCAAAGATGCTGAACCTGACATTATCGAACAACTTGTGGAATTTGCTTATACTGCTAGGTAAGTTAAGGAGGATCATTTCTGTTGTAGAGAAGAAAGGTTGGGATCTACCATGGCAGAGTATTGTGGTGACAAATTGATGTCCTCCGAATTCTTCAACATGAAAAACTACAAGGATGGGGAAGTTTGAGGAACCTACACCATACTGATGCAAGGACTGAAAAGTTTTAATTTTCTGTCTAATTTCAGGGGCTAGTAGGATACATTTTACAATAGCATTATTTAAATAATAAAAAATTGTAGGAAATTAATATTCACTTTAACTTCTTTGCAGAATTTCTGTGAATAGCAACAATGTTCAGTCTTTGTTAGATGCAGCAAACCAGTACCAGATTGAACCTGTGAAGAAAATGTGTGTTGATTTTTTGAAAGAACAAGTTGATGCTTCAAATTGTCTTGGTAAGAAATCAGATTCGTAACTTAAAATAAAAACAAAAACAAACTTTAATGTGTATTTTAATTTTAAAAAGTATGGTTATAAGTATCCTCATTTAATTTTAAAGACATTGTCCACTAGAAAATACACTTAAAATGCATTTTAAGAGACACTTAGGGAGGTGCCTATTAACCTGCGCAGCAAGAAGCCCATTAAATACTGTATTAACATTTTCTAAAATATAAAATAACTTTAATAATGAGTTTTTATGAATCTGGAATGGAGAGTAAGGATTGCATCTGGTGGTGGTGTGATATATGATATCATAAGTATGAATGTTCACCGTTGAAGCACTTAAGATTGCTGAAGTCTGTCTTGAATGAGAAAACAGGTTGTATATATTGCCTGAGGTCTTATAGTTAGTATATGGAGGTGCTGAGGTTGGAATTAAAATAATCTTGTTCTTAACTACTACACCATGTTGCCTCTCCACATTGTCAGATATGCTAGCTATTGTATACTAGAAGACTTAAAAATCCTAGACTATAAATTAAGATACTAATTAAGGGACTGCTGTAGGGGGCACCTGGGTGGCTCAGTCAGTTAAGCATCCAACTTCATTTCAGCTCAGGTCATGATCTCGGGGTCTTGAGATCGAGCCCCATGTTGGGCTCCACACTCAGCACAGAGTCTGCTTGTCCCTCTCCCTCTGTTCCTCTCCCCACTCGTGCAATTCTCTCTTTCTCTCAAGTAAATAAATACATTCTTTAAAAAGACCAGACCATATACATAAAAAGATTTTAATCTCACCTGTGCAACAGAGACATTCTGGAATGAGTCTGTTTCTCTGGGCCATAGTTTGGGGCTCCATTCATCAATAAGATTAATGTTCCTGAGATTTTACTTATTTCTCCTTACATAAATATTCTCACAAAATTTATTGTAAAAAGGGAATTCAGAGAAGTTTTTGGAAGATGATGACTTAAGTATTTTTCCCTAACTCCCTACTGCTCTAAATTTCCAACCAGGTGATTCAATTAAAAGAAAACCAGCCAGAGTAGGGAGTGGATATGGTGGTACAAAGCATACTGTGGAACCTGGAGCAAGTTTGTGCTAACCACATCTTAGGCTTTGGGCTTCTGAGGAGACCATTTAGGAGTTTTACTTCTGGATGCCTTCTGTCATCATTGTTTTCAAAGCTGAGAGGAAGGACAGCATAGCAGCCTAGAAGGGAGCCTGATTCTCTGGCTAATCCTGGGGTAAATATAGTGGCCCACCCAGTTGAGCCAAGTATACTGTCAGTACCCAAGGGAACTACTTCACCCTGTTTCTATTTAGCCCTGAGATGGCTCTCCCTGTGAGCTGATCAGAGAACTCTGTCTTTGTTTTTACCACTTGTCAATTCTCTGCTGCCCAGAAGACCCCAACAAGCTGATTTCCATGAATACTAAAGGAACTCATGGCACCTAATGGAATTGAGCAAAGATTGTACTAGATTAAAGTAGTCCCCCCAGTAGTTTGGAGGACAGAATATCAAGCTAAACAGCCAAAATGAATGTTTCCTGTAGACAAATTTAATGTAAGAAGTGGAGAACTTAAAATAGAAAGGATGCATATGAAGGGGTGGGGGGAAGCTGTGATTTTCCATGAAATGCAATTGAATTGAAAAATAGAATGGATATTCCTAAAAATCAAACTAAAGAAGATCAAACAGAGAAAACTGCCTTATGATAACAAAACAGAAATGCAAAGAAATGGAAATCATTAGTGAAAACATAAAAGACATGGAAGATAAAGGGACACTGATATGAGGTAGGAAGTCCAGAAGGAACAGATAGAGGAAAAGCAGTATCAAAGAAGTAATAAAAGAAAACTTATTTGAGCTTAAAAAGACTTTACCTTTCACACTAAACTAAGTACCAGACCTGATGAAGTAAGATATTCCTCTCCTAGGGGCACCCAGGTGGCTCAGTCATTAAGCATCTGCCTTCGGCTCAGGTCACGATCCCAGGGTCCTGGGATCGAGCCCCACATCAGGCTCCCTGCTCCATGAGAGGCCTGCTTCTCCCACTCCCCCTGCTTGTGTTCCCTATTTCGCTGTGTGTCTCTCTCTGTCAAATAAATAAATAAAATCTTAAAAAAAAAAAAAAAGCTATTCCTCTCCTCGATGTATCCTAGTGATATTTTTTGCCTCCAAAATCAAGAGAGAACTTCTGTTTGGGGTGTTAAAAATGCTCTGGCACTAGATAGTGGTGACGGTGGTACAACATGGTGAATAAACTAAATGTCACTAATGGTAAGTTTTATGTTGCATGTGTTTTACCATATTTTTTTTTTAAATCAATATAAAAAGAATTTATAAGCTTTTAGAGAGAAAGAGTATGGTAGGTTAGCCAGAAATTGGCCACAAATTCTTTCCGTCCCTATATGCATAAGCCTTTATATATGTGACTTTGTAGCTTTCCATCAAGAGGTAGTCTTTTCCCTGTGTAGTCTAGACTTGGCCATGTAGTATGCTTTAGCCCGTGGGACATTGGCAAATGTGACATGAGCAAAGGCTTAAAAAATGATTGTGCATTGGGGCTTGCCCTTCTTTGCTGCTGGGGACTCTTCTGCCATCATGAAAAGATTAGAGACCATTTGGGGCACAGATGAGCTGTACTAGCTGATGTCTGTACCAACCAGCTTACTTGTTACTAGATAAGTAAATGAGGCCAATCTAGACCATCCACTCCCCAGCTGAGCAACCAGCTAACTACAGAGATTAGCTAAACCAGCCCAGTTCAAAAGAACCACCCACTTGACTCACAGAATTCCAAGAAATAATACATTTTTGTTAGGTTGAGCCACTAAGTTCTGGGGTTGTTTATCCTGCATCAGTAGATAACTGGGGCACCTGGGTGGCTCAGTCAGTTAAGCATCTACCTTCGGCTCAGGTCATGATCTCAGGGTCTTGGGATCAAGCCCTACGTCGGGCTCCCTGCTCAGCCGGAAGTCTGCTTCTCCCTCTTTCTCTCCCTCTGTGATCTCTCTTGCTCTCACTCTCTCTCTCAAATAAATAAAATCTTAAAAAAAATAACTATTATAAAAGTTTACTTAGAAAAGAAAGAGAATCAGAGTGATGTTAATTTATCTGCAACAGGAAGTTAGAAGGTAGTAGCATAAGATACGCAAATGGTGGAGGGAGGAAAAAAAAGAATTACATTTTAAAACATCATTCACTGGAGACATTGCAAAGACACAATGTATAATCCACCTATAGCCTTCTGAGAAAAGTATTAGGGGAAGTACTACAGCAAAGTAAGAGGTAAAGATCTCAAGATAGGGATGTGCTGGTCAACTTCCTTTGTTACAAGCAAAATAAACTGATTTGCTGGCTTAAACAGAAAAGGAATTTATTGAATGCTTTTGAGCTACTCATAGAACTACCTACAGGGGCGCCTGGCCGGCTCAGTTGGGGGAGCCTGTGAGTCTTGATCTCAGGGTTGTGAATTCAAGCCCCACGTGTGACGGGGAGTTTACTTAAAATAAAAAATTAAACACACCAAAGAATTGCCTAGAAATCTCAAAAATAAAGCTTAGGAAAAGTGTAAGGATTTGAACAACACAAAGTTGTTTAGATATCAGAATCTTTTACCCAATAATCAGAGAACACAAATAGTTTTCCGGCACCCTTGGAGTGCTTACAAATACAAATTCTGTTTACAAAAACAAAATCTGGAGCACCTAAAAGAGACAGGCTACATCTGCTGATTACAGCGCAATAAAGCTGTGAACTAACCTCAAAAGGAGAGCTATTTTCTCGCACCCCATTCTGAACACTTAGATACTTAACTGAAGAATTATTTAAATAGGCATTTATAAAGAGGTATTAAAAATGAACTCATAGGGGCGCCTGGGTGGCTCAGTTGGTTAAGCGACTGCTTTCGGCTCAGGTCATGATCCTGGAGTCCCTGGATCGAGTCCCGCATTGGGCTCCCTGCTCGGCGGGGAGCCTGCTTCTCCCTCTGACCCTCCCCCCTCTCATGTGCTCTCTCTCTCTCATTCTCTCTGTCTCAAATAAATAAATAAAATCTTAAAAAAAAAAAATGAACTACAGGCTGTATAGAAATATATGACAGTAAGCACAGAATAAATCAAAGCCTTTGGAATGTGACTGAAGTATTTCTTTAAAGAAAATTTGTAGTCTTAAATATTTCCAAATAAATGCATTTATTTTTATCTTGACTGAGTGTTGTACTCAAGGAGGTAGGAAAAAAAATTTTTTGACACCTAATGAAAGTAGAAGAAAATACCTTTTAAAGTAAAATTAATAAAATAGAAAAATAACACTAATAGACTATAGATTGGCCAGAGAAAGAAAAGCTATTTCAAAGAATGGTATAAAATAGTTAACAAGTCTAAACAAGAAGGAAAGATGAGGGGCACCTGGGTGGCTCCGGTTGCGCATCCAGCCCTTGGTTTCACCTCAGGTCATGGTCTCAGGGTCCTGGGATCAAGCCCCCCTCCCCCACCCCCATTAGGCAAATTGAATCCATCGATGAATGTATTTTTAAAAATAATGCTTTACTGGGCTCCTGGGTGGCTCAGTTGGTTAAGCGACTGCCTTCGGCTCAGATCATGATCCTGGAGTCCCTGGATCGAGTCCCGCATCGGGCTCCTTGCTCGGCAGGGTGTCTGCTTCTCCCTCTGACCCTCCCCCCTCTCATGTACTCGCTCTCATTCTCTCTCTCTCAAATAAATAAAATCTTTTTTTTTTTTAAGATTTTATTTATTTATTTGACAGAGACACAGCGAGAGAGGGAACACAAGCAGGGGGAGCAGGAGAGGGAGAAGCAGGCTTCCCGCCAAGCAGGGAGCCCGATGTAGGGCTCCATCCCAGGACCCTGGGATCACGACCTGAGTTGAAGGCAGACACCTAACGACTGAGCCACCCAGGCGCCCCAATAAATAAAATCTTTAAAAAAAAAAAATGCTTTACCAAAAAAAAAATAATAATAATACTTTGCCACCCTGGTGTGAGGTGTTGGTAATGGAGGAAGTTGTTCATGTGTGGAACAAGAGTATGTGGGAACTCTACTTCCTATTAAATTTTGCTTTGAACCTAAAACAGCTGTAGAACTTAAAATCGTATCAGGATTTTTTACAGTAGAATGTTGTAAACTTATTTTAAAATTTATTTGCAAGAGAAAGTGTTTAACACTAGCCAAGAAAAATGTGAAAAAGCATTGAAGGGGCTTTTCCTACAAAGTATCAAAATCAGCCATACTTAAGTCAGTATGCTCATTGGCATAAGAATAAACAAATCAGTAGAACAGAAAAGGATCCGAATTTATGAAATTCATTCAGCCTCATATTTCTGAAGTCATACTTGTCTTCAGTGTATGTTTGGGGTTTTTTGAAGTTATTTTCTATTCATTTATTTTCTTCTGTATTTAGGTATAAGTGTGCTAGCAGAGTGTCTGGATTGTCCTGAATTGAAAGCAACTGCAGATGACTTCATTCATCAGCACTTTACTGAAGTTTACAAAACTGATGAATTTCTGCAACTTGATGTCAAGCGAGTTACACATCTCCTGAACCAGGACACACTGACTGTGAGAGCAGAGGATCAGGTGACTAAATTGTCTTCTCACGTTTTATCCTTTTTGATTTCTTATGTTTCATGTTTGGATACATGACAAGGAAAAGAATCCTATTAGGAGAGAATCTGTTCTTTACATTAAACAGAGTATTCCAAAATCTGTTTCATAGGAAAAGTAAATCTTGGGTGCTTATAAGGGCTTTCTATTTGAGAGAGAGGCCATTTAGTAGAAATAAAGCTATTGGATACCATGGTAGGAAGAACAATGCTTCCCCTCCAAAGATGTCCACATCCTAATCCCCAGAACCAATGAGTATGTTACCTTACATGGTGGCAAGTGGGACTTTGCAGATGTGGTTAAGTTAAAGATCTTTGAGGTCTTTAACCTCAGGTGGGCCCAATGTAATCATGAGGGTCCTTAAATGTGGAAGAGGGAGGCAGAAGAGTCAGTGTCAGAGTGATGCAGTGTGAGAAAGACTTGGCCAGTGATTGCTGGCTTGGAAGATGGAGGAAGAGGCCACAAGCCAAGGAATGCAGGCAGCTGTTAGATTCTGGAAAAGGCAAGGAAATGCTTTCTCCTCTAGAGCCTTCAGGCAGCCCTGCTGACACATTGATTTTAACCCAGTGTGACCCATTTTGGACTCAACCTCCAGAACTGTCAAATAAACTGTCAGAGGTGTAAGCTGGGTGCAGGCATTTGGAAGCTAGATGGACTAACAGTAACACTTTGATATGCAGACATTCAGTTAATCCCTCTTTTCAGTCCTGCACCTTTCTCTGTATTTGAAGCCAGTAAATTTGTGATAATTGGTTACATCAGCAATAGAAAACTAATAGAGATACTGTAAGATCATATGCTTTGAGTTACTTTTGTTCTAAAGATAAAAGATTTGCACTGAGCCATTTTTTGTCTGGTCTTCTTAATGGCCCAAGGTCATGAGTTATATTAGTCTGCAAGTTGACAACTTGGACCTGGAAGACCTGACTAGGTAAAAACAAAAAACAAACAAACAAAAATCCTCAGTTCTGAGACCAAAATTAACTGACTTATATGCATTATGGAAAGGGAATTTAAAAGTAACTTTAGTCTGAAGAAAACCTGGCAAACAGTACCTACAGATCATCAAACCTGATGAGCACTACTTATACGTTAATATTTTGAGTGATAAGTCATGTTGATATCATGCACCCTTAATATAATGTAAGGAGAATGGCATGGCAACTCTGTGGTCTTCCTCCTAAAAAACTGTAATCCTGGTCTAATCGTGAGAAAAACATCAGACAAACCCAAATTGAAGGACATTTTACAGAATACCTGACCAGCACTCAAAACTGTCAAAGTGATCAGAAACAAGGAAAGTCTGGGAAACTCATAGTCTAGAAGATCCTAAGGTGACATAATGGGTAAATGTGATGTGGTATCTTTTATGGGATTATGGGACAGAGAAAAAAATTAGACAAAAAAACTAAAGTTTTAGAAGTATGGACTTTAGGGGCGCCTGGGTGGCTCAGTCGTTAAGCGTCTGCCTTCGGCTCAGGTCATGATCCCAGGGTCCTGGGATCGAGCCCCACATCGGGCTCCCTGCTCAGCAGGAAGCCTGCTTCTCCCTCTCCCACTCCCCCTGCTTGTGTTCCTGCTCTCACTATCTCTCTCTGTCAAATAAATAAATAAATAAATAAAATCTTTAAAAAAAAAAAAAGGAAGAAGAAGTATGGACTTTAGTTAATAATTGATTCATTAGTTGTGATAAGAGTGTCATGCTAATGTAACATTTTAACAGCTGGGTGCAGGGTATATGAGGACTCTGTACTATCTTTGCAACTTTTCTGTAAATCTAAAACTTTTCCAAAATAAAAAGTTTATTTTTAAAAAAATAGGCCAGTTCCCATAAAAAATTAATTCATATGGAGATCAGAACTTAGGCCATATTAACACCAACCCCAAATTTAACCAATTTAAGTAGCTCAAACATGTATGTGGTAGATGTGTATGTTTATGAAATAATAGGTGTGTTTTCAGTGTGTCTAAACTCATGATTTGTGGGGCACTTGGCTGGTTCATGGGACTCGATCTCAGGGCTATGAGCTCAAGCTTCACGTTGGGCGTGGAGCCTACTTTATTTTTTTTAAAAAGATTTATTTATTTATTTGAGAGAGCACGAGCAGGAAGAGCAGAGGGAGAGAATCTCAAGCAGACTCTGCACGAAACGCAGAGCCAACTCAGGGCTTTATCTCGCAACCAAGAGTCATATGCTTAACTGACGGTGCCACTCAGGGGCCCCTGGGCATGCAGCCTACTTTAAAAAAAAAAAAAAAAAAACCCTAATAATTTATAAATCAAATTGTGTTGATAAACTTGGACTTGTTTGGTAAAGATAAATGAGTGCTACAGTACTACTTTGAAAACAATTCTTATATAAATATCCTTTAATGTATTTTTTTAAATATAGAATTTTTATATCATAAAGTTTCTGGAAAACAGGTAAGTCTATCAATTCATAATTCAGGAATATCGTATTGAAATAAAATCATAGATGACCTTCATATCTCTTGGGATGGAAGCCCCCTGAGGAAATTAGCCTGTTTTCCTGGTACCGAGTGAACATGTATTAAAACTATCATTGACCAGTAGATTTCTTTCAGTAGAAATGTACATCATAGCTCCTTCTGAAAAGAAGTTATATTTTGTTTCAAAAAATCATAAATTCAATATCCTCCCTGTGATTACATTATATAGTAGTAATTAGTTCTAAAAATATTTCTCTACAAGAATCATGAGAGCAGTGGGTAAACTGTTGTGAAGTACTGGCAAGTGTTTGGGAATGAAAGAAAATAGCTGAATAAAATATTGGGAATAAGTGGTTGTGTCTTCATGAGATCCTCCCCCAACCTTCAATATGAGAGTAAATAGGTAATTGGAAATGTTGCTGCCTTCTAAGAACTTTACTATGCTGTTTTCCCCCCTTAGGTTTATGATGCTGCTGTCAGATGGTTGAAATACGATGAACCTAATCGCCAGCCATTTATGGTTGATATCCTTGCTAAAGTCAGGTTTCCTCTTATATCAAAGAATTTCTTAAGTAAAACGGTACAAGCTGAACCACTTATTCAAGACAATCCTGAATGCCTTAAGATGGTGATAAGTAAGTTGCCTTGCTGTCCATTTATAACCTGATCCTGTAGCCAGTTTCTCTTGAGCTTAAACCCTTTAGAACGGATCAGACTCCACACCAGGGAGAAACATTCAAGACTTAGCTCTTTTAGATAATTAATCCACTGGGGTTGCCAGCTGTCTACTTGGAGAAGACTTAGCCCCAGCCCTTATTTTATAGGGACACATGTGGTAGAGGATAAAAATTACTTATGCCTTGTTTTCTTTTGTGTGTGATAGCTTTCTTGCACTTTGTTTCTGGTGTTTCCTTTTTTATTTTATTCAACCAAATAGTGTACTGTGATCACTTTTTTTTTTTTTTTTTGGCCTGGAGTTCCAGGCCAAATAGCTGCCATATTTTTCATTTACTTAGTTTTTCTTGACTTGCAGGCTACGTCCCAACCCCTCTGGAAAATGCTCCTTAATAAAATTGTACAATTAGACAATCTGTTGCTTTTCTTTTATTTCCTGGAAACATCCTTCATCCTTCATAGAGCCTTCCTTCTACATATTCCTATATGGACTGTTTGCACTCTGATGCTAAGGCACACTTGTCTTGGACTTCCCTTCTCTGCCATCCTGGGATGTCCTTTCACTCCTCTCCTAAGTTAGACCCACTATCTCCTGGAACCCAGGTCTTCCCTTTTCATAATTCTATTAAATGGAATGTATCCCCTGAAAGGTTCCTGAGAAAGTGTATATGATAGTAAATATTTGGAGACTTGATGAATCTCATATCTTTATTTTACCATAAAACATTGAAGGATTCTTAAACGGGGTATAGAATTATGTTGAAAATCATTTTCAGTTAGAATTTTGAAGGCATTGCTCCATTATTAACTAGCTTCTGGTGTTATTTTTGAGAAATATGATGTCGGTCTGATCCTTTTATTTTTTATTCCTCTTTGTAAGCATTTAAAATCTTTGGGGGTGCTCCTGGGTGGCTCAGTCGGTTAAGTGTCTGACTCTTGGTTTTGGCCCAGGTAAGTGTCTGACTCTTGATTTCAGCTCAGGTCATGATCTCTGGCTCTGATCTGAGATCAAGCCTGGCCCCAGGCTCTGCACTCAGCCGGGAGTCCGCTTGAAGATCATCTCCCTCTGCCCCTCCCCCACTTGTGTGGGCACATGCACGCGCACACGCACTCTCTCTCTCAAATAAATATTTATTTATTTAAGATTTTATTTATTTGAGAGAGAGAGCACAAAATGGGGGAGGGTCAGAGGGCAGAAGCAGACTCCCTGCTGAACAGGGAGCCCAATGCGGGGCTCCATTGTGGGACTCCAGGATCATGACCTGAGCCTAAGGCAGTCGCTTAACCAACTGAGCCACCCAGGCACCCGCAAATAAATAAATCTTTAAAAAAATAAAATCTTTTTTCATATCCCTGATGTTCTGGAAGTTCACAATAATGTAACTTGGTGTGCCTCTTTCTTTTTTTTTTTTGAAGTTATGTTGGGCATTTTCTATCTTTTCAACGGATTTCTTCGTTCTCTATTATTGGTATTGTGATTCTTCAGCAGTTGAGTCTCTAATCTTTTCTTGTCTCTCTTGTTATCCATCTTTCCCTCTTTGTTCTATCTTCTGGGAGATAGCCTTAATTTTTCTATCAACACTTTTATTTCAGCTCTTTTTAATTTCTGTGAGCTTTTATTTATTCTCTAATTTCTTATTTCATGGCTATAATATCTTATTCTGAAGTAGCATTGTAGTGCCTTTCATGCTTTCTTGTCTGTATTGTCTATATTACCTTTGAATTTTTTCTCTTTTTGTTGCTATTGGAAGCTTTTCTTAAATGTTTGGTGTCATCTGTGAGTTATATTTATAAGACTTAAGTTATTATAAAACCAGTAGATAAGGCTGTATATGTGAATGGGCTTCTCACCTCTTGGGCTGAACTGTAGGGTAATCAGTGTAACACAGTTTTTTAATTGAGGAGCCCTCAAATGTCAGTATCTGTAGATATTTTCTCAGATAGCTGGGTACAGACATTTGAAACCTGGGTAGGGAATATTTTGATCCTGTAAACTTTCATTTAATCCTTGTCTTCAGGCTCATATCCTTCTCTGTGTTATTCCTTGAGACTAGAATATCTCCAAAGACCAGTCCTCATATATCCTACAGTGGAGAAGGCATGGCAGGTTACCTGACTGTGTAGGAGACCTGGCAGTTCAAATGTTGTTGGTTCAGAATTTTACAGTTCTCTTGTTTCATCGCCACCCCACTTTCTGGGATACTTCCTATCTCCAATTATGACTCTTTCCAGTGTTCTGCAGGATAATTTGGCTTGCTTCTCATTGGCCTCTTCTTCCACATCCATTTTGGTTTAGCATTCTATCTGCTACCTGTCTTCATTAACTGAGTTTTAGGGTTACATATCTTCTATTATCAAAGGTAGAGTTTGTGTTTGTTTCTTGCTTCCTTGTTGTCTGGGATGGCTTTTAAGAGAAGAGGGGGAAAAAAGGTCTTAAAATGGCACATTCAATCTCAAGTTCTTTTATATTGTTAAATCTGAATCTGGCTCTAGGGTGTAGTTGGAAATATCTTCCTTATTCCAAGATGATTTTTTTTTAATTTTATAAATTCTTCTCATGCACTTAATAGATTTCTTCTTTTCTCCTTTTTTTTTTTAATTTTAAACCTTATACCCAACTGAAATTTATTTGAATAAATAAGAATCTAGGGGTTTTTTTTCCTGTAAAAGTGGCAAGATGGCCCAGTATCATTATTGAATAATTCATCTTTTCCCACTGATTTGAAACATCATAAACTAAATTCCCACTTATTTATACATACACAAAAATCAGTTTCTCCTCCATTTCATTCTAGTACCTTTTAATTATTGTTACCTTGTTTAAATTCTATATTCTGGACAATTTATAATTTTCTTTTTATAACTTCTACACTTAAACATTTTTTTTTTAGATATCTTTGTTGTTGCTATTATGAATTGTATCTTTTTCTTTGTATTAGTCATTACTGATCCCTTTTAAAACTTTTTCAGTTGATTTCTCTTTTTCTAGGGCTTTATTCCTTTATCTGCTAATAATGATAATTTTAGCTTTTCCCCTCTATTATTTTATTACATTGCCTTATTACATTAAATGGCTTTTTCATGACAGTGTTCAATTAACTAATAATGGTGAGTAATGGCAGCCTTGTCTTTTCCTTACTTTAATGGGAATACCTGTAGTCCTAGTGGTGTGGACTTGGGTTTTGACTGGTTGGCTGTATGTGTGTGGTACATAGGTGGATATGAGTAGAGTGGGTAGGAGGTGTCTATAATTAAGAAAGTACTTTGCCTAAATCTTAAACTTGAATAAACACCTATAAAAGTTAATTATTTTTTTCCTCAGTTTGAGGATTTTGGCAAATATTGCTATAGTGTTGTTATTCTAAAATTTGGTATGCATATTTAAGCTGTACAGAAAGGTGTAAAAATAATGCAGATATTCCTGAACTTATGTAGCACCTTGAGAAATCAGTACAGCTGAAGCATCCAGTGTACTCCTCCCAATGACAGCTCCCATTCTTCCACCTGAGAGGAAACAGCCCTGAATATGGTGTTTGATTACCATACAGTTCTTTAAACAGTTACTGTATATGTAAGCAACATCTGGTATTGTTTTGCATGTTTCTAAACTCTACATAAATGGTACACTGTGTGTATTCTTCTGCAACTTGCTTTTAAAAATACTTTGTAATTTCCATTATGTTTTCTCTTGTAACCAGTAAGTTTAGTAGAAGTAAGATTTTAAATCAGCCTTTGGTTATAGATTTTTAACTTAATTGCAGTGTGGTCCAGGAACATCGTGATCAGATACTAGTTCTTTAATAATTATTGAAAGTTGTCAATTTTTGTAAAATTGTCATTTGTGTCTTTTATGACCTAATTTTTTGGTCTAGTTAATTTATCACTTACTGACAAAGTTGTATTATATTCATCCACTATAGTAGATTTCTCAGTTTCTTCTGTAATTCTGTTAATTTTTCTTTTATATATTTTGAGGGCTTATCAATATGAGTTTAGAAATGTTATCTTCAGGGGCTCCTGGGTGGCTCAGTCGTTAGGCGTCTGCCTTCAGCTCAGGTCATGATCCCAGGGTCCTGGGATCGAGCCCCGTATCGGGCTCCCTGCTCCACGGGAAGCCTGCTTCTCCCTCTCCCACTCCCCCTGCTTGTATTCCCTCTCTCGCTGTGTCTCTGTCAAATAAATAAATAAAATCTTTAAAAAAAGAAAAAAAGAAAGAAATTGTTATCTTCCTAGTGAATGGAACCTTTTATCATCATGTAGTGATCTACTTTTTCCCTAATAATGATTGTTGCCTTTCTGTTTTATTAGCTATTTATATAACTAACCTGCCTTTTTATCTGGTTAGTGTTTTCCTGGCTTATCTTCATCCTTTTGTGTCTTTTCAAACATTTTGTGTCCTTATGTTTTAGTTAGATCTTTTTCAAAACAGCATATAGCTTAATTTTCTTTTTTAAATTCTTTCTGATTATCTTTTAGCAGGTAAATTATATTCCATTTAATTTATTGTAAGTACTACTTATTTGAATTATTTCTAATACCTTATTTTGCACTTTCTGTTCATCTCAGTTTTTCTATGCTTCTCTCTTCTCTCCTTTTGGGTTGAGGTTTTTTTGCCTACATTTTTTTCCTTCTACTGTTTGAGAACTTTTATACTCTGTGTTATCCTTTCTATTTTAATATATGTGCCTTAGACATTAATATTTCTACCCTCCTCCAGAAGAAAACAAGGATCTTAGGACACTTTATTTATTTTTAAAGATTTTATTTAGTTATTTGACAGAGAGAGGCAGTGAGAGAGGGAACATAAGCAGGGGGAGTGGAGAGGGAGAAGCAGGCTTCCCGCCAAGCATGGAGCCTGATGTGGGACTCGATCCCAGAACCCTGGGATCATGACCTGAGCCGAAGGCAGACGCTTAACGACTGAGCCACCCAGGCGCCCTCTTAGGACACTTCAATTCAATTTATGTATTTATATGTTTAGTTCTGTACTTTAGTTCTCTTTTTTTAACTTTGCAAATCGGACATGATAATTTTTTTATAATTTTTAAAAAATATAGTGAGTGTTTAGATTTATTCATGTTTGCCAGTTTCTTTCCCCACCATTTCTTCTTGTATCTTAGACCTTCCTTCTGAGATAATTTTCCATATTTCTAGAGAACATCTTTTACAAAGTTCATACATTTATAGTCTATTTGTTGTAAATTGTTTTAGTTATCTGGAACTGTCTTTTTTTTCCCCACGCTGTTCTTAAATGAAAGGTTAACTGGGCATGTAATTCTAGATCGAATACTTTGAAGATATTTCATCCTGCCTTCATCATTACTGTTGGTCCCTGCTGTTAGTCTAGTTGTCATTCTTTGTAGACAATCTGAATCTTTCTGTGGCTTTTTACAAGAGCTTTTTTTTACTTTTGATGTTTAACACCAAATGTGTATGGACATTCATTTCTTTGGTTTATCCTTCTTGGTATTTGTTTTGTTTTCTGAATCCAGCGATCTGTGTTTTTCGTCATTTAGAAAATCCTCAGCCATTTTTCTTCAAATAATGCCACTGCTTCAGGAATTCTAATGAGAAATGTTGGCAAGTCTTTCCTTTGTGATTTCTAAACTTTTCATTCATCTTTGTCTCTTTGTGTTGCATTTGGGATAATTGTTGAAATCTATATTACAGTTCACTAATTCTTCTTTCATCTGTCTCTATTCTGATCAATTGTTTAACTTATCCTTTGAGTTTTGAATATTAACTAAATATTTCATTTTTTCAGAGCAGCCTGGTCATTTTTGATGGTCTTTGCTCATGTTTTCAGTTCTTTCATTTCTGTAAACATTTTAAATGTAGTTATTTTGTGTTTTGTGTTTGATGATGCCAATATCTGAAGTCTTTAAAGACCAAATGCTGCTATTTGTTGTTTCTTTTGACTTATTCCTGGTGGCTTAATTCCTTATGTGTTTTGTAATTTTGGATTGTGAGTTTATATTTTTTTTATCTTGATTTCCAAGAATATTGGGAGGCCTGGGATATATTACTGTGGGTCTTCCCTGCTCTCCTCAAAAGGAGAATGGTGTTTGCTTTTGCCAGGTGCCCTGGGGCACAAAAAAACCAAGACTACTTTGAATCTTTCTTGACTTATGGTTTCCCTAGACTTGCAAGTAGGTAAATTCAAACCTCAAACCTGCACAGGGGCAGGGCCATCATTATAAATTCTTAAAGGAAGGAAACTTTACCTCACCTGGAGCTGAAATTTAAATAGGCAAATTACTATTTATGTCTTTTGCCATAAGGCAGTTTGGTTTTTTGCCCCCTTTTTTTTTTAGCTCATCTTTTCATTAAAGGTATAACAATCCAAGTGATCTGGCTTTAAACAAAGATCTCAATTCCAACATCTTACTTGTATAAATCCAAGACCTTATCTTCTCTCCCTCATATAGCCAGTAAGATAAATTTCTAGGTTTCCAATATTATCAAAAGCCCTCAGAGTAGCACCATTAGTGCTTGCCATTCTAGAGGTCTCTTAATGCTTACCATTCTAGAGCTTAGTTTTCTCATTTTTCACCCTCTGATCTTAGCTGTACATTTACTTTGCCACTTTAACCATTTTATTTTGTTTTGTTTTGTTTTAAGTAATCTCTACCCAATAATGTGGGGCTCGAACTCAAAACCCAGGAATCAGGAGAGTTGCATACCCTACTGACTGAGCCAGCCAGGTGCCCCTTTACTGTGCATTTAAAAGAATGTGGGGGGTAGTGGCACCTGGGTGGCTCAGTCGGCTAAGTGCCTGCCTTTGACTCAGGTCATGATCCCGGGGTCCTGGGATCGAGCCCCACATCAGGCTCCCTGCTCAGTGGGGAATCTGCTCAAGGATTTTCTTTCTCAGATATCTCTCTCTCGTTCTCTCTTGTTCCCTCTGCCCCTCCCACCACTCATGCTTATTTGCTTTTTCAAAAAAAAAAAAAAGAATATGGGTTTTTTTTTTTCAAGATTTATTTATTTTATTTTATTCTTTACAAGATTTTATTTATTTGAAAAAGAAAGGGTACGAGCCAGGGGAATGGCAGCGGGAGAGGGAGAAGCAGGCTCCCCACTGAGCAGGGAGCCCAATGCGGGGCTCGATCCCAGAACCTCATGACCTGAGCCAAAGGCAGACGCTTAACCAACTGAGCCACCCAGGCGTCCCTATTTATTTATTTTAGAGAGAGAGAGCACAAGCAGGAGGGGCAAAGAGAGGGAGAGAGAATCTCCAGCAGACTCTGCACTGAACACAGAGCCTGATGTGGGGTTTGTTCTCACGACAGAGCCGAAACCAAGAGTTGGATACTAAAGCAACTGTGCCACCCAGGCACCCCTAAAACAATGTTTTAATGTTCATTCTTTCCAGCATTATAGTTATTTTGTACCGGGAAGTGTTTGTGAAAGTCTGAACTGTCCTACTGCTGTAAAGAGAAGTTTAGCTTATTCTTTAAAAAGGCATGAAATATGCAGTGTACTGACTGTAATGTGCTGAGTTAAGTAGACTCCTGCTAACTCTCCTGGGCTCTTGAATTCCCATTCATCTTAAACCAAAAAACCACATAGACAGTATCTACAAATGGAACCAGCAGTTCGATTTCAATTAATGTGATGAGCAAGAAAGCCTCTCATAGAAGGTAGTTGGAACCTATTTTGAACCATTAAGTTGTTTTTGGTACCTCATCTGGACATTTCATTTAAGGTATAGCTGGTTTCAGTCACAAAGTTGAGGAAATAATTGAAAGAGAAATGAGCATTTTCCCTCCTGCCTAAGACATCTTTCTCAAGAGTGGCCTTAAGTTCGAATGTCCTAGTTATTAAATTGTATCACTTGCCTCTTATTTGGAAGTTAAGTAAAATTTTCATTAAACACCTACTACTTAATAATATTGTTGTGATTTTAGGTATGTTGACCCAATATTGTCCCTTAAATTGGAAAAATATCATGATATAGTCATACAATGGAATGCTTTGTATTTACTAAAAATATTTTAAATGAATAATTTAGAAATTTTTCATAATTGGCAAAAGCATAAAACAGTATATGGTATAATATCTTTCTGTTAAATGAAAATAAAAATTTTTTTAAAAGACTAGGAATATTTTAATCCAGTTAAAATGTCAAGGGAGGGGCGCCTGGGTGGCTCAGTTGGTTAAGCAACTGCCTTCGGCTCAGGTCATGATCCTGGAGTCCCGGGATCGAGTCCCGCATCGGGCTCCCTGCTCGGCAGGGAGGCTGCTTCTCCCTTTGACCCTCCTCCCTCTCATGCTCTCTGTCTCTCATTCTCTCTGTCTCAAATAAATAAATAAAATCTTTAAAAAAAAAAATGTCAAGGGAAAAAGAGAAGAGGGTATAAGTCAAGGACATATTTTTGTGAATACCTACATTTAAGCAGTGCTAGGAGGAAAAGAACCAGGAAAGAAGAATGTACTAAACTACTTGAACTGAAGTCCAGTGTCTTGAAAACCAAGGTACAAGGAGAGTTTTAAGAAGTGGAGCATGGGTGGCCCCTAGTCTCTTAAGTTGAGAGAGATGAATGAAAATGGGGACCAAAAAGATGCATTTAGATTAGAGCTTTCACCTTTTGGATTTCATACATGTTAATATGAGGTTTTTTGTCATGCCTCCATTCCCAAACCGTGTGTTGTATTTCTGGTTTCATTGACAAAGAGCTGCACCTGTTTCTTCATACTGTAAAGCTGAAGAAAGACAACTATCCAATCTCAGTCAAGTGCAGTATTTAATTCTTATGTGAATTGTGAATTGATTTAGAAACAGGATAGCAGGATTGTTCCAGAAATCCAACCAAGTACAGGGGATTCCAGAAAGCCAGTAAGGCTCTTGAGCAGGAAACTCTGTTGTTTATTACATTTTTTTTCCCTTTTCTCTTTTTAAATAAAGACAGTAGGTTATTCTAAAATTCCTTGACTGGCACAAGCAGCTGAGAATCTTCTTGACTTTGGGACCTGGGCAGAGCTAAATGGGGGAAAGAAGACCTCCAGCCTCCCTTCTTAAGGTCATCAGTTAGTTAACCTTCCTACCATCTGTGTTAGAGCTGTCTTTTGAGAGTGGAAGCAAAACAGAAAGACAGTAGAAAAATAGAGTTTTTATAACTAAAAGAAAATGAGTTATAAAATAAAAATGAAAAACACAGTCAAAGCCACCACAAAGGGCCAGACCAACTTCTTACTCAAAATTTGCAAATGACAATACCTGACTCTCAAAGGAATAACTCCTAAAGCAATAAGCCTAAGAAGCAAAGAGCTCCTCAGGGAAAGATGTCAGAATGTTTGTCCCCAACCCTGTCCTTGGAGAGAAAAAGCCTATCAGTGAAGCCCCAGCTTATGCTTCCTTCAGGGGTCAACACCGTTGGCCACAGTCCACCACTTTTACCCAGTGACCTGCCTGGAAACAGTTCCCTCCTGTCTCTCTCCTTCTTTGCTACCTGTCTTCTCTGGTTGGGAGTATCCACAGTGCACTTGTGGCCTGTGTGGAGCCCTCCTAAGAGCAGTAGCTCTCAAACCCTAGCATTTCTGATTTCGGAGTCTGGGGTAGTGTACAGTAATCTGGATTTTTAACAAGTTTTCAGGTGCCGTTGCTGCTGGTGGTGGTCAGGGAAGCACACTTTAAGAACTGCTGTCTTAGACCTGGAGTGGGAGGGCTGAAGGGGAGGTCAGCAAACTACATGCCACAGGCTGTAGCTAGCCCTGAGTAAAAAGTGGTTTTTGCATTTATAAAGGATTATAAAAACAAACAAATGGAGAGTGTGTGACAGAAACCGTATGTGGCCTGCAAAGCCTAAAATATTTACTATCTGGCCCTTTCCAGAAAAAGTCTGACCCCTGACCTAGATCATGCACCAGAGCCTTAGCTGCAAAGGTTGCCTGCTGGTCTAATACGAAGTGCTTTTACCCAAACTCCAAAACGAAGGAAATGCTAAATACTGATACTGATTTTCATTCGCTCGCAAACTTCTCCAACCTGTCTCTCTTTTATAAAGGCCCAACATATATAGCCTCATGAACAAAGTGTTTTGCATGTGTTAAGAATTGCTGACATTATTTTATTTTTGGATCAGTAATACTACACATCATATATAGTTCAAAGATATAAAAGGGTATATAGTGAAAAGAAAATCTCTCCAATACCCCTGCTCCCTACCCCCTCATCCCCTCATGCTGGAGGTACTATTACTATCTTATATATCCTTCCATAGATAGTCTACATACGCATTTACTTACATATACTTGTATAAATTGTGTATATAACTATATGTATAAAATACAAAGTTTTAAAACACAAATGGCATCATACTGTGTATTCGGCTGCATACTGCTTTTTTTCATCCCACATTAGTTTTTGGAGATCATTCCATGGGTATATACTACTCTTTTTCACTTTTCTTAAAAGCCACGTATAATATTCCATTGTATGAATATACAGTAATTTTTAACCACTTCCCTGACTGAACTTTACGTTGATAAACTCCTAGAAGAATTACTGACTAAAGAGTGTGTGCATTTGTAATTTGGGGGAGATCATAATATATTGCTCTGCATATAGTTTGTACTTGTCCACATCCCCACCAGCAATGTGTAGGAATCAGCATGTGTTTCCCCACACCTATATTATACTCTGTGTTCCAGACAGTTTGATCATGGCCAATCTGATAAGTGAAAAAGTATGATTTAATTTGTATTTCTCTAGAACACTTGAGCATCGTTTCATATGTTTAAGAGTTGTTTGTAGTTAGTTCTTTTTCTGTGAACTGTGTTCTGTTAATTAATGGAATTTCTTTTAGTAACTGGTTTTAATTTTATTAATTGGGTATCTTTCCAATTGGTCTGTTATATGATTAATAAATATTTTCCTAATTTGTCATTGTCTTTTTTTTTTTCTGCCATGCAGCAATTTAACTTAAAATTTTATGTAGTTAAGTCTGAATTTTTTTTCATGGCTTCTGTGTTTTTTGCCTTGCATCCCCATTTGGGGCCCTTTTTTTTTTTTTCCTTTTTTTAAGATTTATTTATTTATTTTAGAGGGAGAGAGAGCACAAGCTGGAGGGTCAGAGGGAGAAAGAAGAAAGAATCTCCAGCAGACTCCGTGCTGAGCGTGGAGTCGGACGCTGGGCTTGATCTCACAACCCTGAGATCAAGACCTGAGCCAGAACCAGGAGTTGGTCGCTTAACTCCTCCACTTGATCCCCCTCCTCTCTCAAATAAATAAATCTTCAAAAAAAAAAAAATCATCTAAGGCATCTACTTCTCAAAGTTTTATGTGCATCTAAATTACCTTGGGATTTTGTTAAATATGTAGATTCTGGTTCACTAAGCTTAGTAGATTCTGAGGTTCAGTAGTTCTAACAAACTCCCAGATGCGAAGCTGCTGGCCTTTGAACCACATTTTAAGTGTCCGTACTAGTGCCTGGACCATACCAACAGAATTTTTTATTTGATAGGTCTGTAGTAGTTTCAGAGATTTCCTAGGTGATTCTCATGTACAGGTAAGATTGAGAACTGCTAGGTTAGGAGATTTGAATTTCAGTCATTATTATTTTGGCAGCCATTGTTGGAAGAGCCAGATAATTCACTGGTATGTAATAGATGGATGGGGCATTCTTAGCATAAAAGTGATTGCTAAGAATAACAAATTGGTTGGGACTCAGATCCTTACACATTTTCCTGCCTCTTCCCCCCTCACTCTTTGCTTAAATGCTATAGAGGGATAGTAGAAAAAGTTACAGAAATAAAAGCACTATGATACTTGGTTATTTCCTCTTCAAAGCATTAAAGTGCCTGAAGTTCTTGAAAAGTTGCCATGTGTTTTTCTACAGGTGGAATGAGGTATCATCTGCTGTCTCCAGAGGATCGAGAGGAATTGGTAGAAGGCACAAGGCCCAGAAGAAAGAAACATGACTATCGCATAGCCCTATTTGGAGGCTCCCAGCCACAGTCTTGTAGATATTTTAACCCAAAGGTAACTAATTTTTGTTTTTGCCTTTGAAAGCCTTGAGCACATATACACTCACCTGCCATTAGTAATAATAGCTCATGCCTTTAGAGAAGTTGCAGTTTATTTGTTCTTTCATGTATCTTTTGAGATACACAGTTCTCTTTGTTTAACAAATAAGGAAATTGAAGCTTAGTCAGATTTTAAATGTTTCCATAATTGCTCTGGAGCACTGCATAGTAATCACTATCAGAGAAAATGGAAAACTAGTTCTCCTATCTTATCTCATTTTGTTAGCAACTCCTTGCTTTCCTTATGTGTAATCTTCAGTGAAAATATTCTGGAGCTGTATGTGGGGGGTTTTTTTTTGGTTTTTTCTTAGTAGTTATGTTTTAATGTAAAATAATACATAGTAATTCTAGAAAATTTGGAAAACCAAGAAAATAAGAAAGAAAAAAGATAAAGTTACCCTTAACTCAACCATCTAGAAATGATCGCCAATTTTAATGTGTTTTCTGGTATATGTTATGCCATTTGGGCCAGCAAAGCCTGAGTCTTAGGTCTAGAAACACAGTTTTTCTTAATAGATTATTAGTTAAAACTTTGAGAAGAGAGTACACTCACATTTCTACCCCTTGTTTCTTAGACCTGTGTGTTTTGGCTATGGAAGAGATAATATTGTATTTTGCTAGTTCTGTATGTATTTCTGTGGTATTTCTGCAAATACCACAGTCATAAAAGATATCACCTATAACTGGTATTGAATCTAAGCATATAATGGTCTATTTTATCATTTTGTTGGCCCATTTTTGGTTGATGATAGATACCTGATGAGTGAAGCATCCTCTTGACTTCAGGATACTTATCTGATACTCATTTCTTTGGAGGTGTTTTATGTAATACTGTAGAGGTAATGAACAAAGCATTTGTAAAAACGCATACAGTGATGTTGTCAAGAGTGCAAAACATAGTGAAGATCAATCCAAGTCTAGAATCAGTATCAATTCCAATGAGAGCAGGGCATTGTCCCTTTAACAGTGGAGGGGTCTAAGTGCAATTAGCCTGGCATTAGGTAACTAACTGGTTCCCCAAGGTTTGGTAACAAATCAAGGGCTTAGGATTGGTCCATATTCCTGACAAAATGGGTGCTGTCCAGTAGTGGATAGCCGCTTGACCTTAGGGAGAGGAAGTACATTAGCTTCCAAAGCTGCTGGCTTATGCAGCTTCTATCACTGCCCCTGTGGTCACTCATAAACCCACTGAGCAAGCCTCAGATTGGAGAGGGAAGATAGAGATGCAGTCCTATCCATGTGATTAAAATTATTAAGAGACTTTGCTGAAGTTGTGGGTACTCTGGTAAGAATTCATATGGGATGCAAATTTGTGTTCTTTCTAAAGGGTCATCTACATTATCCTTCCTCAAATCTTTTTGTCAATAATCTTACATTGTTACTTATTTCAGGTCTACATCCATCTAGGTAAACCATTAGCTACTGTCAAGAATTGATAAAAACTGACCTTAGCGTTTCCCTCCTGAAGGGCATAATGGAAAATAAAAGGAACTACTTAAGATTCTGCCAGATCAGAAGGTTTCTTCTGAATTGTCCTTCAGGTACCATTTCTGAAGGGACTATAATGCTTTAGCAGTCTACTGTTGGCTAGTACTGTCATAAATGAACCAAGCTCAGGTCTCTCAAATTTATCAGCTGATTTATAGGGACCACCTCTATGGAGACAGAACCCTGGTTGACGGAGAAGGCCTCCTAGGAAAGGGTTGTAATTAGCTCATTTGGGTATTCTGTGCATTTGAAACCTCTGTAAGCCCAGGGCTATGTTTAAATACCAAATTATTGGTCGAAGGCATGCTATTTGTGATTTGGTAGATTAGGTAAAACTGTTCAAAATGTGTTAATGGTATGGTTACCTGGTTTTCCTTGATGTCAGACATTTGCTGTCTGTCAAGACCTAGTGGCCAGCCAGGAGCTATTTCCTGAAAAAAATGATACCTGCTTAAAGGAGGTTGACCTAGCTCCAGAATCCCAGGATCATGCTCTGTGGTCATACTGGAACATGATCCAAACTATAAGCAGCATCCTTTTTTTTTTTTTTAAGATTTTATTTATTTATTTGACAGAGAGACAGCAAGAGAGGGAACACAAGCAGGGGGAGTGGGAGAGGGAGAAGCAGGCTTCCCGCGGAGCAGGGAGCCCGATGTGGGGCTCGATCCCAGGACCCTGGGATCATGACCTGAGCTGAGGCAGATGCTTAACGACTGAGCCAACCAGGCGCCCTTATAGGCAGCATCCTGGTCAGTATCCTCATGCCCCAGGATCACAAAGTAATCTAAGCAGCCAAGCCATTTTACTGTAGCCTGTCCCATTTAGAAAGCTGTCTCCTGCTCTAGCTTTTACTTGCAACTGGCGGGGATTTTTGGTTTACCCAGTTAAAGTATTTAAATGGGACACTCAATTACAGGATATGCCATCTATAATATGTGGGAGATAGTTGGGGCAGCAAGGTGTATCCTTTGTTTCCAAGGAGCTGTACCAACCTACTGTAGGTCAGAACTTGACAAACTTTTTTTCTGTAAAAGACCAGAAAATAAATATTTTCCGTTTTTTTTCATACATGAACAAATGGGCATGGCTGTGTTCCAATAAAACATTATTTACAAAAACAGGCAGTGGGCTAGAGTTGGTGTGTAGGCCATAGTTTGCCAACCCCTGCTCTAGACCTGTAGACAGCTAGGAACTTTGTAGTGACCACCACTGTATTCTAGGATCAACTTCTGTCAAGCACTTGTCTTACCATGTCCTGTTCCCCAGACCTGATCAGTATTATGGGCATCAATATACGAGACCGTGTGTGACTACCTTTCGTAAAGTGAGATATACCAAGGCTCCTGCAGCTTAGATTACAGCATACAGAGAGTCAGGAGATCCTTGGGATCAGACCATGAAATCATTTTGTTTTCCCTGCCAGCTGAAAAGAAATCCCATCTAATTGTCTGAGTAGACAGTAACAGAAATATACATTAGCCAAAGTGTTAGCTATATGCCGAGTTTTAGTAGTTGCTTCAGTCTGGTCCAGGAAAAGACCACACCTGGCACTGCCACAACTATTAGAGGCACTGGTCTTGGCAGGTCCTACAAAGCAGCAGTTCCTCCTCTATTTTGGTAGCGAAGGAGGTCTTACCAAAGAAGGCTCCTCCTGCTTACTGTAATACTTAACACCATGATTCATAGAACAGATATGCTGTCAGGTAGCAAAAAGACCTCTCCAAGTATGGAGGATCAGAATTGGATTGGTTAAACACCATCATATTTGGACTGTCCATATTGGGCTGCTCTCAGCTCATCCATCTGTGTCTGGCCCATTCCTCTGTCTCCAGAATATAAGCTCATCTTCTTACAAAGACATCTGGCTTCCTTTCTCAGTAAAGACTGGGTGTCCGGCAGGTACCACAAGGCTTCCTGGCCTATGCAGTACACTCCAATAAGCACAATGGCATTGTGCTTAAGAGATTGATACACCTACCCATCTGTTTCACACCAGGTAAGGTTAAGAGTCTTGACATATCAGTGCCTGTTTAATTTCAGTGCTTTTTGACTTTTCAGGATCCTTTTGATTCAAGAGCAGGAAATTTATAAATATGGTGTTTTTTTCCAAGCAAAAATTGAAATCATAGGACTTTATAATTCTATGAATTGCAGCTTTCGGGTGTTGATCATAATCCCCTCTTGTTTTCCAAAGCCTAACTATGGTATTGGTTTACGGTTAAAAGCAAAAAACCTAGCTACACTTACGAGGAGAGCATAACATACAAACTTGTCGAATGTTGTACACCTGAAACTAGTGTCATGTTGTGTGTCAACTATACTTCAGTTTTTTAAAAAGGCAATTAAACTACATTTTGGTAGAAAATATTTTATATTAAAATAAAGGAGGTGGCTATTTTGATGTACAGAGGGATAGGAGAACCCTGATTTCATTTAGGAAACAGTAAGCATTGTTTGTAGTATATGGCAAACGTGGAATGACTCTTAGCACTCTGTTTGGTCTGTAGTCCTAACACTTTGCTTGATTTTTTTTTTATTGGACAGTTGAAAAGAAACACGTATTCTCCACAAGCCTGGAAATGATGACTGTAACTTCAGAATTCTTATTTGCTCTTATCAGTGGCCCATACATACTTAACTGCTCTTTTGTATAGTCATCCACAAATTTTTAGACTTTCAATGGAAAAATTCAAATAATTGAGGAAATAACTACCAATAAAAATATCCTCATTCTATCAATTATCTCTTACGCCCTGAAGCTAACACCATTAGAATCCCACTTCAATGTTTATTAAATGTGTCTGTTAGAAGTACCAGGCCCTCCCTTCTTTTTACTATAAAACTTTATCTTGAGGAACTTTCACCCATTACTATTTTTTGTATATAATATTTTAATATAAGTTGATAAATCATTATTCTAATAAAATAATTGAGAAGGCTGATTTCATTATTATTTATCTTGAATCTGCCTAAGTGAACATTATTTCATTATTCGATTCAAATAGATTGCTTAATGAAAAGTACTATACAGGAATTACTTTAAAATTCTTGAACTTAGAATTCAGAATTCAGAAATTCAGAATTGACCTTCATTAAGTGGGACCCATTTGTATGTCCTGTACTAGCCAAAAATTTATCATTTTCAGAATTGATCTCCTTCAAAGGGGGCAATTGAAGCAGTATTACTTAATCAAATTATCCAGAATTAAGACAGTATCCCTAAAAACTATTGTCTTTAGATTTTTCCTTGGATGTCCTTGGTGAGAGGAGGCAAATATTTGTATTAATTGCTGACTGAAAAATGATAAAGAAAATCTTAATTTTCTTTCCTGAGTATTAATAGAAAAAAGTCTTGGGTTGCTGTATCAAATTGAAATTATATAATTCTTGTTATGGTCCTTTTATAAAGCTTGTTAAGCCTCCCTTTCCCCACCTGTACCTGTTTTTAAAGTTTTCAAGTGCTTAGTGATTACTGAAAGTTGTTTATATGTAACCAGTGCTCTATTCTCTTAGTATTGGTATTCTCTAATTG
The DNA here is from genome assembly GCF_002201575.2 of Neomonachus schauinslandi. Taxonomy (NCBI): domain Eukaryota; kingdom Metazoa; phylum Chordata; class Mammalia; order Carnivora; family Phocidae; genus Neomonachus; species Neomonachus schauinslandi. Next base: position 54,544,546 of record NC_058414.1, read on the forward strand.
TAGAATGAGAATGTCTTATGATATTGATGCCTAAATAAAAGTTGACTTAATGGACCATTTTTTATTTGGACTCTTCCTACCGGTAAAACGATGAGCTCTGAAGGGCTTAGAACTTTGTGAAGTGGCTCACCACTTTAATATGGTGGAGAAATAGGAGACTGTGCCCTAGAGAAAAAGGGATTCTGCATATTCCCTGCCAAAAACAAGTAAGGACTAAGACCAGTAGGGTAAGTAAGGGCCAGAGCCTATAAATTACAAAGGCAGAAAACCATATGGTGCTGTATCACATGGAACCATCAGGTTCAGAAGGTTTACCCTGAGTACATTTTCTTATTCAGAGCTCTTAAGTAGACCCATCACTGAGCTTAGTGTCTGGCCCAATGTGGATACTCAAGTTCAAAAGGATGAATAAAGCAGTATAACTTTATATAACATTTCACAAGCAATTTTGTCAGTTGGCTTTATAGGACTGGATTTAAATATAGTGGGCCCTAAATAAAAAAAATGAAATTACCTTCAACTTAGAACACATTTTCCTGTTGGAAATATTGTTTAATATAGGTATTGCAGTGCTTTTTCTCACAGTATTGTAGCCACCTTATCTCTTAAAACAGCCCTCTCCTGAGGAGATGGTCCCACTCTGTGATCAGGGTGGAAATGGGCAGTTGTACATTGCATATGATTGTGAAAGATGTGTGCATAAAGAAGTGTAAACCTTAAATTAAAAAACTAACAAGGCTTTTTGTAAGAGTCCATCAGTAGTGCTTGCTACCAGCAAAAGAGTGCTGTAGAAGCAGTACACCGAGGTAAAAGGGTGAGCACTGCTAAAATGATCAGGAGCACCTACAGGAACAAAATATCCAACATGGGCAGCAGTAATCCCAAGTGGATTGGTCCTATAGCTTCGTGCCCAGGGGCTGACATTGTTGGAATGCAAGTGTGGGTCATCATGGGTATCCCTTAAGCTTCCTTAGTTGTCGTTATAATAGGCACCCAGTGGTAACAGTGTCCTCTGCAGTGTGTGCACAGTAAGTGTTCCTCAAGCTTGATTGTTTGCAGGCAGTTTGGTTAGACAAGTGGTCCCTCACGTTCATGTGGAAGAGACTGGAACATATTCTGAAGTAAATTCTCAGCAGAGTGCTCTGCCTCCCTAGAATGTTCCAAGATATTGAGAGCCTCTGTTCTTCTCTTTTCAAGCACCACACAGTTTTGTGGTTTTGTTCTAAAATCAAACTAACAGCCCGTTGTGTCCCACGAAGTTCCCACTTCAGGGATCTGGTTCCTTTTGTCACTGCATCTGCAAGAAACCCCAGGGAAATATGACTAACCACGGGAGTGATGATGTCAGACTCATTGTCTTTAATTATCATAAATTAACAGATCAGTCCCCTAAAAAACCTCGGAGAGAACAGAAATAGAGCTGTAGGTGTTTGAGTGAGGGCTGTAAGTGGGAAGGAATGAGGAAACTAAAAATGATATCTGTGTGTGGTGGTATTTTAAAGGACTCCAGCCATCCTAGGGTTAGCTGGAGAGTAGTGGGCATATGAATACAGGGCTACAGGGGTAAGGGTCAGGCTGAGGGTAACCAACAGAGAAGGAGATAAATTATCACTATTTACTATACCATGTCACTTAAAAAATTTCTGTTGGCTACCTTGGTAATTGTTCATATGATGACCCAGAGGCACAGTCAGATCTGTCATCCTAGTATTAAAACATGTCCGAATAGATTTGGTGTGATTATTTTCTTTGAATATTGATGATCAGGTATAAGAGATAATTATCCTCAGCTGTTAGAAACATCAGAGCACATTGTATGGAATATGTACAGAAGCATAAAGCAGTTAGAGGTTGAGGTCAGTGAGGTGGCCACTGAACATAGCCATTTAAAAGTCCCAATATGGGGGGCGCCTGGGTGGCTCAGTTGGTTAAGTGTCCAGCTGTTGATCTCAGCTCAGGTCTTGATCTCAGGGTTGTGAGTTCAAGCCCCATGTTGGGCTCCATGCCCAGGGTGGAGGCTACTTAAAAAAAAAAAAGAAAGAAAAAGTCCCAATATGGGACAGGCAGAAACAGCCTTATTGATTTGAAGAGCTCCCCCTGAATTGGATTTGTCCATGGAAGCTTCATGGAGATTTTCTTGAGGGAAACTTATTGGTAGAGTTTGGATAGGAAGAAAGAGAAAAGACAATAATATATTGACTGCTAAGTATGAATGCATCTTTTTGGCTTGATAAGTATGGTTATTAAAATTTTTCATACAAGCTTCCAAAGCATTACTTAACTGAATGGAATCTAACAACTTTGTGCTTTAAAAAAAGAAATTAGAAAGGTGGAAAAAATGAAGGAAAAGGCCCCTGTTTTTTTTTTTTTTTTTTTTTTTTTTTGTAAAGGAAAGCAGCTCTTTTATATAGAAAGCATTTCAGGTTTAGGTATATGAGCTTAGGCAAATCAGCTAGTCTTTCTAAACTTCAGTTTTCTGGTCTTTTAACAAAAAGTTGAAATCTTCTCAGGATTTGTGTGAATTTCAATTATGTTCATTTGACTCCATCTTTTTTTTGATCTTCATGCACTCAGTTTCTCCCTGCCATCTTTCGGATTCCTCACTTTCCATATTTAAATGTAAATTTTGAGATTTGAGATAATCATTTAAAGGGTAATATGCCTTCCTGTGCCAAGATTTAAAATAACATATCAGGGTTCATCTCAAGGCAAATCTTCTGTTGAGATAATTGGCAGAGTGCCAGCACAGGGATATTTCCCTCCTATTTCATTTATTTTCTACTCAAAGGACAAGCCGTATTATTGAGCATAATATCCTTCTTGGGTTTCACTTTTGGATTGAGTTTCATTTCATATTTAAATTTCTAAGTAGTTTAGGTTTGAGTTTTTGGGTTTTGGTGGTACAGTTTTCATCTGAAAGTGAAAGGAAGAACATTTTGTGACTTTATAAAACAGCAGTTATTCTGAATCAGTGATTCCCTTTAAACTGGTCTCTGGCCTTACTTCAGTCTCCTTGCTAATGTTTAACAATCATTAACAGCTGAAAAATGACCACTTAACAGGTTTGCTGTTCCTCATTTTATCTAGCAGTTTACAACGGCACAATCATGCCCCTCCTACCCCACCCAGCACCCACAGTGGAAGCCATTTTTCAACTACAATGCTGTATTTCTTGAAGAACTTAGATTACAAGAGTGGTTTCTCCTAATGGCTGATTGTTAAACCCCTTTCTGGACTTTAAGAGTTTAATATGTATCCAGAAATATTTGTGTGACCGTGTTGAAAATGAGTGTATTTCAAAATGGGTACAACCTATGAAATTACTTGGCATCATCACGTGTTTTCTTCTGAAAACCAGAGTGCCCTAGTAACTGTGCTGTTTGGAAGGAAGGCAAAGACTGTTTTTGATCTGTCCTGTAGTTGAAATGCAGCCTCATAGTATAGTAGCTGTTAAGTTTTTCAGTTCTTAAAACCTTAAATTAGTTTTACTTCCACTTTTTTGTTAAAACATTTAGCACTGTTACAAGCATTTGCTCTGAGAAGTTGTTTTCCTTGTACCATATTTTTGGTACCATTTGCCTGGTTGTTGTATTTACTTTTTCTGTTTAAAAAAAAAAAAACAGAACAGTGGTGCCTGGGTGGCTCAGTTGGTTAAGTGTCTGCCTTCGGCTCAGCTCATGACCCCAGGATCCTGGGATTGAACCCTGCATCGGAGCAGGGGGTCCGCTTCTCCCTCTCCCTCTGCCTCTCCCCCAGGGCTTGTGCTCTCTCTCTCCCTCACTCTCTCTCTCAAATAAATAAATAAAATCTTAAAAAAAAAAAAAAAGAATAAACACATGCTCACTGTAGAAAATTCAAATTTAGCAAGATATAAAAGAGAAAGCCCAGGCACTCCCAATATCAAAAGACAGTCATCAGTAGCTAGTGAACATCATTCCAGTCTTCTCATTTTACATATATGAGATCATACTGTATGTGCTGTCTTGCAGAAACTGTTTTCACTCTTTCAGCATTTATATTGTGGAGGTATTTTCATGTCAGTGAAAATATCATCCTTTTGAAGGGCTACAGAGTATTCCATCATAAGGATATAGCATAATTTATCTAAATCTAAGGATATACCATAATTTGTTTAATGCTTATCTTCTTCATGCACAATTGGCCTATTTCCTATTTTTCCCTGTTAAAATACCCCTGCAGTGAAACATCTTGTATATGCCAACTTTGTACACTGTCCCAATTTTTTCTATAGGGTAAATTCCTGGGAGAAGAATTGCTCTAGCAAAGGATAAAGATGGAAACTATTTTGATTTACCAAAAAAGTAAAGAAAAGCCTGGTTTCTAACATCGGGTACTGTTTGTTGGTTGTCACTGGTTTTCTGTCCCTCAGTAGTGCAGCCACCAAACGACCAGGGGCCAGAGTGACAAGATGTATCCTGGAGTCAGTATAATTTAAAGGCAGCACTGCAGTGCTAGGAGCCCTGTGCAGGATCTGTAGTCTTGGACCTTTAGAAAGTATGAAATGAAGATGGCTCAGCTGGATGAGACATACTTTTCCGCAACTGTGGCCTAACACTCAATAGAAATATTCCCTTCGGTGTGCTAAGCCCTGGGCTAAATACCATACAAAGACAGGGGGAAAATCCCCGTTTTCAGAGGAGCTCTGGTTTTAGTGCTTAAGCATTGCTTTTGTAAGTGATAAGATATGGAGGCTGTGCAGGAGGACCTCACAGCCATCCTGCCAACTTCCTGATTTGTATGATTTGTAGATGAGGCTGGTTCAGGTCCTTTGATGTCAAGTCAGATACCTGGAGTGACTTAGCTAGAAATATAACAGGAACAGGAAGAACCCAGATTACTCCATTCCCAATCCATTGTTCTTTCTAGGAGGCCCGGTAATAAGATTTTTAGAGAAGCAGGGCAGTGTAGGGGTTAAGAGTGCAGTTTTGGAGTCTGACAAATTTGAACTTAAATCTTGGGTTCACCACTTTCTAACTCCATAACATTGGACATGGTACTTAACTCTCTGAGGTTTTGTTATCTGTTAGATAAGGTTCTTACCTCATAGGATTATTGAGGAAATTAAATAAAATAATGTTTTAAGATATTTCAGCATAGTTCCTGGAAAGGGAAGTGCTTGATAATGAATAAATTAACTAGTAGCTCTTTGTTCAGCGATGCTTTTCTAAATCATTTGGACCTTAAGATCATTGGATTTTAGGGCTGAAAGGGGGGGAGGGCTCTAAGCTCATCTAGTTCAGTCTTTTTGTTTCACGGGGAAGGGAGCTAACATCCCTGAAAGGTGAAGTGACTCCGTGCGACCCATAGCTTCTCCACAGCCTAGCTCAGTGCCCGCCTTTCCCAGCTCCCTAGAGCTGCATTCTTTGTGATCTTGTGAAATGAATGAAGCCAGAAGTGTTTTTATGCATTTTTCATGAAACTACTTCTAGGGATGTTCTTGGATCTGGCATAAACCTGCTTTCTATATAGATTGTTGCCATAGTTCTGTGATTATTTTTTGAACAGCTCTTAGAAACTAAAATTAGGGGCACCTGGGTGGCTCAGTCAGTTAAGCATCTGCCTTCGGCTCAGGTCATGATCCTAGGTTCCTGGGATCGAGCCCCACACTGGGCTCCTTGATCAGGGAGGAGTCTGCTTCTCCCTCTGCCTCTGCCCCTCCCCCTGCTCATGCTCGCTCGCTCTCTTTCTCTCTTTCAAATAAATACAATCTTTAAAAAAAAAAAACAAACTAAAATTAGATAAATGGCTTAACAGAAAATGCTTATAATTTGGTCATCTTAAACTCAGATTAGATTGACTCCTTGAAGTTTCTGCAAGAAATCTTAAGGTTTTACATTTTTGTTAATTTTGCTTTCCTTTTTTCTAAGACCTGTCTTCCCTGCCTTTGGTTGGTTTCCTCTCAAAATGATCCAAAATAAAATTCTCAAGTCCTACAAATAAATAGTATTTCTTTTATTTTGGATTTTGGTTGTCTTGATTATTAAAATCTACATCTGTGGTATCTCTATTATTTGAAGATTCATGTGTTTTCAGAATGCAGATTAGTATAAAATCAGTCCTTACTCTCAAGGAAAATAGCAGGCTGATGTTTTTGCCTGGAGGGATTTAGAGAAGCTGTTACAGCCCCTCACCTCAAGAAGCATCTCACTGTCGGGGCGCCTGGGTGGCTCAGTCGGTTAAGCGTCTGCCTTCGGGTCAGGTCATGATCCCAGGGTCCTGGGATCGAGCCCCACATCAGGCTCCCTGCTTGGCAGGAAGCCTGCTTCTCCCTCTCCCACTCCCCCTGCTTGTGTTCCCTCTCTCACTGTCTCTCTCTGTCAAATAAATAAATAAATAAAAATCTTTAAAAAAAAAAAAAAAAAAAGAAGCATCTCAGTGTCTGCAGCATCGCACTACTGCTGGAGAATCACCCAGGGCAAGATGTAATGGAGCGGAGCACTCAGTCATCAAGCCCAGACTTTAGTGTAGTGAGGATTCAGAACAAGGCAGTCAGGGAAGCCTACAAAAAGGAAAGGAGCCTCGACCTTGAGCTTGAAAAAAGTCTAGAATGTGGTGTATCACAGCAGAGACAAGAAAGGCTAACTAGGACGAGGGAAGACAGGACTTTATACATGAATATGTATGTGTGTGGATGCATAGATGGGTGATCTGTCAAAACTTCCTTCTACCTTTGTCTTTTCCAGGCTTTCCAATTTTCCCATTTTCATATCTTCTCCTCAGCCAAGCACAGAACCTTGCATGAAATAGATACTCAATAAAACTTAACTGAATTAAATTATGTTTCTAGAGTAACAATTCTCTGCCCACACACATACACTGTAACTCTACTGCTATGTATCTATCTTATTGCTGACAGAAAAGCTGCATGTCCCTCTAGCTTGACCTGTAGCCTAGGAGCTCAGGGAGCCTTAAGCAACCCCTCCTTTACCTGCAGGCCCCATGTTGGGAGTAGTCCCATCACTAACATAATACCTGGCATTCATATCTATGGAGCCTGTAAGTCTGACTTCTCATCTATATTTTTACTTTCTCTGCTTGTTTCCTCAACTATACATGTTACCTCCTAGGCAGTATAACAAGTTATTAAAGGGCAAACATCAAATCACCTTCTTAGTATTCTGTTTTGGATAAGGTATAGATTGGGAAAATTAGACTTTCCAGTGAGATCTACCCATACACACACATGGGAAAAAAGCTTCCCTCCATACATGGATACAGCCAAAGCCAGGTGTTTTCAACACAGGTGCATTTAACACCTGACGGGTATATTTAATGAGCTCAAATGTAAAACATTAAATTTTAGCTGAAATGAAATCGTACTTGCATTCTAGGTAAAATTCTTGCAAAGGTCATTTCATCTGCCTAGAAGGTAAACTATTAGGCAGAATATTAAATATAGTCAGTATTGATCAAACTTAGTGTCTAACATGTACTTTAACCAATGACAGTATTTGGAGAGTTGAAAAAGATTTAAAAACTTGAGGATAGGGGCGCCTGGATGGCTCAGTCGTTAAGCGTCTGCCTTCGGCTCAGGTCATGATCCCAGGGTCCTGGGATCGAGCCCCTCATCGGGCTCCCTGCTCAGCAGGAAGCCTGCTTCTCCCTCTCCCACTCCCCCTGCTTGTGTTTCCTCTCTCGCTGTGTCTCTCTCTGTCAAATAAATAAAATAAAATCTATTAATAAAAAAATTTTTTAAAAACTTAAGGATATTAAAAAAAAAAACAAGGATATTTAAGGAAATCAGAGCCCATATTATAAGTAGACAGAAGCATGTGCCTTTCTTGTCCCACGTGCGTGCACACACACATACACACACACACTGCTCACACACACTGGCTAATCATTTCTCCTTTGGGCTTATAGTTCCAAGAGAGCAATTTATTTTTAATTCTTAAATCTGAAGCCTAAGCCCTGTATGACAGGGACATATGAGTACTCATTTATTCCTTACTCAAACCCTTGAGTAGTACTAGAAAATTAGAACTGTTCTGTTACCAAACTCTTGGGTATTATTTCCCCCTTTTTTTGGAACTTCATACCCTAGTGCCTAAATGTTCATTGAGCTAAAAGAAAACGTATTTTGTTTGTGTTTTTAATCCCAGCTCCTACATGGGCAGTTGTTTTTTTTTTTTTTAAGATTTTATTTTTTTGACAGAGACACAGCGAGAGAGGGAACACAAGCAGGGGGAGCAGGGGAGGGAGAAGCAGGCTTCCTGCAGAGCAGGGAGCCCAATGCGGGGCTCGATCCCAGGACCCTGGGATCACGACCTGAGCCGAAGGCAGACGCTTAACGACTGAGCCACCCAGGCACCCCTGGGCAGTTAATTTGAAGAGTAGCATGTCTTAAAGATCATTCAAAAGAATATATCCTTGGATGTGCCAAACATAGTAAGGAAACTAAATGAACCTGTGAACAGCCCTTGTTGTGAAATACTGATACATGCTCACTTCTAATCATCAAGAAGAGAAAAGTGAGTTTCCAGACTAGTCAAAACATTACTCAAGTATTTCATAGTAAATATCACAGCCTTAAGAGTCCTTCTGAATAAACTGGCTCAACTGAATATTTTGTAAAAATTTATTATCACAGAAGTCTACAAAATATCTTCTAGCTTTAGACATCAGTAGGATAACAGCAGTTTAAGCTTCATATTATCCAGTGATTCTTTTTTTTTTAGATATTATTTATTGATTGAGAGAGTAAGTATGTGTGTGAGCTGGGGGAGGGGCAGAGGGAGAGAGAGAATCTCAAGCAATCTTCTTACCAACTGTGGAGCTATACTTGAGGCCAGATGCCGCAACCCAAGATCATGACCTGAGCTGAAATCAACAGTCCAACACGCCTAACCAACTGAGCCACCAGGCGCCCCTCCAATGATTTTTTTTTTTTTAAGATTTTTATTTATTTATTTGTCAGAGAGAGAGCACAAGCAGGGGGAGCAGCAGAGGGAGATGGAGAAGCAGACTCCCCGCTGAGCAGGGAGCCCGATGTGGGACTCGATCCCAGGACCCTGGGATCATGACCTGAGCTGAAGGCAGACGCTTAATGACTGAGCCACCCAGGCGTCCCCCCTCCAATGATTCTTTAAACCACTCTATATATCTGGCAGGGAAGGGATGGGTATGTTTGCATTTGGGTTTTTTTTGTTGTTCTTCTTGTTTACTTTTCTTAATTTTTTTTTTTTATTTGAGAACGAGAGAGAGAAAGAGAGCGAGCACGAGCAGGGGGGAGGGGCAGAGGCAGAGGGAGAAGCAAACTCCCCGCTGAGCAGGGAGCCCGATGCGGGGCTCAGTCCCAGGACCCTGGGATCATGATCTGAGCTGAAGGCAGACGCTTAACGACTGAGCCACCCCGGTGCCCCTGTTGTTGTTTTTAAAGATTTATTTGAGAGAGTGTGTGC
>NC_058414.1:54553977-54609922 GCF_002201575.2 Neomonachus schauinslandi
GCCCCTGTTGTTGTTTTTAAAGATTTATTTGAGAGAGTGTGTGCGAGCAGGGGGAGGGGCAGAGAGAGAGAATCTTAAGCAGACTCCCCGCTGAGCACAGAGCCCCACATGGGGCTCCATCCCACAACCCCAAGATCATGACCTGAGCCAAAATCAAGAGTCAGGCGCTCAACCAACTGAGCTACCCAGGTGCCCCTATTTACATTTGAAAGAAGTTTTTTTCTAAATATAAAACTACTTTAGAAGACTGGTGGTAGTGATACATCCAAATATATTAGAGTTTAATCTGGAGCGGGAAAACACCCAAAGCAGTCACCATCTTCCTCTTGCCCTCTGCCCCAGCTAACCAACATTCTGAAGAAATCACACAAGATTAAATTAGATCCTGTCTCTAAGAATAAAAAAAAAAAAAAAAAAGATCCTGTCTCAAGCCAAACATTGTTATATGTACTCTAGCAAATTAACATACTCATACTTTGTATTTTCTCAACTATATCTTTGCCTCATCTGTATCAATTGTATTTTTACATTACTGACCGCTTCCTGTCCTTTCCTTTTATAGGATTATAGCTGGACAGACATCCGCTGCCCCTTTGAAAAACGAAGAGATGCAGCATGTGTGTTTTGGGACAATGTAGTATACATTTTGGGTGGCTCTCAGCTTTTCCCCATAAAACGAATGGATTGCTATAATGTCGTGAAGGATAGCTGGTATTCCAAACTGGGCCCTCCGACACCTCGAGACAGCCTTGCTGCCTGTGCTGCAGAAGGCAAAATTTACACATCTGGAGGTTCCGAAGTTGGTAAGGACTGACTCGGTATTTTTCTTTGGGGAAGGTGTTTTGCCAAATATGTTTCTTGGCTTTCATATTTACATAAACAGTTGGTGTTGTCTTTTTGAGATAATTTAAATACATATCTGTCACATTTTACAGCCCATTTCCCTGAAGGTTTACCTTACTTTTCTTAAAAAAATCCTTTTACAAGAACTTCAGCTTCCTCGATTATGTTAATTGTCCCATTTTTTTCTCACACCATCTGGATTTTAGTTCTATCTAGATTAGTTTTATTTTTTTTTATTTTTTATTTTTTTAAGATTTTATTTATTTGCGAGAGAGAGAATGAGAGACAGAGAACATGAGAGGGAGGAGGGTCAGAGGGAGAAGCAGACTCCCTGCTGAGCAGGGAGCCTGATGTGGGACTCAATCCCGGGACTCCAGGATCATGACCTGAGCCGAAGGCAGTCGCTTAACCGACTGAGCCACCCAGGCGCCCTAGTTTTATTTTTTTAAAGAGTTTATTTGTATTTATTTGTGAGAGAGAGGAAAAAGCGGGGGGGGGGAGGGGCAGAGAGAGAGGGAGAAGCAGACTCCCCCCAGAGCCGGGAGCCGGACATGTGGATCGATCCCAGGACCCTGGGATCACGACCTGAGCCGAAGGCAGACGCTTAACTGACTGAGTCACCCAGGCACCCCTAGATTAGTTTTAGATACATAATATTAATTTGCTTTTAAGATTTCAGAGTTTGGGGGCGCCTGGGTGGCTCAGTTGGTTAAGCGACTGCCTTCGGCTCAGGTCGTGATCCTGGAGTCCCAGAATCGAGTCCCGCATTGGGCTCCCTGCTCGGCAGGGAGTCTGCTTCTCCCTCTGACCCTCCCCCCTCTCATGCTCTATTTCATTCTCTCTCTCAAATAAATAAATAAAATCTTAAAAAAAAAAAAAAGATTTCAGAGTTTGGCTCACTCCATAGACCCTTTAAAATCTCTTTATTAGGGGCGCCTGGGTGGCTCAGTTGGTTGAGCGACTGCCTTCGGCTCAGGTCATGATCCTGGAGTCCCGGGATCGAGTCCCGCATCGGGCTTCCTGCTCGGCAGGGAGCCTGCTTCTCCCTCTGACCCTCCCCCCTCTCATGTGCTCTCTGTCTCCCTCATTCTCTCTGTCTCAAATAAATAAATAAAATCTTTAAAAATAAATAAATAAATAAAAATAAAATCTCTTTATTACATTCACAGTTTTAAAATCTGTTATACCTTATTACCTTTTCTTTCTTTGTATTTGAAAAAAGTAAGAATGATCTTTCTCATTTGCTTTTATTCTTTAACTATGTAATATAATGGCTGGTAGTGGTGTTTTATGCTCACTGAGCAGAACAGGGTATGGGTTTGTGTGTAAAAAATCTTTCTCGTCAATGGGTAATTTGTTAGTGTCCAGTGGTGGTCTTTTTCTAAATGAATAAGTTTTCTAAATGGATATTCTAGGTACAGACTAGATTAATAATAGCTTTAACCTTTTCAAATAATTTCTTTAGCTAAATAATGGGCTTATAAAGAAAACTAGGAAGACCAAGTAAACCTAAGGTGTGGAATTCAAATGTTAATTAAGTCCTTATTTTCTTTGAGATTTTTATATTAGGCCAAAGAATGTTTTACTTTTGGTCAGCATATTTATCTGTTTTAAGTTTTTACTCTCCCACAAAATATCAAATGAATATTAGAAAAATTAAAGATTTTTTAAAATGTGACTTAAGAAATGACCTTCCCCCCCCCAAAAGCATTTTTTAGAGAATGTCTAATACAGCATATTTCAAATACAATAAATCCTAAAGATAATAGAAAGTAACTGTTCTATAGAAACACTTTTTGTAGAAAGTAGAGTAGGTAACTTCATATCTTCAGCAATTACTAAGTTTTTTACTTAAGTAGTAGTTTCTCATGTCTGCCATACACTGTGTATTTCCCCTTAATATCAACCAACTGAATCTAATTGAAAATATTTTAAAAGTCAAAAAGAAGTTATTGTTAATCGGGACCATTGCTTCTTCCATTTGTTACTCCCTGAACTTTGCTTTCTGTAGACTTTGACTGTGATTGAGAATTTTAGGGGTGGTGGTGTTTTTGACTATTAGCAAGAACTCCAGGAGTGGGAGATGAGATACGATTTGGTTAAATTTTAATTTTTTTTCTTGGGAAGGAAAAAAGCACTTGTTGTTTTATTAGTATCATTTCTAAAACTCTTTATTGAGCCCCTATAATGAGACAGGATGTATATGTTTTGCTGTTAAAATGTGTAATCAAGGGGCACCTGGGTGGCTCAGTCAGTTAAGCATCTGCTTTCCCCTCAGGTCATGATCCTGGGGTCCTGGGATCAAGCCCCACATTGGGCTCCCTGCTCAGCAGGGAGCCTGCTTCTCCCTCTCCCTCTGCAGCTCCCCTCACTTGTGCTTGTGTGCGCTCTCTCTCTCTCTCTCTCCCAAATAAATAAATAAAATCTTATTTTGTAATCAAAGCACACCAGAGACATACAGTGATACCTTGAGAGTATAGTCAAAAATGGGCCAGCATGACTTCAGGGCTTACTCACACAGCCACTGAGAGTAGTCAGGAAAAATAGTTTTGTTAATGGTGCAGTGACTACTATAGAATGTTAAATGATAAACTTTAGAATATTATCAGATAGTAGTTTTCAGAGTCTAAGATATGGATTTACCATCTATAAATAGCTATGCTTTTCTCCTCTATAAGCATTTAAAGTTTGAATAATTCCTATCATGCATAACTGGGCATGAAGACATATGTAATGTTATTTAATTTTTCTTCTGAAATCAAACCAATTTCCAATTACCAATAAATAAGTCTCTCCAGCAGATCCTTTTTAAAAATATTTTTCTAAGGTCCATACAAACAGGGTTAGCTTTTTCTTAAGTTATTCCTCCATTTTGCTGTTACTGTTAACTTTAGAAAAGACTACAACTTTGGGGGCGCCTGGGTGGCTCAGTCAGTTAAGTGTCTGCCTTCGGCTCAGGTCGTGATCCCAGGGTCCTGGGATTGAGCCCCACGTCGGGCTCCCTGCTCCGCGGGAAGCCTGCTTCTCCTCTCCCACTCCCTCTGCTTGTGTTCCCTCTCTCGCTGTGTCTCTCCGTCAAATAAATAAAATAATAAAAAAAAAAAAAAGGGAAGAAAAGACTACAACTTTAAATTCTTCCCTCCAGTAACTAATGACCCAGCTCTACCGTCAGCTCACTCCAAACCCACACATACACTACGTGAGGCATGATGGAGCCCTTTTTCTTTTACAGGGAACTCAGCTTTGTATTTATTTGAGTGCTACGACACGAGAACTGAAAGCTGGCACACGAAGCCCAGCATGCTGACTCAGCGCTGCAGCCACGGCATGGTGGAAGCCAATGGCCTAATCTATGTTTGTGGTGGAAGTTTAGGGAACAATGTTTCTGGGCGAGTGCTGAATTCCTGTGAGGTGTATGATCCTGCCACAGAAACGTATGTATCCATTTAAAAGTCTTACTTTAAAATCATCTGGGAGGAGACCTGTTCTTTAACTCAGTGAAGTTATGCTGTGTATAATTTGTCTTTCAAGTAACTTCTTTCTTTCTTTAGATATGTGTTTGTAAACTTCTATGTAGAAGTGTATGGGAATAACCTTATGCATAACTCATTAAAACTACACTGTGTATAAAACAAAAAACAAAAAAAAGTCTTATCTCACAGTTAATTATATTCTAAAAGCTCAGAGGAAGAAGGTGGCAAAAAGTAGAAGGAACCCAACAGAAGAAGTTAGTTCTTATATTAAGAATGTGTACACACTTTTGAATGAGCTAGGTTCGGGACATGTTTATGTCCTGGACCCTTCCTCTGTGCTTTAAGAAATGACTTGACCTTATTTACCCTGTGGGAGCCCCTCTCTTTCTGTTCCTGTTTGTGCAATAAATGCCTATGAATGAGACAAGTCTGACTAATTCATCAAATTCATAAAATATTTTTGTTTGAGGTCAGGAAATGTCGGGGAGATGGAAGAAATTTATAGTCAGTAGTAACTTTGCCTTTATTTTTTTTTTTTAAGATTTTATTTATTTATTTGAGAGAGAGAGAGCAAGCACAAGCCAGGGGAGAGGGAGAGGGAGAAGCAGGCTCCCCATGGAGCAGGGAGCCCGATGTGGGGCTCGATCCCAGGACCCCGGGATCATGACCTGAGCCGAAGGCAGACGCTTAACTGACTGAGCCACCCAGGTGCCCCATAAATTTGCCTTTAATTGGAAACATTATATTGATTTGTGTCATCATATCCCTAGGTATAATGTCTTAATTCTGAGTTCATGCTTACTAAAGTATGTTTTGATACATATTTATTCATTACGATTATTCTTAAATCTGGGAAATAAATAACTGCTTTTTTTTTTTTTTTTAAAGATTTTATTTATTTATTTGACAGAGAGAGAATGAGAGAGAGCACGTGAGAGTGGGGAGGGTCAGAGGGAGAAGCAGACTCCCTGCCCAGCAGGGAGCCCGATGCGGGACTCGATCCAGGGACTCCAGGATCATGACCTGAGCCGAAGGCAGTCGCTTAACCAACTGAGCCACCCAGGCGCCCAAATAACTGCTTTTTAAAAGGCAAAACCCAGGGGTGCCTGTGTGGCTCAGTCATTAAGCGTCTGCCTTCGGCTCAGGTCATAATCCCGGGGTCCCGGGATCGAGCCCCACATTGGGCTCCCTGCTCCAAGGGAGGCCTGCTTCTCCCTCTCCCACTCCCCTTGCTTGTGTTCCCTCTCTCGCTGTCTCTCTCTCTGTAAAATAAATAAATAAAATCTTTAAAAAAATAATAATAAAAGGCAAAATCCTAAAGAAATAAATAGCCAGTTTTTCTGACCTTGTAATTAGTGATGGAAGCTGTTCAATGTAGCCAAATGTAATGTGCCAATTACTGAAGGGGTTGGGGGTGATAAGTAGAGTGACTTTAATAAAGAAATGACCACAGGTAATATCCCCGTCAGACCGTTTGTCTGATACTCAGAACATCCAAGGAGATTTGATAAGAAAAGTTATTTATTGATTTGAAAAGATTGTTCTTCCTTTACCAGAACAAATTATTGGGTAAATATGTTCAACTTAAATGTTATGCCAAAGAGCTGCACCAAGTCTTATGCTCAAGTTTGATATTTAGGAAATATTGCCAGATTACAAAACATAGAAGTCTTCCACTCCAGCTATTGGTTTTTTTTAATGAAAAGTAAGAATTATAAAATATGATTAACCATGTGCAATTATTTATTTATGCTTCCCACCTATTTTTAAAGGATTTAAAATATAAAGAACTCTCCTAGGGGTACCTGGGTGGCTCAGTCGTTAAGCGTCTGCCTTCGGCTCAGGTCATGATCCCAGGGTCCTGGGATCGAGCCCCGCATCAGGCTCCCTGCTCGCCAGGAAGCCTGCTTCTCCCTCTCCCACTCCTCCTGCTTGTGTTCCCTCTCTCGCTTTGTCTCTCTCTGCCAAATAAATAAAATTTTTTAAAAAAAGAAAGAAATAGAATTGAAAACAACTTATCTTGAAACTTACCTTCTGCTAAAGTGTTGAGACTAGAGACATCTGGGTGGCTCAGTGGGGTAAGCCTCCAACTCTTGATTTCAGCTCAGGTCATGATCTCAGGGTCATGAGATCCAGCTTCACGTTGGGCTCCATGCTCAGCAGGTGGTCTGTTGGAGATTCTCCCTCTGCCCCTACCCCTTGTTCTCTCTCTCCCTCTCTTCTTCTCTAAAATAAATAAATCTTTAAAAAAAAAAAAGTTGAGACTAGAAAATCTCTTTGAGATCATCAAATTTACTACTTCTCAGTGTTTTTCAAAATGTATCTTTGTACTTACCTGGGCACTCTGGGGATACCCCTTACCTCATTCTATCATCCATCACTTGAGCTATCTGCCCCATCTTGTCCCAAACTATAAGAGGGGGGTGTATACCAACTCTCTTCCCTCTTATATCAGTCTCTACTTTACCTCCCAGACACCTTATGCTCAAAAAGTATTCCAGCATACTAATTGGAAAACTGTGGTCTCATTATCCTGCTTCCTAATTATTTTTTCATTTCTAAAAAATCTCTTAAAGTAGAACCCATACTAGATAAACTCCAGGATTCTAATTTTTGAGATCTTTATTCAGGCACTATGAGTGTAAATCAATATATTCTTATTCATAGTAGCAGGGAAAAGGTATAAAGGAATTCTGCAACCTCAATATTTTTTAAAACTAGGTGGATATATTTAGTTTGGGGAATATCTTAAAACTCACACAAGTTAGCATTTCTTTTGTACATATTGAGCTTATGCATGAAACTTGAATATTCTATATTCTCTTCAATGCCCTTAAATTTTCCTAAGTGGAAAGCTAGTGTGACTATAATTATCCAGATCTCAAAATGAAAAGTTATGTGCTACAATGATTTCCTTTTTTTAATATGTGATCTATCCATCTAAGTTATTTTTTATAAGAATTCTTTCCAATTTTTACAGTTTTCTTAAGTGTTTTGTAACTACAGTGGTTTAATTGGAAGCGAAGAATTGAAGCCTTATGGATATGACATGACACAGTTGCTGCAGTCAGAATTTTAAGAAAAGCTTCTAAACACTAAAGTCCAGGTTGGGGAGAGCAAGCACCTAGTACATACTCTGCATGTGAAGTTACAGGAAGAAGAAAGTATATTTTGTGAAACTTCCTAACTCTAAACCTTCAGGAGACTTAGCTACACAGATCTTCTTCCACTTACAGTGGGGTTACATCCTGATAAACCCACTGTAAGTTGAAAGTACTGTTACCTTGAAAATGGCATTTAATACAACTAACGTACTGAACATCATAGCTTAGCCTAACCTACCTTAAACATGCTCAGAACACTTACGTTAGCCTACAGTTGGGCAAAATTATCTAACACAGAAACTGCTTTGTAATAAAGTGTTGAATACCTCATGTAATGTATTGACTACTGTACTGAAAGTGAAAAACAGAATGGCTGTGTGGGTACAGAATGGTTGTAAGTGTATCACTTCTTTACCCTCGTGATCCCATGACTGAGTGGGAACTGCAGCTCACTGAGGCTGTCCAGCGTCATGAGAGAGTATCATATAGCGAGCCCAGGAAAAGATCAAAACTCAAAATGTGAAGTACAGTTTCTACTGTATGTGTTTCACTTTTGCATTATCATAAAGTCAGAAAATCCTAAGTTGAACCATTGTAAGTCAAGGACCACCCTACATAAAAATGTGCTCTTATTTTATATCATGGACATGTGTGGAGAAGAAAGGGGTATATATTTTGAATTTTTCCAAGTCAGATACTATGTTTAATACACGTTGACAGTCACTTTGTGCGGCTCACTGCATGGAGAGGGAGTGGAGGGCCAGTACTGGCTCCCACCTCTGAGCTGAATGCTGGTCTTTTCACCTGGAAGAGCATGTGTGTTTACCCTGGGGGGGGGGGGAAAGGAACAGTGTTGCCCACCTCACCTTACAGAGTGCTCTGAAAATGAATGTGGCAACTGTCAAACCACTTTTAAAACAAAACAATTTTATGAATATAATTATGGCAACAAGTTAATATTTCAGAGTTAATCATTACGTCCTAATTATGTTTTGAAAAGTTAAATTTAGTAAATTATTTAAAAGAAGAGATAAATAACCAAATTAAAGAGTTACACTTATGTCAGATTACCTTTTCTTGTTGCTTGGACACTTTTGGTTTTTGTTAGCTATTGAGACACAAGCCTGTGTGCCAGGACCACCTTCACAATCACAGACGTCAGTCGTATGTGTGGGATTGTATGCAAAAGGAGGGATTGCGTCTCACAGAAAAAAGTAACACTCGTCTGTGTATATGAGGCTGCTACCTATGAATTAGTGTTCTCAACACTTGTGTCCACATTTATGTTCTCAGTCTTGTTATTTTTTTTTAAGATTTTATTATTTATTAGAATGAGAGAGAGAGCATGAGAGGGGGGAGGGTCAGAGGGAGAAGCAGACCCCCTGCCGAGCAGGGAACCCGATGCGGGACTCGATCCCGGGACTCCAGGATCATGACCTGAGCCGAAGGCAGTCGCTTAACCAACTGAGCCACCCAGGCACCCCTCTTGTTATTTTTTTTTTTTTAAGATTTTATTTATTTAGTTATTTGACAGAGCACAAGAGAGCACAAGCAGGGGGAGCAGCGGAGGGAGAGGGAGAAGCAGACCCCCCTGCTGAGCAGGGAGCCGATGTGGGACTTGATCCTAGGACCCTGGGATCAAGGCCCGCATTCCTGCTCAGCAGGGAGTCTGCTTTTCCCTCTGACCCTCCCCCTCATGCTCTCTCTCTCTCAAATAAAATCTTTTCTTAAAAAAAATTCTTTAAAAAACCATATGTGACAATATTGGTATTTTATATTTTCTTAAGTATCCTCCCTTTCTTTTTTGTTACCATTTTAACAAGTTACTGTGAACTAGGAAATGGATTTCTTCCAAAGATGTGTTAGTCTCCAGATATTCTCTTTCTCATATTTTGTTGGAGTTGAAAGGAATAAAATCCCTGTTTACCCCACCTGTAAATAAAGTACTCAAAACCACATTAACCTTTGTTTTCTAGTCTTTCAGGTGTGTGTGTGTGGGTGTGAACACACGTGAGTACTAAATGAGCACTTAACTGGGATAACAGACCTTTCTTTTAAAGTAGTATGAGTACTTTACTTCCTGTGAACAAGTAGTCTAAAAGCTTTCTCTTATTTTTCAGATGGACTGAGCTGTGTCCAATGATTGAGGCCAGGAAGAATCATGGACTGGTATTTGTAAAAGACAAGATATTTGCTGTAGGTGGTCAGAATGGCTTGGGTATGTGACATTAATTCACTGTTCAACTTTCCCAGTGAGTTTGCTGATAGCTCCTTCTCATAAATTTTTGAAACATTTCTTAAAATCTAAATACAAGCATTTAAAAAATATATTAAAAAAATAAATACAAGCATTTATCATATATATTATTATACTTATAGTTTCTGAGAACTAATATATTTTAAGAAACATTGCAGTACATTTAACATCCCTGTAATTGCCATCAGTCATTGTGACAGTCTCAGCTTCACACATTTCCAAACACCCTCTGGGTAATAGTGTCACACTAGCTAAAGAACTATTAAGTGACAAACATTTGAATTTTTACAAACTTTTAAATACAACTTTTTTTTTTTTAAGATTTTTTTTATTATTTGAGAGAGAGAGAGAGTGAGAGAGAGAGTGCAAGAGGGGGTAGGGTTAGAGGGAGAACCAGACTCCCCGCCGAGCAGGGAGCCCGATGCGGGACTCGATCCCAGGACTCCAGGATCATGACCTGAGCCGAAGGCAGTCACTTAACCAACTGAGCCACCCAGGCGCCCTAAATACAACTTTTAAGACTTGAATTACAGGCCCTGAATGGCAAAGTTTCCTTAACATTTTTAAACATTGCATGAAAATATCAATATTACTATTTTTTAAATGAGTAAATTTGACTTTTTCTTAAATTTGTAGTAAAAAATCTGAAATTATTTCTTTAAATAAATGGAGAATCTGGACTGAATCTATAGTCCACAAACTTCATTTTAGTCAGTACATTTAAGCATTACTTAAGTATAACAAAGAAATACCTTCTTCCCTTCTCCTGTCTCTTGCCATTGCTGTTTTCCATAAACTGCTAAAAGATAAATGGCGGAAGGATAAAAGACTTTTGAGTAATTATAGTCAAAGTTAATCAGAAGGAAAATCCACTGACCTGTTTGCTTTCCCAGAACAGATAGAACATTTATAATTTTGTAAAAATAAATATACATATTTTAGGATTCAAGTAACAAGTTAAATTTTTATTGTGTTAAAGTAAAAATAAGAATAGATGGTACATATACATACGGGCATTCACTGTAAGATTCTTAACTGTTTTGCATATTTGGAAAATGTTCATAATAAAATGATGGGAAGATGCAAGGAATTATTACATTAAGAGATCTTAGAATTGTTAATTGTAGTTCATGTTATTTTATTCTTTTGAAGGTGGTCTGGACAACGTGGAATATTACGATATTAAATTAAATGAATGGAAGATGGTCTCACCAATGCCATGGAAAGGTGTAACAGTGAAGTGTGCAGCAGTTGGCTCTATAGTTTATGTCTTGGCTGGTTTCCAAGGTGTGGGTCGATTAGGACACATTCTTGAATATAATACTGAGACAGACAAATGGGTCGCCAACTCCAAAGTCCGAGCTTTTCCAGTAACAAGTTGTTTAATTTGTGTTGTTGATACTTGTGGAGCAAATGAAGAAACACTTGAAACATGAAAAGGGAATGGACTTCAAGATTTATCGGAGACTCAAAAATATGGCCACCAGTGCTTTGTTCCAAGAGTTTGGTTACAAAGTTTTAGTCGGGTGTTTTGTTTTTTTTTAAAGGAAATTTCAAGTAAAGTAAGATCGCTATAAAATAGATGTTTCTTTTATATGAATTTCCTTAATTCAAAGACCATATATTAGCTGGCCACTTAACCATGACATATCTAGCAAGAAAACTTGAAAAATCATAAGCATTTGGTGAAAATATGAATTCTTGAATGAATTACACATTTGTAACTATGATTATGCAGAGTGGGGGATTGGCTCATCGTGAAGCGGTCTCATCTTAGCTCTAGATTCTATTTTCATACATCATAGAAGTGCTCTGTAGTTAGGTCTATTTGTTTCTCTTCGGTCAAGAACTAAGAAATAGTAAGAATTGTAAGTCAAGACAGGCAATTCTGATGAAGCATCTTAGTCTCACCTAATTTTGCTTGTCTTCATTTGTTCCATATAGTGCCAAATTTATTTCATTTTAAAAGCAAGCCAGAGTGAGTCAACGCATACACGTATTCTCTCACAGAACTTTCATAAACACATTTTGGGCTTAAAAATGTACCCAAGTCCTCATGAAATATATTCAGTCCAATTAAATATATTCCATCTTTTAAACACAAAATGTCAAGCTTAGCACCCTCTTTAATTTATAGTACTGTTTTACCCAGTGGTTAAAAAATGATTATGCCTCTTCAGTCCTCACTGTTAAATAAAATAAAATCATAGTAAGAATGATTAGCAAAAGATAAAGCTATTTATAGCAAATTTCTAGGTTACTAGAATAGCACTGATAGTTACACAATATCACTGTTGACTTTGAACTTCTTATGGATTAAAAAGATACATGATTTCTTTTCCTTAGCAGGACACATCAGAGATTTGACCCAGTTATCTCCTAAAAGTTTTGTAATAATTTGAGTTCAATGTTGTCATCTCGTATTAATTGCTTTTATCTGGTCAATAAATCTTTTACAAACCCAACTACTCATTTCTTTCCTAGTAATGTTTTGCCCTTTTACATTACGGAATGTATGGGATGAGCCATGTAAAGCTGTCACCATTGGTGTTTTTATCCAATAATATTAAATATTTTTTAACTTAAAATAGACTAAGTTTTATTCATCCTTCATTTTAAATGTATTAGGCAGTGGTTTTTAAAATTTGTGAAGCTGTGTTTCTAATTTTTATTGCTTTATTTATATGGGGGTTATAATCTTAAATCCTAAAAATGTTTAAATGAAAGAGATTATAAAAAGCATAATGATAGGGGTGCCTGCATTGCACAATCGGGTTAAGCATCCGACTTTTGGTTTCAGCTCAGGTCGTGATCTCAGGGTTATGAGATCCGCCCCGTGTGGGGCTCCTCTGCTGCTTAAGACTTTCCTTTTCCCTCTGCCCCTTTCCCCTGTGCTCGCGCACGTGTGCTCTCTAGAAAATAAATCTTTTTTTTAAAAAGTATAATATTTTTATTTAGGACTTTTTACGCATGTAACAGCTTTATTGAAATATAAATCACATTACACAATTCACCCATTTAAAGTGTATCATTCAGTGGTCTTTAACATATTCACAGAGTTGTGTAATCATCATCACAATTTTGGAACATTCTTATTACCACAGAAAGAAAGCCCATACTCATTAGCAGTCACTCCCCCATTTTCCCCCGTATTAGTTTCCTTTGGCTCCTGTAATGAATTACCACAAAGTTGGTGACTTAAAACAACAGAAACTTATTCTTTCACAGCTCAGGAAGCCAGAAGTCCTAAATCAGGGTGTTGGCAGGGTTGTCTCCTTCTGGAGTTCTAAGGCAAAAATTGCCCACCTCCCCCGCCTAGCTTCTGGTGGTTGCTGGCAGTCCTTGGCATTCATTGACTTATAACTGTGCCACTTCACTCACTGCCTCTAGCTTCACATGTCCTTCTTTCCTTTGTGTCCCTTGTATCTTCATATGGTGTGATAAGGACAGCAGTCATTGGATTTAGCCAACCCTCCTCCCAATCTAGCATGACCTTATCTTAACTAAGGACATCTGCAAAGAACCTGTTTCCAGATAAGGTCACATACTGAAATTCCAAGTGGACATGAATTTTGGGGGGACATTATCCAACCCAATTACATCCCCCAGATAGACCTAGACAACCATTAAATCTTTCTGTCTCTAGATTTGCCTGTCTTGAACATTTTTTTTTTTTAAAGATTTTATTTATTTATTTGACAGAGAGAGAGACAGCGAGAGAGGGAACACAAGCAGGAGGAGTGGGAGAGGGAGAAGCAGGCCTCCTGCCGAGCAGGGAGCCCGATGTGGGGCTCGATCCCAGGACCCTGAGATCATGACCTGAGCCGAAGGCAGACGCTTAACGACTGAGCCACCCAGGCGCCCCTATCTTGAACATTTTTATGTTGGGTTTTCAATTCTGTACTCCACTGGGGAAAAAAAATGTCCAGTTTTTTTGGAGAAAAGAACATCCACTTGTCATATTACAATTTACTTATATTACTTAATTTAATACTCCCCCATATGGAATATGCAGCACTGTTTGAAATATTTTAAATGGATTAGCCTTTTCTTTAGGCTGTATCAACTGACTAGAACACACCGTTATAAGTATGTAGACAGGTTTGATGTAGATTAAACGTGGGTTTGGGGGTTTTTTAGGGGAGGTGGTGTTAGTAATCTCAGTAATTACTAATTAGTATCTATTTTCTGCCTTGGAAATATTCTATGAAATTGTCAATGCCAGGATAATGGTGCAATATATTGGCAAGGGTTTTTTTTGGTTTTTTTTTTTTAAGATTTATTTACTTGAGGCAGGGAGGGGCCGAAGGAGAGACTCCTCAAGCAGACTCTCTGCCAAGCATGGAGCTAGAGGCGGGGCTCTATCCCCAGACTCCGAGATCCTGACCCAAGCCAAAACCAAAAGTTGGACACCCCAGCAAGTATTTTTTCTGTTCCTTTTATCCCCCACAAAATTCCTGTCCTTCATATAAAGGGCTCAGTCTTCTTAGTAAACATGGGATATGTTAATGTTCCATCCTTTGCAGTGACACTATTTTGATGACACAGCAGTTTTTAGTTTATACTTTTAAAAATCACAACTTGAACATGAAAGTTTAATGGCTTGAAAAAAAAATGTTGCTATAAAAAACAGTACTTAATTACAATTGTGACCTAGCTTTCAAAAACCTGACATACAATCTTACAGGAAATTTTGATTCACAAAAATGAGCCATGTAATAATTATTAACCTAGCAGTCTATATTCCTTTTGCCTTATAGACTATTAACAGCAAAAAACTGAGATTTGCTGCCTAGGCCAGGATAAAGGAGTATTTGAAGGAAATGTTGCCTTTAAAAAAAAAAGTGGGGGAGGGGCAGAGAGAGGGAGAGAATCTTAAGCAGGCTCCATGCCCAGCTCAGAACCCGACTTGGGGCTCGATCCCACAACCCTGAGATGATGACCTGAGCCAAAATCAAGAGTTGGACACTTAACCGACTGAGCCACCCAGGTGCCCCAGAAATTTTGCTTTTTAAGGGTGACACCATTAACATACCCCAACAATGTCAGAAAATTCAATCCACTCCAACATGGCACCAAACTAAGTCCCAATAATTTGGTAATATGAGGAGACATTTTCAGGTTGCATCCTTCAACATGTGCTAAATCCTTTAAATACTCCTCTTACATTTGCCTCAAAAGACCTAAAAGCTTGAATTTACTTTCATCTTCCTAACCTCCTCCTTCTCAAGGCTATTCAAACTACTTTGGGAGAAATAAAAATTTAAAAGTTTGTGGTGGGAAACTGAAATGTTACTAACTAGAAAGATTTTACTTTCCAGAGCTTTAAGCCTCTGGTCTTTATTAGGATTGAAACTTAGTCCTTAAAAGTATCACAAGATGCTGACCCCCTTTCCTTCCCTTCCCTTCCCTCTTTTAGGACTGTTCATCTGACCCTTAATAACAGCTATATATGGGTTCAGGATCTGATTTGTTCAATTCTTGCAGGGGATTTCTCTGATTTTATCTTACAACCATCTGTTGAATTTGTTTCCACTACCCATGTTTAATTTCTAAGAATACTTTTTTAAAAATAATTATTTCATATAGCATTGTTAGTGTTATCCTCTCTGAAGATACTTTAGTTTAACATTTTCTATACACTTGGTGTGTATCTGTTTATTTTTTCTGTTTGCTTTGCTCTTTTCTGGTCCCTGGCTGCACATTTATATTTATTTTTTTATCAATATATATTTAAGTTTTTATTGCACATTTATATTTAAAATGAGACACTGAATAAGTTGATAATTTTTGTGTGCAAAGGTGGGCCTAATTATCAGTGAGCTTCATCATATGATGAGGGAATGGCCACCTATTTTTGTTGGGAATCCATCAGATCTATAGATACTTTTCTGGGATGTTTGATTGTCAAAAAAATAATCTTCCAAACCCCTACACCTTGGGTGTGTAGGGCAAGTTGGGAAAAAGGGGACTCTAAGGCTGGCTACAGAATTTCTAGACTTTAGGCAAAGAGGACTGTACTTCACCATTCAATAAACATAGCTTGCATTGTCAGTACCATAACTTCCCCTCTGTACTTGATGTCTTGGACTCGAAGCCTCTCTTGTCCCCACCCCACCCCCTTTTTTTTTTTCAAGGAAAAAACCTATCTCCCATCAGGTAGGGATAGCTGCCTAACTGGGTGGATTTATGGAGCTAGATTCTAACTGCACCCATAGAGATTTTCAGTCTACCTTTCTACAGTAACTGGTGCCTCTTAATTGCTGAGGCTTTTCAGACTTCCCTAGGGACATCAGGGTGCACCTTTCAGGAATGGGACTTTCCTCCTCTCTTCTAGGTAATTTACTATTCCTCCATGTGCATTCAGTCCTCACAAATTGTGGTTTGAGATTATGGTTATCTCCTAGTATAATCGAAGATGATGTTTTTGCTTGTTTTCTCTTACTTTGAGATGATTTTCAAGAGGAAAGGGGGGCAGAACTATTTTTACTGTGCCATTTTGAAATTAGAAGTTTCCTTCCTATGACCCCACTCTTGATTTCCACCTGCCCCTGCCCTAACTGATCACTACTGAATTCTGCATGCCTCAGCCCTAGGCTCCCATTGTCTCCCATTGTCTCATCAGCACTCCACCTAGATGATCTCAATTGGGATCTGGCCTTGCCTACCTCTCCACTTTCACACAGCACCATGCCCACTCTCATTTAAGCTTCAGCCACCACTGGCATTATTTTAGGTCTTTGATCCCAGCATTGTCCTTACACATGTTGGTCTTTGCATAGACAAGAAGTCAGTGGCCACAATGAGAAACTGGCTAATACAAGGGAATTGCTCAAAATAAGTATGAATAGTGGGAACCAAGTTTCTCACTATCAAAGGAGGAAGTTAGAAATACAGGAGGAAAATAAATTCTGTGGTCTTGGGATCGAACTGGAGGTTATTAGCGTAAACTCATAGTTTCTAATACATATACAGAAATATGTACTGATGTAAATGTATGTCTATAGTATATATTTCCTAGCAATGCTCACGAAAGGGCTTGGGAGCAAAGACCTCACAACAGCAATGAGAAAATTCAAAGCTCAGATCTTGGCCTCTAAGTACCATTAAAGACCCAGAACTCCTGGGAGAAATGGTTGATTCTAGGACTAGATCAGGGAAAGTGTAAGATTGAGCCTAGAGTATCTTTTGGGCCAAGGAGTAAAGAAGTGTTCAAAGAATTAATGGGATATGTCAAAAAACAAAGGAGATTACAGGTCTCTCACTGGTCAAATTGAGGATGATTTGAACCTCAAAATAATGACAGTAATAGATTATAACCCAGTGAATAAAAACAATATTGGAGGCCACACTGATAGGAATAAATAAATGAAAGAACCAAAAAGCTTGGGGAGGAATGGCATTTTTATACTTTCAAAGTATCTCCTCAAAATATTCTTATTAATAACAAAGGCGAAAAGAGTCATTGTAGTAGCTCAGCAGACACCACCTTAACCAGGTGATCAAACTGAACACCTCAGGTAATGGGACAAGCTGAAATTGTACACAACCTGAGAGGTGCAATGTGAAAACCATGGCATCACTTCCGCAATAATCCTGCCAAAGATGCTTAATCTGAATCCAATCACAAGAAAACATCAGCTAAATCTGCATTGAGGAATTTCTACAAAATAACTAGCTGTAATCTTCAATAGTGTGAAGGTCTTGAAAGTCAAGAAAAGACTGAGGAAGTGTTCCAGGATGAAGGAGACTAAAGAAATAAGAGTAAGGCTAAATAAATAAAAGAAATATGAGTAAGGCAACAATAACTCTAAACTGGATCTTTTTCTTTTAAAGACACTGGGACATTTGGCAAAACATGAACAGAATCTAAGGATTAGATAAACGTCCTGATTTTGGTGATTGTACTGTGGTTATGTAGGAGAATGTATTTGTAGGAAATAAAGTATTTGGGTGATGGGGTATCAGGTCTGCAATACAGTCTCTTATTCTGTATTTGTAAATCTTCAATACGTTTCAAAATAAGTAAATTGATTTTTTTTTTAAGTAAGCTCTGCACCCAACGTGGGACTTGAACTCATGACCCTGAGATCAAGAGTTGCATGCTCTACTGCCAGAGCCAGCCAGGGGCCCCATATATATATATATATATACATACTAGGTTTAAATAAACTTGGGAGTAGAGATTACTTAAAAACTTTAAACTACGTTGTAGCAACGTTGTAGCAGTTATTCCCAGTGCTCCTGTAGATTCCACTGTACTCAAAATCCAAAGATGTGAGCAAGAACAATGGCCAATCATCTTAAACCACCAGGGACAAACCTGTAATCCGACAAAGTCATACTTATTGCCTCCTGGCAACCAAGGAGACTGCGAACCAGAGCAACAGTAGGGTGCCTCACCATACAAAGGAAAAAGACAACTGTAAGATTTGTGAGCTAAGTAGATTTTAGGTAAAATTTTATAAGCTCAAAGCAAAGCAGAGCTGTGTGTAAGGGCACCAACATCGGATCTGGACTGAGAAGTGGATGTAGGATCGTGTTTCCTTGGAAACTACAAAATTAAGAAAAATACGGAATGTTTTTTTCAGGAACGCCTTATCGAAAGCTCTGTACCTGGGAAGAAATTGATACTGCTTCTCTGTGTCAAAGTGTCTTAGTTCCTCCAGGCAAGAGTGGTATGTTTCATTCTTATTGATACAATTTCAAACAGCGGCGTGTACGTGGACTTTAAAGAACTAGCTTTCTCAGAGTGTACGAAGGTAGTGTTTATCCAAAGATGGGGTTATGATACTTTTCAGTTGCAGGATGTCCTTGAAGGAAACACTGTTTCCTGTTTACCTTATAACTGGCTTTATCTGTTATCCACCTGATGAATGGCGGCGCGGATTTTTACTTTCTCAACAGTACAAATGAAAAATACAACTCGGTCTCTCAAACCACAACTCTTCCTCCCCTCCAGGGCCTTGTTGAAAATCTAAATTTCCTTAACCTGCTCTCCTCTCATTCCGGACCCTCAAGCTTTCCTTGAAGCCCGAAGCCCTGCCCCACGCGAAAACGCGCCTTTTCCTCCACGTTAACCATTCAAGGACTCCGCTTTCCCAAGCCCAACTCAGTGAGTGCGGAGGGGCCGCCCCGCTCTTCTCAAATCCTATTGGGTAAAACCTACGCCTCTCATCCCAGGGCAGGACAAGACGGGGGGGGCGCGAGAAAATGACGTCACGGTAGCAGGGAGGGACCTTCGGTTGCTTTGGGCTCTCCGTCCGCTGAGGGTGCTGACTGAAGACCGTTCCGTGGGCGACGCCGTCGCAATGACCATTTGTCAGTTCTTCCTTCAAGGCCGGTGCCGCTTTGGAGACCGGTGCTGGAACGAACATCCCGGCGCCGGGGGTGCGGGCGGAGGACGGCAGCAACAGCCCTCAGGTGACGTTCTCCTCCATCCTCCGCCGCTGGTGGGGCAGGGGAAGGCCTGGCGCCAGGGCCGTCGGGCTGAGAACTGGCGTCCGGCGTAGGGCCCGCCGCTCGGCGCAGCGCGGCGGCGCATCAGTCAGGTGACGCTGACGTGCTCTCGTTGTCCTCTTTTCGGCCCCGCCCACCGGGCCCGGCACAGGTTTTCTACAATGCTCCTAGCCGCTGTGTAGCCATTTGGCTGTTTGTGGTTGAGGGGATGAAGACGGGGACTTGGCCTTTGGTACTAATGCGAAGCAATGAGTTTTTAGGTCAGAAGTACGTGTCAAAACTACCTTGTCTGTGGGTGGTAATGGTGCGGAGAATTGGTGTAGCTCGACCCAGACGCCTCCTTGCTTTACTACCCTTTAGCGTACTGTTTTTTTTCCCTTGATACCCTAAATATAATTGTTACTAAACTTTTTTCGAGAGAAGGGCTAGCAGCTGGGATCAAAGCCTGGATGCTTAACGTTGGGGAAGTAGCAGACGCCTTTGGAAAATCTAATAGAGCTGCAAAGCTCTACCTTAGGCGAATGTACATGCTCATAACATTGGAGGTAAAACTGGAAGGGTGGGTTGCCCAGTTAAGAACTCTGAGTTGTGGGGCGCCTGGGTGGCTCAGTCGTTAAGCGGCTGCCTTCGGCTCAGGTTGTGATCCCAGGGTCCTGGGATCGAGCCCCAGAGCCCCACATCGGGCTCCCTGCTCGGCGGGAAGCCTGCTTCTCCCTCTCCCACTCCCCCTGCTTGTGTTCCTTCTCTCGCTGTGTCTGTCAAATAAATAAAATCTTTTAAAAATAAATAAACCTATTTAAAAAAAACAACTCTGAGCTGTGAGGGAAGGGGGTGTGGAGGACCGCGTTGACCTACTTCCTGGGTCTAAGTCATTGTCAAAGTTTTTGGAATACTTAAGCCAATTGTAGATGATGTGAAAGGACTGTGTTCAGGGCGCCTGGGTGGCTCAGATGGTTGAGCGTCTGCCTTCGGCTCAGGTCATGATCTCAGGGTCCTGGGATCGAGTCCCGCATCGGGCTCCCTGCTCCTTGGGAGCCTGCTTCTCCCTCTGCCTCTCTCTCTCTCTCTCTGTCTCTCATGAATAAATAAATAAATAAATTTAAAGAAAAAAAAAAAAAGAAAGGACTGTGTTCAAGGAGAGGAGGGATCAGAAATGAAACCCAACACAAGGTTTTAAAGGTCAGATGAATTTATTAGGATTGAAACTTAGTCCTTAAAAGTATCTTAAGATGCTGACCCCCTCCCTTTCCTTTCCTTCCCTTCCCTCTTTTAGGACTGTTCATCTGACCCTTAATCTGTGTTGCATAGTGGTTTCACGTCTGATCCCTCTTCTTGAAGACAGTCCTTTTGCATCACCCGCAATTAGTCCTGTGAAATATTCCAAACCAAAAATTAGGACTCGGGGTCTGATATTTGTGAGTGTATTTCCTGGAAAAACGTTACTTAATATTTGACATTCTGTGGAGACTCACTATAGACGTAGTAATTAGAAAATAAATATTGAATGGGTTGATGGATGAAGAAAGCATAAATAAAACTCATCAAGTAAACAGTATTTATCTCCCAGAAACGAATGTTTCTATAATTAATAAGTGAAGGCCAAAAGCTATATAGAAAAGAAAGAATGAACTTCTTCAGTTGTGTCATCCCCCAAAGGATTTGGAACTTCAGAAAAATAAAATACCACTAACCCTTAAATAAGGGATCTGGCCCAGCAATCTGTTCCCTTTTCTCTTTGGTTTTATTAAGTAGTTTTAAAGTTGTGAGATGAATTTTCATGAAGGAATAGATCTCTCATCATTCCAGTTTTTAATATATTTCATGGCATATCTCTTAATTCAGTCAGAAACAAGGCAAATTATCTTGGCCCCAACTAGGAAGTGATGAGTAAATGAGGTAGTTTAAGTGATAAAATTTTTTATTTATTTTTTTACTTTATTTAAGATTTTATTTATTTATTTATTTATTTGACAGAGAGCACAAGCAGGGGGAGCAGCAGGCAGAGGAAGAGGGAGAAGCAGGCTCCCTGCTTAGCAGGGAACCTGATGCGGGCTTGATGCGGGGCTCAATCCCAGGACCCTGGGATCATGATCTGAGCCAAAGGCAGACGCTTAACCGACTGAGCCACCCAGGCACCCCAAGATTTTTTAAAATACAGATACAGGGGAAGAGAGTCCTGTTGGCTTATTGTGATAATTATGAAATATTAGAATCTGCTGATAATAGAACTGAATACATTTTATTCACATGTAAATTATAACCTCCCTGTTAAAGATAGGTGGGTAGATCTTGTTTTCCCAGAGGTAAGACTGAGTCAAATAGATTTAGGCATCTATTCAAGGACAGAGGGTAGAATCTAATTTTTTATATTCAACAAACTTTTTAGTACATTGTCCATTTTTCAGACATTACCATTATATAGGGCCCAGTAGGAGAGCAAAGAATGATAAAGACAGCTTTTTATCCTGAAGGAGCTTATAATTTAGGATACATCCTAAATCTACTATCAAGGGATTGTTTACTTAATAAGGTTATATCAGCTGAACTTACTAATATATCATTATTTTTCTATGGATTTGCAGTCCTCTCAATCTTGTTAAACAAAAAATGCCATTAGACCATTACATGATTTGTTGGTTACAAGTAACTACAAATAAGTAAAAAATGAAGAGTTTTGTGATTTAAAATGAGTGGAAATGTGGTGCTTGTTGAATCTTTACATAATGTCTGCACATAGTAAGATAATATAATGAAATTTTTAGAGATTTAAAAGAGGAATTGCCAATAAAATTGTTTTATTGTTTATTTTCAGGTAGTAACAGACGTGGATGGAATACCACCAGCCAAAGATATTCCAGCGTTATCCAGCCATCCAGCTTCTCCAAATCAACACCATGGGGGGGCAGCAGAGATCAAGAAAAGTCATCTTTCAGTTCCTTCGATTCTGGAGCTTCAACTAGCAGGAACAGAGGGTTTGGATTGTCCCAGAATCCATTTGCTTCACCCAGCTCTGATGGGCAGAAAGATGATAAGAAACTTCTGTAAGTGGAAGCCTTCAGAGAAATTACTACCCATTTGCTTATTTTTTTCAAAAGTACCTACAATATTTTCTTTAAAAAAGAAGTGATACATTATTAAAAAATCAGAATAAGCAAAAAGAAGAAAATGCACCCATGATCCTATCACTCAGAGATAACCACTATTTTGCATATGTCAGAGTATACTTTATTTCAATTAAAAATATGTCACCTTTCCATACCAGCACAGTGACTTCTCAGGGCTAATTATGCTTTTTCCATTTTTCTATTGATAACACTATATTGTGAATATCTTCCTAAGGTAGTTTTGCTTAAGTTTGTTTTATAATATTAGTTCTTTACAAAGTATGAGGTAATTTAAAGCAGTTTGTACTTTTGGTGGTCACTTACAGCAGCTGGTATATTTCTTCCTAAAACTTTTAGTTCAGCTACTACATTGAAACTGGTTTCATTTGATTTCCTTCACTACTGTGAAGATTCCCTATTATTTCCTGATCATGGTAGAATGTGTGACTGGTGCCAAAATAGTCCCTGGCTTTCTGTAACTGTTGCCGCAGGTCCCAGGACAGAACTTAAAAGTCATTAGTCTTTTATTTCCCATAATAAATTAGAATGAGTGGAAAAGATTTTGAGCCATGTATCATATACAATTGATTTTTTTTTTAAAGATAAAAGAGAATTAAAGCCCTCGTTCCTATATTTGATGTTGTAAAAATCCTGAATTTAATACAGTATCTCTCTGGTAGCTATCATTTTATTAATTGTAGCATTCTGGATGGGGGAGGGAAACATTGAATTTAGAGTCGAATCTATCCACCGCTTTGCCAATAAATTAACTATATGGGCATGGGTCTGTTGTCCCCTTTTGCAAACATGAGAATTAGACAAAATGATCTCTAAAGTCCTACCCAGTTTAAAAATTTTATGGTTCTATATTGCGTGGTGCTTTCTGTCTTTTTCCAGTTAAATGATCATTGATGTTTATGATAATGAACAAAGAAAGATTAAAGTTAGTATTGTACATTTTATTTTAGTTCTTTAAAATATGTATAGTTTAATAGTTTCACTTACCAAATCTATTGACTAATGGTTTAGTTTACTGGAAAACCAAAACTGTGAACTTCTTTGATACTGTAATAGTTAAAATCATGAAATATA
Source organism: Neomonachus schauinslandi (assembly GCF_002201575.2). Taxonomy (NCBI): domain Eukaryota; kingdom Metazoa; phylum Chordata; class Mammalia; order Carnivora; family Phocidae; genus Neomonachus; species Neomonachus schauinslandi. The sequence goes on from NC_058414.1 coordinate 54,577,310, forward strand.
GTTCTTAGTTCATAAATTCTGCTTTAAAGAATAGTCTTCAGGGGCGCCTGGGTGGCTCAGTTGGTTAAGTGGCTGCCTTCGGCTCAGATCATGATCCCAGGATCCTGGGGTCAAGCCCTGCATCGGGCTCCCTGCTCAGCAGAGAACCTGCTTCTCCCTCTCCCTCTGCTTGCCTCTCTGCCTACTTGTGCTCTCTATCTCTCTGTCAAATAAAGTCTTAAAAAAAAAAATAGTCTTCAGAAAATACAATGGAAAAAATCTAGGGGCACCTGTGGCTCAGTGCGTTAAACATCCAACTCGATTTCAGCTCAGGTCGTGATCTCAGGGTCCTAAGATTGAGCCCCGTGTCGGGCTCCACCCTCAGCGAGGAGTCTGCTTCTCCCTCTCCCTCTCCATCTGCATCTCCCTTTGTACTGTACTCTCTCTCTAAACTAAATAAAATCTTTAAAAAAAATAAAATAAAATTATATATTTACTACAATTTAAAATTTCAGTCATTGAAAATTATAAACAATAAATTTTAATAAGCAAATGAAAAAGATCCTTTGCTCTTTTTTTTCCCCCAGGGAAGGAATTATAAAAGATATGGAAATTTGGGAATCATCAGGGCAGTGGATGTTTTCTGTTTATTCGCCAATGAAAAAGAAACCTAATATTTCAGGTAATTGAGAAATTGTATGTTTTTAAAATATGTTTTATAACTCTTATTTTCTAAAACCAAGACCATGCCAAGTAAACTAACCACACACTTAGCTACAGCTAGGAAAGTTTGGACATTGTTTGAAGTATCCCAGTATTCTGGCAGAACTTCATAATTCAGAATAAAGATTAGAAGATACAGTTCTTTTTTTTTTAGAAGATACAGTTCTTTTAAGATACGTAGTTCTCATGAGAAAATACTGAAATCAGCACCCACCACAATTCCAATTCTGTAAGCCCTCGAAGAGTCTCTGCTCTCTTGGTTGCCTATAGGTACAACTTCAGAACCTCTTAGCTGCCTGCAGTGAATAGAAGATTCACACATTCTATTTGCCATTAAGGCCTTGGCTGCCTGATTCTGTTCTCCGTTTCTTCCCTATATATTCTTCTAAAGATCGTTATTTTTCATAAGGCATGTTGAGATCTATCCTGGAGATAATGTGTGAAGGTAAAGAGCTTTAGCTGGGCTACAGGGATAGCATTTTTTTAGAATGCCCTTTTCCCTTCTGTTTTCTTTGGTCCATAGTCCCTAAGCCCTTTCTGAGCTGAAACCTAGAGCACCACATTTTCTAATCCCACTTTGGATGGTCCTGGGCCTTTGCCCTATTGAGTAAACAGCAAGTACCTAGCAGATGAGAACCCTTGCAGTCCCTCAGAACTCTGGGATCCCTGCTCTGTCTCAGCTCTACCTGCTCATTCCCTGTGAGCATTGGTGTCACACCAGTCCTAAGTTACTTATTCACTCAATCATTCAAGAAAATACTTACAGAATTTCTTTTGTGCCAGGCCCTATTCTAAGCTCTAAGGATATACTGATGAGCAAGACAGACAAGGTCCCTCCCTTAACAGAGCTTATGTTCTTGAGGGAGACAGTAAGTAATACAAATAAATAATTTCACTAGTGGGGTTTTTTTTTTTTTTTAAGATTTATTTATTTATTCCAGAGGGAGAGAGAGACAGAGTGCACAAGCCAGGGGAGTGGCAGAGGGAGAGAAAGAGGGGGGAGCAGACTCCCTGCTGAGCGGGGAGCCCAACACAGGGCTCTGTCCCACAACCCATGAGATCAAGACCTGAGCTGAAACCAAGAGTCAGACGCTTAGCCAACTGAACCACTCAGGCTCCCCTAAGAAATAATATTTTTAGTATCTGAATATTCCATGTAATATTTTGGACATACTTATACTAAAGTATTTGTTATATATCTGAAATTCAAGTTTAACTGGGCATCCTGTATTATTATTTGCTATATCTGGCAATCCTATTCCTGAGACCCTTTTAAAGGCTCAAAATTCAATTTTCATAATAGTACTAAGACATTAATTGCCATTTTCACTCTGTTGACATTTGCAGTGTTGTTGCAAAAACATTGATGAGTAAAACTCCTTGTATCTTAGCATGAGTCAAGGCAGAGGCAACCTACTGTACTAGCAGACTATAGTAGTCAATACAAAAAAAAATTTTAAGTTTTATTTATTTAAGTAATCTCTATAACCAGTGTGGGGCTCAAATTCACAACCCCAAATCAAGAGTCACATGCTCTTCTGACCGAGCCAGCCAGGCACCCCAATAAAAAAAAAATTTTTAATGCCATTTTTCACTTAAAATTTTTGATAAAGAGTTAAAAATACTGATTTTATTAATTTTGACCCTTGGGGCACACCTTTTTGATCTGTGTGACAAAATGGGAAGCTCACAGAAAGTGCTTCTGCCACATACTCACATCTGATGGTTATCTGGAGGGAAGGCACTGAAGTTATCATTTGAGTTGTGAACTGAACTAGCCACTTTTCTCACAGACAATTTTTACTTAAAAGAATGACTGATCACTGTGGTTATCTAGACTTAGGTATTTGGCAACATTTCCTAAAAAAACTAATGAAGTGAGCCTGTCACTTAAAAGAAAACAACTGATTGTTTATTGCCAGTGACAAAATTCAAGCTTTCAAGTGAAAATTATGCATGGCTGAAAAATCCATCCTAAGTGCAAGATAAACCACTGGATTTAATATAATAGTACAAAAGGTTAATTAATATGGTTTGAGTTTGCATTATAGCTAACCTTTAAGAAACTACAACCCATCAAGTTTTGATGTAGTGTCAAAGAAAAATATCCACAATTAAGTGAAAAAGCTATTTAAGTCCTCCATTTCCAAATACTTATCTGTGTTAGAACAGACTTTCTTCATATACTTCAGGCAATATATTACAACAGATTGAATGTAGAAGCAGATATAATAATCCAGCAGTCTTCTATTAAAGTCAAACATTGAAAAAACTTACAAACAGACCCTCCATCAGCAAAAAGCTGATGACTCACTGAAAGTTCAGGAGAGGGTTAACATTTTTTAGCAATAAAATATTTTTAAATTAAGGTATATAAAAAAAAATTTACAAACATAAGACAATGCTGCTCATCTCACTAAATTTTTACTTTTTGCTTTGAAAAATAGTCTTTTCATTTATGTTGATATGTAATTGGTTCCTTTTTTTTTAAGATTTATTTATTTATTTGAGAGAGAGAGAGTACATGTAGGGGGAGGGGCAGAGGAAGAGGGAGAGAGAGAGAGAATCTCAAGTAGACTCCAAGCCCAGCGTGGAGCCCAACACAGGGCTCTATCCCACGACCCGGAGATCACAACCTGAGCCGAAATGAAGAGTTGGATGCTCAAAACCGACTGTACCACCAAGGCACCCCTGGTTTCTTATTTTTATGTGAATTAACAAATAATGTTCTATATTTCTTATTTTTCATTTTAAATATGGTAAATATTGATATATATAACCTATGTAAGCAGAAGCTTTTTGGGATTGTTTAATGATTTTTAAGAACATATTTGGGTCTTGAGACTAAAAAGTTGGAGAACTGCTGTCCTTATTTTTTTTTTAAGATTTTATTTATTTATTTGAGAGAGAGTGTGAGAGAGAGAGAGAGACAGATCAAGAGCAGGGGGGAGAGGTAGAGGGAGAAACAGGTTCCCTGCTGAACAGGGAGCCCAATGTGGGGCTCGATCCCAGGAGCCTGGGATCATGACCTGAGCCGAAGGCAGACACTTAACCTCCTGAGCTGCCCAGGTACCCAACTGCTGTCCTTAGACTTCAATTATAATGAATGAACTTTTCCTATGCATCTAAAATGATACTACTTTCGTACCACCCTTGAGAGAATTGAGAAAATACTCACTCACATAATTTTCCGTGTCCTGTGGTTCAGAGGAGGATCAGCTGGAAGGAGGAGAAAGTAACTAGAGGGACAGTTTCCTTTAGCTAGAGTGGTTATCCATTCTTAGGAGACAGTATTGAAGCTGATGCTAAGTGAAAAGAAGGTGTCACTTACAGGAATATTTGGGGAAAACATTCCTGACAATAGGAGTAACTAGTGCATACGCCCTTATAGGAACAAGGTTGGCAAGTTTGAGGACTAGTGAGGCCTGAACCACTGGAGGAGAGTGAACGAGGGAAAGCGTCATAGGACGTAAGGTCATGGAGTCAGCCAGGAGCCAGGTCATGTTGGGCCTAATTGTACTAGGTAGCCATGTGGAGCTTTAAGCAGGAGAAGGACATGATCTGATTAGAAAAAACTCACTTGGACTGTTGTATGAAAAGAAATGGTGTGTAGGGAGTGGTAGGGGGTGGGAAGCAAAATAGAGGCAAGGAGATGAGTTAGGGGACAAATGCTCGTGACTGACTGGGTTATAGTCACTAGCAGTGGAGACAGAATTGGTTAAATCCATTTGGAGTTAGAACTGGCAGGATGCTGATTAATTAGATGTGAGGAAAGAGAAAGGCAAGGGGATTCCTAGGTTTTTTGGCCTGAACAGTTAATAAAGATGGCATAAAGATAAGTTGTTAGAAGAATCCAAGGTTCTAATTTGAACATTTAGTCTTATATTTATTCTGGGGTGTAGGGGTCCATGGAGTTAATGATATCTGGGTTACAAGTAATTCTCTGTAGAAAATATCCTGAACATTCTGAACTTTCTTAAAAAGTTTTCCTAATTATAAATTTATGGCTGTTGTCATAGAAAACTTGAAAAACACAGAAATACGTAAATAAAATAAAGATCACCTGATCTCATAGAGATAACAACTATAACATTTTAGAGTCTTTCAGAATACACACACACAACCATATTTCCTGTATACATATAAATATATGAAATTAGAATCGTAATCTAGTTTTGTATCCTACTTTGTTTTCAGTTGGTCTCTACTAAAAATACTAGAATGATCATCTTCATACATTAAACTCTTTGTTTATATGTCTAATTAATGCCTGAGGTTAAATCCTAGAAATTCTATTAAGGACAGAAGGTGTGAACATATTTAAGGCATTTAACGCTTATTGACAGTTTTCCTCCCAGAAAAATACCTTTTTAATTCCCTTAAAGGCAATTTAGGAGAATATCCATTTTACCACACCCTTAATAACAATAAATACCATCCATTTTTAATTTTTGCCATTAAGTAAAGCATTGGGTGTTTATTATCTTTGCCCATATTAACTTATTTTTCTTAATGATTTGTAAGTACTATTTATACATTGACATTAGCTCTTCTCCTGTCATATATGTTGCAGTCACGGTTTTCTCAGTTTACCATTTGCCTTTTAATTTTGCCTATTATAGTTTCTGGCATACTGAATATTTTTTAGACCAGTTTGAATGTATATGTGGTCAACCCTTTCTTTTCTTTGTTATCCCTTCCAGTCCATTTATCTTTAGAAAATTTCCCCATTTGAAAATCACATATCCAATTATATTTTATTCTAATTTTATACTTTGTTCAACATTAGAGTATAGGCTTTGAAATTTTTCCTTATGATTATGAAAATTTTCTTATCAACATCGGCATATTTTCTTGTCTAGCACTTCTAGCTTTACTATACTATTAAAAGTATTGGTATTTATTTTAAAGATTCCAATTGATTCCTCACTTCAGGTTTTACAGACATTTCACCAGAGGAGTTGAGGCTTGAATACCATAACTTCTTAACCAGCAATAACTTACAGAGTTATGTAAGTTTGTTTCCTATTCATCTACCTTGATACCAGATTAGCTGTTAATTACTGTCTTCTCTGTTTGTAGTGGCTTGCTTGTATGTTGGCAAAGTGGATGAGGTCTATAATTTTTCTCAAGACAAGGCTATTGTTATTTTTATTCCTAAATTACTTTCTTTGAAATTGGTTGGTTATCTAAAATGGTAATAATATGTTTTGACTATATAACTAGGAATGTCACTATTTTTATTACAAATTATCCAGCGATCAGTCCAAAAAATTTAGACCCTTTCATCATTTGACATTTATGGAACGTCTCTTAGGTGCAAACACCATGATGAATGCTAGAAAAACAAAGTGAAAAAAGACACAGTCTGTTTATACATATTAACATTCTCATGTATCAGATGTCAAAAAATAAAAAAGCTGGGCTTGAATAAGTTTGGTGCGTAAAGGAAATGACATAAACTGTATTTTTGTGTTGTCTACAGTCATGATCAAACATTTCAACTAGTACACATGTTTGCCTCCCATCCCGATATAACCCTCTCTCTGTTGCCACATACTTGAGATTCTGAACCAGGTGACACCAGGAGTTGGAGAACAGGGAGGGAGCTACAGCTGGAACATCTTGGGCAAATTGTACAAGTTATGGGCCATAAGAATGTCTTATCAACTTTTTGTGATTTTGACAAACCACGTGAAGTTTTTGGAGAAACAAACTTAAACACTCAAAATTGACTCATTTTTTTCTGTCTTCTCTCTTCAGCTAAATTCCCTCCAACAGTTAATAAATCAATGGAGAAACAGAATAAATGAATTGAAGAGTCTAAATACATCAACTAACATAGCCTTGGTGAGTATTGGAGAGTTTTCTATGGAAGTATCTTATCTGTTGCTTTTTTGCAGAGAATTTCACTTTGGATTTGGAAAGCAAAACTAAAATCCTCTGTCAGGAATTATGATACACACATTCTCAATACTGTATCATCTTTTAAAGTCCTGGAATTGCTTTCTCTCTGATCCTTAGTCAGAAAAGCACAGATAACTTTGCTTTCCTAAAACTGTTTTTAGGGTAAAGTTTTTTACTTCAGTGGTCTAGTTTTGAAAATATTACATAAATTCAAGTATATAAGGTTATCAGCATTTACAAAGAAATTGCTCTGAAAAATGATCTGAATATACATTTAGACTAATGTATACTTTTGTGACTGAAAAACACTCACCATATATTCCCTGACTTATATAGAAATGCCTTTAGTAGATATATACCCATTTGTCTCCACAGATACATGGTCCTGACTGTAGCATATTCATTATCTCTGTCAATAAAGATACAATGTTTTGGGGCACCTGGGTGGCTCAGTCGTTAAGCGTCTGCCTTCGGCTCAGGTCATGATCCCAGAGTCCTGGGATCGAGCCCCGCATCCGGCTCCCTGCTCGGCGGGAAGCCTGCTTCTCCCTCTCCCACTCCCCCTGCTTGTGTTCCCTCTCTCGCTGTGTCTCTGTCTGTCAAATAAATAAATAAAATCTTTAAAAAAAATAAAATAAAAAATAAAAATAAATAAAGATACAATGTTTTATTCCCATAAAAACTTAAGAACCTTATTTTGAAATAAGATATTTACAGTTTCTCAGGTGATGTTTCTACTTTCTGAAAAGGATATAAGAGTTGTGGTTGCCTAACTTAGTAAATGACTATGTGACCATTCCAGCACCCCACCCCTTTCTTAAATATGTACTTCCTAAACAGTTAGACTCTTGGGTAAGCTCATTTCTTCACTGTTTAGTTGTTATGATGTCGTTAATTTTAGTAGGACTTCTTGGAAGTATTCTTCCTGTGGAGGGGTGGCCCACCATCACCACTGCTAATGCAGAAGGGATAACTGAGTCCAAAGAACTGCAGAACTTCCCTTGGGGTTAGAACTTCCTTGCTCTTTGCCAGCTGCCTAGGGGCTCCTCCACAGGTGAGGGTCTTGGACAGTCCACCCACAAGGGGCTTAGCATGTATCAGTAGTTCATTCTTTATGCCAAGTAGTTCATTCTTTGTTCTTTTAATCCAGTATATGTATATGTTTATCTATTTACCCGTTAATGAATATTACACTAAGGGAGAGAAGCTAGAAAAACATCAAAAAAAAAAAGTACATACTATGTGATTTCATTTATATCAAAAACTAAAGAAAACAAACTTCATCAGGGCGCCTGGGTGGCTCAGTTAAGCGTCTGACTCTTGATTTCAGCTCAGGTCATGATCTCAGGGTGGAGATTGGGCCCTGCATTGTCTCTGTGCTCAGTGCAGAGTCTGCTTCATATTCTCTCTCCCTCTCCCTCCTGCTCACTCTCTCTCTCAAATAAATAAATTTTTAAAAATCTTTGGGGGCACCTGGCTGGCTCAGTCATTGGGGTCTGCCTTTGGCTCGAGTCATGATCCCAAGGTCCTGGGATCGAGCCCCGCATCGGGCTCCCTGCTACGCGGGAAGCCTGCTTCTCCCTCCCCTACTCCCCCTGCTTGTGTTCCCTCTCTCGCTGTCTCTCTCTCTCTGTCAAATAAATAATAATCTTCAAAAAAAATAAAATAAAAATCTTTGGAAAAAAGAAAATAAACCTCATCTATAGTGATAGGAAGGAGATGAGTGGCTCACTGTACCTAGGGTTTGGGAGAGGCTTGACTAAGAAGGAACACAAAGGATCTTTTAGGGGTAATGGAAATGTTTTAAATCTTGATTGTGGTGGTAGCTATTAAGTTTGTCAAAACTCATTGAAATCCATATGTATGTGTGACGGATGCATTTTATTGCATACAAACCATACCTCAATGAAATTGATTTTTGAAAAATGCTATTGAGGCTTCCAAATGAGAGAAATTGTATCTGTTTGAGTTGATTAGGAAAAGGTTCTTGGAGGTAAGGAGTAAGGGAAAGTTCCTCAAAAGGGAGATTAAAGGGGCACCTGGGTGGCTCAGTCAGTTGGGCGTCTGCCTTTGGCTCAGGTCATGATCTCAGGATCCTGGGATCGAGCCCCACATCGGGCTCCCTGCTCAGCGGGGAGTCTGCAACTTCCTCTGCCCCTAACCCCCCGCTCGTGCTTTTTCTCTCAAATAAATAAATAAAATCTTAAAAAAAAAAGGGAGATTAAGATTTCACTATGCAGAGATGAAAGACATTTCTAGAGTAGAACATAGCAAGAACAAAGTATTCTCAGGGAATAGGAAATGTTTACTAGATTTTAATAGTAAGCTTTTAATGTAATTGTGAATCAACTTCAGTTCAAGTATTAGAGTAAGCAGATTGGGTAGCCTCTAAAGGCCTTTTACGTGAAATCTAGGGGTTTTTTTAAGTTTTTTTTTTTTTTTTTTTTTGACAGAGAGCAAGAGCAGGAACACGAGCAGGGGGAGTGGGAGAAGGAGAAGCAGGCTTCCCACAGAGCAGGGAGCCCGATGCGGGGCTCGATCCCAGGACCCTGGGATCATGACCTGAGCTAAAGGCAGATGCTTAACAACTGAGCCACCCAGGTGCCCCGAAATCTAGGTTTCTTGATAATGAACCTATAGACAATGAAATGTATTATTAAAATTTTTTTCATTTTAATACATATTCATTGAAGAAATTTAGAAAATATTTTAGAAGCATAAATAAAATTAAAATCACCCATAATTCATCAGCCAGTTGCTCTTACCTCATTGAGATTGGTCCATCTTTTTCTGTGCATATTCATATTATGGGCATTTTTCTATGTTAAACATATTTTTAAGTGTACGGGTTTTTTTTTTGTTTTTTCTGTTTTTAAGATTTTATTTATTTGTCAGAGAGAGAGACAGAGAGCACAACTAGGAGAGCAGCAGAGGGAGAAGCAGGCTCCCCACTGAGCAGGGAGCCTGATGTGGGGCTCGATCAGGACTCTGGGATCATAACCTAAGCCGAAGGCAGCCGCTTAACTGACTGAGCCACCCAGGCGCCCCTAAGAATACGTTTTTAAAATTGAATTTAGCTGTAAAGTGTATAGAAAAGGTAATTGAGAATTATTCATCAATTACTTTATTATTTGCCTACTTTTTTTTTTTTTTTTAAAGCTCTCAGATGTAAAGGATGGAGTAAATCAAGCAGCACCTGCATTTGGATTTGGCAGTACACAAGCAGTAACATTTGGATCACCAGGTAAATGATAAAGTAATGCAAGACTTCGTCAGTTTTAGAAACATAGGATTTTAGAGGTTTTATTTTATTTTAAAGATTTTATTCATTTATTTGACAGAGAGAGAGAGAGCACAAGTAGGCAGAGAGGCAGGCAGAGGGAGAGGGAGAAGCAGGCTTCCCGCTGAGCAGGGAGCCCAATGCAGGGCTTGATCCCAGGACCCCAGGATCATGACCTGAGCTGAAGGCAGCGACTTAACCGACTGAGCCACCCAGGTGCTCCAGGATTTTAGAGGTTTTAGATCATAAAGTCTGAAGGTGTGTTAAGTGGCATTTTATTTTTTTTAATATTTTTATTTTTTAAAATTTAGATTCATTTAGTTAACATACAGTGTATTATTAGTTTCAGAGGTAGAGTTCAGTGATTCATCAGTTGCATACAACACCCAGTGCTCATTACATCACATGCCCTCCTTAATGCCCATCACCCAGTTACCCCATCCCCTCGACCCCCTCCCCTCCAGCAACCCTCAGTTTGTTTCCTATGATTAAGATTCTCTTATGGTTTGTCTCCCTCTGATTTCATTGTTTTATTTTTCCCTCCCTTCCACTATGCTCCTCTGTTTTGTTTCTTAAATTCCACATATGAGTGAAATCATACGATAATTGTCTTTCTCTGATTGACTTTTTTTTTTTTTTTTAAAGATTTTATTTATTTATTTGAGACAGAGAGAATGAGAGAGAGAGCACATGAGAGGGGGGAGAGTCAGAGGGAGAAGCAGGCTCCCCGCCGAGCAGGGAGCCCGATGCGGGACTCGATCCAGGGACTCCAGGATCATGACCTGAGCTGAAGGCAGTCGCTTAACCAACTGAGCCACCCAGGCGCCCGACTTTTTTTTTTGATTGACTTATTTCACTTAGCATAATACCCTCTAGTTCCATCCATGTCATTGCAAATGGCAAGATTTCTTTTTTTTTTTTTTTTTTGATGGCTGAGTAATAGTCCATCTTCTTTATCCATTCATCTGTCAATGGACATCTGGGCTCTTTCATAGTTTGGCTATTGTGGACATTGCTGCTATAAACATTGGAGTGCATGTGCCCCTTCGAATCCCTGTGTTTGTATCCTTTGGATAAATACCTAGTTGTGCAGTTGCTGGGTCATAGGATAGCTCTGTTTTTAACTTTTGAGGAACCTCCATATTGTTGTCCAGAGTGGCTGCACCAGTTTGCATTCCCACCAACAGTGTAAGAGGGTTCCCCTTTATCCACATCCTCGCCGTTTGTCATTTCCTGTCTTATTAATTTTAGCCATTCTAACTGGTGTAAGGTGGTATCTCAATGTGGTTTTGATCTGTATTTCCCTGATGGCAAGTGATGTGGAGCATTTATTCATATGTCTGTTAGCCATTTGTATGTCCTCTTTGCAGAAATGTCTGTTCATGTCTTCTGCCCATTTCTTGATTGGATTATTTGTTCTTTGGGTGTTGAGCTTGATAAGTTCTTTATAGATTTTAACTACTAGCCTTTTTTCTGATAAGACATTTGCAAGTATCTTCTCCCATTCTGTCAGTTGTCTTTTGGTTTTGTTGACTGTTTCCTTTGCTGTGCAAATCTTTTTATCGTGATGGAGTCCCAATAGTTCGGTTTTGCCTTTGATTCCCTTGCCTTTGGAGACCTGTCTAGCAAGAAGTTTCTGTGGCCAAGGTCACAGAGGTTGCTGCATGTGTTTTCCTCTAGGATTTTGATGGATTCCTGTGTCACATTTAGGTCTTTCATCCATTTTCAGTCTATTTTTGTGTATGGTGTAAGGAAATGGTCCAGTTTCATTCTTCTGCATGTGGCTGTCCAATTTTCCAAGACCATCTGTTGAAGAGACTGTCTTTTTTCCATTGGATATTCTTCCTACTTTGTCAAAGATTAGTTGACCATAGATTTGAGGGCCCATTTCTGGGTTTTCTATTCTGTTCCATTGATCTGTGTGTCTGTTTTGTTCCTTTGGCTATTCAGGGTCTTTTCTGGTTCCATACAATTTTTAGAGTTATTTGTTCCAATTCTGTGAAAAAAGTTGATGGTCTTTTGATAAGGATTGCATTAAATATATAGATTACTCTAGGTAGCATAGACATTTTAACAATATTTGTTCTTCCAATCCATGCTCATGGAACGTTTTTCCATTTCTTTGTGTCTTCCTCAATTTCTTTCATGAGTATTCTATAGTTTTCTGAGTGCAGATCCTTTGCCTCTTTGGTTAGGTTTACTCCTAGGTATGTCATGGTTTTTGGTGCATTTGTAAGTGGGATTGACTCCTTAATTTCTCTTTCTTGTGTCTCATTGTTAGTATATAGAAATACAGCTGATTTCTGTGCATTGATTTTATATCCTGCCACTTTGCTGAATTCCTGTATGAGTTCTAGAAGTTTTGGGGTGGAGTCTTCTGGGTTTGCCACATAGAGTATCATGTCATCTGCAAAGAGTGAGAGTTTAACTTCTTTTTTGCTGATTCAGATGCCTTTTATTTCTTTTTGTTATCTTATTGCTGGAGCTAGGACTTCTGTGTTGAATAATAGTGGTGATAGCAGACAGCCCTGTCATGTTCCTGACCTTAGGGGAAAAGCTCTCAGTTTTTCCCCATTGAGAATGATATTCACTGTGGGTTTTTCATAGATGGCTTTTATGATATTGAGGTATGTTCCATCTATCCCTACACTGTGAAGAGTTTTAATCAAGAGAGGATGCTGTACTTTGTTAGATGCTTTTTCTGCATCTATTGAGAGGATCATATGGTTCTTGTCCTTTATTTTATTAATGTACTGTATCACATTGATTGATTTGTGGATGTTGAACCACCCTGGCAGCCCAGGAAAAAATCCCACTCAGTCATGGTGAATAATCCTTTTAATGTACTGTTGGATCCTATTGGCTAGTATCTTGGTGAGAATTTGTACATCCATGTTCATTGGGGATATTGATCTGTAATTCTCCTTTTTGGTGGGGTCAGGGTATTGCTGGCCTCACAGAAAGCATTTGGAAGTTTTCCTTCCATTTCTATTTTTTGAAACAGCTTCAGAAAATAGGTATTCATTCTTCTTTAAATGTTTGGTAGAAAAAAAATAATAATAAAAAATAAAAAATAAATGTTTGCTAGAATTCCCCTGGGAAGCCATCCGGCCCTGGACTCTTGTTTGTTGGGAGATTTTGGTGACTGCTTCAATTTCCTTGCTGGTTATGGGTCTGTTTAGGTTTTTATTTTTCCTGTTTCAGTTTTGGTAGTTTATGTGTCTCTAGGAATGCATCCATTTCTTCCAGGTTGCCTAATTTGTTGGCATATAGTTGCTCATAATATGTTCTTATAATTGTTTGTATTTCTTTGGTGTTGGTTGTGATCTCCCCTCTTTCGTTCATGATTTTATTTGGGTCCTTTCTCTTTTCTTTTTGGTAAGTCTGGCCAGGAGTTTATTGATCTTATTAATTCTTTCAAAGAACCAGCTCATAGTTTCATTGATCTGTTCTATTATTTTGGTTTCTATTTCATTGATTTCTGCTCTTTATTAATTTTCTTCTTCTGCTGGGTTTAGGCTTTGTTTGCTGTTTTTTCTCCAGCTCCTTTAGATGTAAGGTTAAGTTCTCTATTTGGGACCTTTCTTGTTTCTTGAGAAAGGCCTGTATTGCTATATACTTTCATGTTAGGACTGCCTTTGCTGCATCCCAAAGGTTTTGAACAGTTGTGTTTTCCTTTTCATTTGTTTCCGTGAGTTTTTTTAAATTCTTCTTTGGTTTCCTAGTTGACCCATTCATTCTTTAGTAGGATGCTCTTTAGCCTCCATGTATTTGAGGTCTTTCCGACCTTCCTCTTGTGGTTGAGTTCTAGTTTCAAAGCACTGTAGTCGGAAAATATGCAGGGAATGATCCCAATCTTTTGGTACCAGTTAAGACCTGATTTGTGACCCAGGATGTGATCTATTCTGGAGAATGTTCCATGTGCACTAGAGAAGAATGTGTATTCTGTTGCTTTGGGATGGAATGTTCTGACTATATCTGTGAAGTCCATCTGGTCCAGTGTGTCACTTAAAGCACTTATTTCCTTGTTGATATTCTGCTCAGATGATCTGTCCATTACAGTGAGTGGGGTGTTAAAGTCCCCTACTCTTATTGTATTATTGTTGATATGTTTCTTTAATTTTGTTATTAATTGGTTTATGTATAAATGGCTGCTCCCATGTTAGGGGCATAAATAGTTACAATTGTTAGGTCTTCTTGTTGGATGGACCCTTTAATTATGATATAGTGTCCTTCCTTATCTCTTATTTCAGTCTTTGGTTTAAAATCTAATTTGTTTGATATAAGGATTGACACCCCAGCTTTCTTTTGATGTCCATTAGTATGATAAATGGTTTTCCACCCCCTCACTTTCAATCAGGAGGTGTCTTTGGGTCTAAAATGAATCTCTTGCAGACAGCATATGGATGGGTCTTGGTTTTTTAACAATCTGATACCCTGTGTCCTTTGATTGAGGCATTTAGTCCATTTACATTCAGAGTAACTATTGAAAAATATGAATTTAGTGCCATTTTATTACCTATAAAGTCACTGTTTCTATATATTGTCTCTGTTCCTTTCTGGTCTTTGTTACTTTGGGGCTCTCAATTTGCCTAAAGGATCCCCTTCAATATTTCTTGCAGGGCTGGTTTAGTGATCACAAATTCTTTTAGTTTCTGTTTGTCCTGGAAGCTCTTTATCTCTCCTTCTATTCTGAATGACAGCCTTATCGGATAAAGTATTCTTGGCTGTATATTTTTCTCAGTTAGCACCCTGAATATATCATGCCAGTCCTTTCTGGCCTGCCAGGTCTCTGTGGCTAGGTCTGCTGCCACTCAAATGTTTCTACCCTCTTAGGTTAAGGACCTCTTGTCCTGAGTTGCTTTCAGGATTTTCTCTTTGTCTCTGAAGTTTGAGGGGGGTTCTCTGTGCCTCCTGGACTTGAATGCCTGTTTCCTTCCCCAGATTAGGGAAGTTCTCCGCTATAATTTGCTCCAGTATACCTTCTGCCCCCCTCTCTCTCTTTCCTCTTCTGGGATCCCAATTATTCTAATATTGTTTCACTTTATGGTATCACTTATCTCTCAACTTCTCCTCTCGTGATCCAGTAGTTGTTTATCTCTCTTTTTCTCAGCTTCTTTAGTCTCCGTCATTTTGTCTTCTATATCACTAATTATCTCTTCTGACTCATTTATCCTAATAGTTAGAGCCTCCATTTTTTTTTTTAAAGATTTTATTTATTTATTTGAGAGAGAATGAGAGAGAGCACATGAGAGGGGGGAGGGCCAGAGGGAGAGGCAGACTCCCCGCCGAGCAGGGAGCCCGATGCGGGACTCGATCCCGGGACTCCAGGATCATGACCTGAGCCGAAGGCAGTCGCTCAACCGACTGAGCCACCCAGGCGCCCTAGAGCCTCCATTTTTTATTGCATCTCTTTGATAGCCTTTTTGATTTCGACTCGATTGGATTTTAGTTCTTTTATTTCTCCAGAAAGGGACTCTCTAGTGTCGTCTATGCTTTTTTTCAAGCCCAACTAGTGTCTCTGTAATCGTTATTCTGAACTCTAGTTCCGACATTTTACTTATATCCATAGTAATTAGGTCCCTGGCAGTCAGTACTGCCTCTTGTTCTCTTTTTTGAGGTGAGTTTTTCTGTCTTGTCATTCTGTCCATAGAGGAATAGATGAATGAGAGAACAAAATGCTAAAATAGCAACAACAACCCCAGAGAAATATACAGTGAACAAATCGGAAGAGGCCAGAAACTGAAAAGAAAATTAAAAAGAGAGAGAGAGAATATAATTAGACAAATGAACAGAACAGAGCAATACAAGAGATCCTGGGTGTATTTTGGTCCGTTTGTTAGAAAACTAGATCCTAAAGTTGTAAAGAACGAAAAACTTATGTATGTACAAAAATAAAATTAAATACAGTGAAAGGATAGACTGTAACTGTAAAAATGAAAATTTAAAAAGACTTAAAAGAATTGATAAAATAAGAAATTGGTTGAAAAGGAAAAGGGAAAAAAAGTTAAATTGAAAGACTGTAGGGCGCCTGGGTGGCTCAGTTAAGTGTCTGCCTTTGGCTCAGGTCATGACCCCAGCGTCCTGGGCTCGAGCCTCACATCAGGCTCCCTGCTCTGCAGGAAGCCTGCTTTTCCCTCTGCCTGCCCCTCCCCCTGCTTGTGCACACTCTCTCTCTCTCTTTCTGTCAAATAAATAAATAAAGTATTTTTTTTTTAAATTGGAAGACTGAAGAATCATGATAAAATACCACAAATACTATATACTATTTTCCCCTAGCGCTGAAGTTTTGCAGTTCTCTGTGATCAGTAAACTTGGTCATAGCCGGATGTTCTTGGTGATCTTCTGGGGGAAGGGCCGATTGCGCTGATTCTCATGTGTCTTTGTCCTGGGTGGAATTGCACTGCCCTTGCCAGGGGGCCGGGCTAAGTGTAAGCACTCCAGATTGCTCTATGTGGCTTTTGTTCCCTGACGGCTTTCCATGCTGTGTTAGAGGATGAGAATCAAAATGGCGGTCTCCCAGTCTCTAACCCTGGAGCTGAAGGCTCACACCCCGCCCCCTCTCCCCCCTCCCCTCTCCCCCTTCCCCCCGCCCCCCCCGCCCCCCGCTCCTTAGTGCACCCTCAGGGAAAAGGTGTCTCCCTGGTCTCTGTCAGCACTCTGTGCTCACCCAGCCTGTGACCAAGTGTTTGTATCTCAGGCACGCAACTCTGTTTCAAGTCTCCAAACCCTGCAGACTCCTGCAGCTCACACCTGCACCCCTCCTCCCTGGGGGAAAAAGGAGGGTCTCGCAACAGTTCTCCCACTTGCTGGGCCCCTGCTCAGAGAATGGTTGCCCGACCACGCCACAGTTCGCATTTTATGGGAACACTAAGCAGAAAGCCCACTCCTGAGCTCGCTGTTTGCAGCCAGCTTCCTGGCTCTGATGCTTGGGAACTCTGCCACACACAGGCCCCCCTGGTCTTCCTTTGCCCTCTGGGATCCTGAGATCACACTGTCCCACCTAGGATTCTGCCCTGCTTCACCACCTGAGCGCCTTTCAGGCAGAGATGTCCCTCACCTGAGCAGACTTCTGCAAGTTCCCACTTTGCACTCCGCTGCTGTATTACTTTCTGGTAGCTGGCTTGCAGAGGCTCCCCCCCCCCCCCCCACGGTTTATCTTTGGATACATCACCTCGGATTCACCTCTCTGCATCTCCTACCTTGCAGAAAGTGGTCGCTTTTCTATTTGTAGAATTGCAGCAATTTTTTTCTTACATCTCCAGTTGAGTTCACAGGTGTTCAGAATGATTTTATAGCTATCTAGCTGAATTCCAGGGACCAGAGAAAACTAAGGTCTCCTACTCCTCCACCATCTTCCTCCCTCTCTTTAAGTGATTTTTAAATCATCCTTGCAGATTCTCCTACCTTCTATAATGGAGCTTCAAAGAATTTGGCTCATCAGTCATTTGTAAAATAGGGGTCAGACTGGGCACGTTTTTTTGAAAGACCCTATGGCTCAGGCTTTCAAAGTATATTTTAGGAATGGGTTTTCAAAAGTTTTATAGGAATACATAATAGCTATGGTAGCAGCACCTTGAGGACCTTATTCTGACTGTGTATAATAGTATAGTATTTTCAAGTGACAATACTGCGTCACTTTGTTGTTGTTTTTTTTTTTAGTTTAAAAGAAAAATTGTTTTAAGTTAGGATACGAGGTAACCCAGTGGTTCTCAGAGACAAAAAGGCAAATTAGGACTGAGGAGTTTGAATGGTCATAAAAAGTATAAAAATAAAAATGGCAACTCAGGAAAAATTTTAGCCAAAAACTAGAGATGTCAATTATTAGAGTAGGATTTCATCAGATTCATCTTAGTTGAGAGCTGGAAGGGGCTTGAGAATCACTCCATTTATACAGGAGGAAACTGAGATGAAGTGACCACTCTACATTTGCTTAAACGAATATAGCTAAGGAAAGAGTTACTTCTTTGATAATGGATGTAACTGATTTATTTGGAGTTGAGGCAGAAAGTGAAAGTCCACCCCCTAATCCCAGAGGTTTCTCAAAGCTATCTCCATGAGTGAGGATGATAAATGAGATCAGTACAGCAGAAAGGACAACAGGGTTTAGCGGGTTTATTCTAGCTTCTTATTTTCACTTTTCCTTCCACCCAATAAGCTTCTCAACATTCAAATGTGACCGAAATAAGAAAAAAAGGGAGGGGTGGTTAATATGGCTACATTTTCTGACTATAATAGGTTATTTTTTCCTTTTTCTGGTTTTTGTAGGTTTTCCAGTGAATAACAGCAGCAGTGCTAATGCTCAGAATTTTAGTTTTAAACCAAGCTCTGGATTTGCCTCTGCCCCTTCTGGAAGTCCTCCTGTGTTCGGTAATACTCCAGCATTTGGAGCTGCATCCTCTGCCAGTTCTGCCATCACTACTTCTGTTCCAACGTTTGGATTTGGGAAACCTGCAGTCACATCTGCTGCTTCATTTTCTTTTAAAAGTCCTGCAGCTTCTGGTTTTGGATCACCTGGATTTTCAGGATTTCCAGCTTCCATGGCAGCAGGCTCTTTTGGAGCTCCAGGGGCCCCAGCCTTTGGAAGTGGCACTTCTGTGGCTGGTTTTGGTAGTCTAGGCTCACATTCTCACACTGCTTTTTCCAAGTCATCTAGTGACACCTTTGGAAATAGTAGCATATCCACCTCTCTCCCAGTCTCAAATGGCAGCACCACAACAGATAATGAATTATTCACACCCAGGGATCAATTAACAGCAGAAGAACTAGAACAATTTCAGTCCAAGAAATTTACTCTGGGAAAAATTCCTTTAAAGCCACCACCTGCAGAACTTCTAAATATTTGAAAGGACAATTTTAAATACAGAAAAGAACAGCTCTTAAAATTGTTTTGAGTGGTTTGTATAAAATTGCTTTGAGTAGTTCAAATATATACGTATGTATGTATATATGTACATATATACTAATAAGGAATATAAGCTTTCATTAATAACTTTAGGGGTCTTGAAATTCAATATTTTTTTCTAAGTAAAGCATAAAAAATACTCGCAAGAGGTTTTTTTTTTTACTTTAATTATGAATGGAAGTGAAAAAAACTGTCAGTGTGCACTGAATAAAGTGCATTTCCATCTATATAACTTTACTATATAACTTTATCCTTTAAAGGTTTACCTTTAAACTTTTTTTTTTTTTTTTTTTTTTAGGAAGGAGATCATTTCTAAAGCCATTAGGGGAAAAAATGCTTAAGTATTTAGCTTACTTACCAAATAAACATCAGTAGCATGACTATCCTTCATGTTAAAGAAAATTCTGTTAGAGATAACAGTTTTTAAACTTCTTTTTATTTTTCAGACCTACAAAAGGCATTTTCCCCTCATAATTTTGTTACCCTCCAATTTTGACTCTCTCATGGACCATCATTTGAGTTTTCAACAATTTTAGACTGATTTTTATCAGGGCCTAACTTTTGTATAATTCTATTTATTCCTCATATTATCCCATCAAGTTGGCAGATTTTAAGAGGAATGGAAATTGTGGTCTCACATGAATAAATAGTGTATGTGGTGGGGTCAGGATTCACCAGCTCTGGTGAGCTTCTATTAGAATTCTCAGACATGTTTCGATTTCCCTGGGCCCTCAGATAGAAAGAGTAATATCTTGTATATTTTATATATAGTTGATCCAAGAAGCCAAAGACTTGTCATGAGTTGAGGCTTATGTGTCAGGGTTCTGTTCTCCCCTCTCAAGCCTCTATAATGACATAGCTCACACTACAGAACAGTTACCTGACATAGATCTGGGATTGAGCTGACTTTTTAATGTGAAAATAGAATCTTCCCTAATAAAAGATATGCACCCCAAATGATTTTAGTGTTTATGCAAAGAATTCAGTCCTCAGAAGATCCAGATTCTATGTTACTTCTTTCAAAGAACTGTATGACTCCCAGCTAACACTTATGGAAACCCCAAATTTGGGATGGAATCTGTAGCCCAGGGGTATATGTTTGAAACCATCCTTGGTGTAGAAAGAGTAAAAAGATCCTAAGTTCCTGCTTTGGTCTCAAGCTCTAAAGACTTTCCAATGTTTATTCCAACTTATAGTTCACTCCTAGGATTTTCCTACATGATGGAATAAACCCTATGCTACCAGGCTTACCAGTCTCCTGTGGGTCCCAGTTGAACTTCCCAGTGTCCCGGAGGCTCTGAGGATGCAAATTAAGGATGTAGGGTTTCTAAATTTGCCTGATTATGAGCATTTCATGGGGTATTTGTTAAATTACATATCCAGAATAATATATCCACTAGGCTAGGCCTGGGGATGTGTTTTTTACCAAGTGTTTCATGAGATTCTATAAGCAAGTTTGGGGAACAGGAGCCTAAATTGCATTTAGGCTACTTAGTAATATGTGATTTGGGAGTTTTGTTGTAATTGTTGAAGCCTATTTTATGTGCTTGTGTGCGTACACGCACACACACGCACAATGTGGTGAACTTAGATCCAAGGTGGTCAAATAGTGCTGTTGTCAAAAAGCACAAGTAAGTGCCATGGGTTACCTTAAAGTGTGAGAAACTAAAGCAAAGGAGTTCACAAAGTAGAAACCAGTAGTATGCATGCATACCGGTATCAGGAGTCCAAGAAGGCCTGAACTCCTAGACCTAGCTAAGGGGCAGCAGGGCTTCAGAAAATCAGAAACAGGTACCAGTGAGGTGGTGGCCAGGTAGACTGAGTGGAAGGGGGAAAAAGCAACCACAAGAGTGTGTGCCACCATCTGGATTTATTCAGTGAGGCAAGAACCAATTCTGGGAGAGCAGGTCTAACTGGAAAGTCTACCCCCAAATAAGCAAAAACCGCCTCCCTTAGCATCTGCTGCAACAGCTGTTTACCTAGAATGGGAGCAAATGACAGAACTGCAAACAAGGTTTTATTACAAGTAAACTGATTTAGCTAGCTTGGTTATCTCGTCAGAGATTAGAAGGGAAGGAGTGTAATAGCTGAGAGCTGACTAGAAGAGGAGAGAGAAAACAGCTGGTGTTAACACTATTTAAAAGGCCTAGCATGAGTTAGCTACACAATATTATTCATAGGGATAAAATAATTCAATCTAGTGTCCGGCAACAGGAACTCCTTTAATTGTGGTAGATTCATATATTGTAATACTAGACAACCTTTCTAAATGACCAAAAAGAATAGGGAATAACTTGGAAAAGCTTTTATTCTGTAGTCATTGGGCAAAAGTGTGTTATAAAATTGTACATACAATGTGGTCCAATTTGGGGGGAAAGTGTATATTCATAGGGAAAGGAAAGCCTAAAAGGCAATAATAGCTCAAATTTTTTTACTGTAAAAAATACCCCACATAACATTAAGTTTACCATCTTAATTATTTTTAAGTGTATAGTTTAGTAGTGTTAAGTAGTGTGTACATTCACATTGTTGTGTTACAGATCTCTAGAACTACTTCATCTTGCTACACTGAAACTATTCCACTGTCTGGATGAACCACATTTTCTTTATCCATTCATCTGTCGGTGGAATTTGGGTTGTTTGCACCTCTCAGCTACTGTAAATAATGCTGCAGTGAACATGGTGTGCAAATATCTCATTGATATCCTGCTTTGAATTCTTTTGGATATATACCTAGAAGTGGGATTGCTGAGTCAGTGGCAACTCTTATGTTTAGTGTGTTGAACCTATATGCCACTTTTCATAGCAGCTGCACCATTTTACATTGCTATCAACATGGTTCCAATTTCTCCGGGTCCTCCCCAGCACTCATTTCCTTGTTTTGATAGTAGCCATCCTAGTGGGTGTGAGGTGATATCTCGTTGATTTGATTTGCATTTCTCTTAGAATCAGTGATGTTAAGCATCTTTTCAATTGCTTGTTGGCCATTTGTATATTTTCCTTGGAGAACAGTCTATTGAAGTTCTTTGCCTATTTTTAATTTTTTTTAAAGATTTATTTAGAGGCACTTGGTGGCTCAGTCAGTCAGGCATCTACCTTTGGCTCAGGTCATGATCCCAGGACCCTGGAATCATGACCTGAGCCGAAAGCAGATGCTTAATGACTGAGCCACCCAGGCGCCCCTTTTATGTATTTTTTTAAAAAGACTTTTATGTATTTTTATTTGAGAGGGAGAGCATGAGCCAGGGGAGAGCCAAAGGGAGAGAGAGAATCCACAAGCAGACTCCCCACTGAGCATGGACCCTGACGCACTCTATCAGAACAGGGCTCTATCCCAGGACCCTGAGATCATGACCTGAGCCAAAACCAAGTGTCGACTACTTAACCAACTGAGACACCCAGGCGCCCCCTTTGCCTCTTTTTTAATCCAGTTATTTGTTTTCTTGTTGAGTTGTAGAAATTCTCTGTACAGTCTGGATATTAATCCTTTATCAGATATATGATTTACAAATATTTTCTCTTATTTCATAGACTGCCTCTTCACTCTGATTGTTTCCTTTGACATATAGACGTTTTTAGGTTTGATGTAGGTTATTTTTGTTTCTGTTGATTGTAATTTTGGTATCATATTCAAGAAATCATTGCCAACTCCAATGTCTTGCTTTTTTCCTGTTTTCTTCTAGGAAGTGTATAGCTTTAGGTCTTACATTTAGGTCTTTAATCCATTTTAATTTATGTATATGGTGTAAGGTAAGAGTCCAACTCCTTTTTTTTTGCATGTGGATATCCAGGTATCCCAATACTATTTGTTGAAGAGACTGTCCTTTCCCCATTTTCTAGTCTTGGCAACTTGGTCAAAAATTACTAGGGTATATATGCACGGGTTTGTTCCTGGGCTCTATTCTGTTTTGTTGGTCTATACATCTGCCTTTATACCAGTACCACACTGTCTTAATTAGTGTCTCATTGTATTATGTTTTGAAATCAGGAATTGTGAGGCTGCCAATTTTGTTCTTTTTCAAGATTGTTTTGGATACTTGGGATATTTTAAGATTCCATATAAATTTTGGACTTTTTTCCTACTTCTGTAGAAAAAAAATACCACTGGGATTTAATATGGATTGCACTGAATCTTTACATTGTTTTGAATAGTGTACATATTTAACAATATTAAGTCTCCCAACCCATAAGCAGAGGATATCTCCATTCATTTGTATCCTCTTTCTTTTCTTTTAGCAATGCTTTATAGTTTTCAGTGTACAAGTCTTTCACCTCCTTGGTTGTGTTTATTCCTAAATATTTTACCCATTTTGATGCTATAGTAAATGGGATTATTTTCTTAATTTCCTTTTTGGATTAATTATTGGTAGTGTATATAAGTGTAACTGATTTTTGTGTGTTGACTTTGTATCCTGCTACTTTGCTAAAATTATTAATTGTAACCTTGTGTTTGTGTGTGTGTGTGTGTTGAGTCTTTAAGGTTTTGTACATAAAAGATCATATAATCTGTGATCAGAGATAATTTTGCTTCCTTTCCAATTTAGGTGCTTTTTAATTTCTTTCTCTTGTCTAATTGCTCTGGCTAAGAATTCTAGTACTCTGTTGAATAGTAGTGATAAAAGGAGGCATCCTCACCTTGTTTCTGATCTTAGAATAAAAACTTTCAGCCTTTCATAGTTGAGTATAATGTCAGCTGTGGGGTTTTCATATATATATATGTATTTAATGTTAAGGCAGTTTCCTTCTATTCCTAGTTTGTTGAGTGCTTTTATCATGAAAGAGTGTTATATTTTGTCAAGTGTTTTTCTGCATCAACTGAGATAATCATGTGGATTTTGACCTATATTTGTTAATGTGGAGTGTTCTATTGATTTTTTTCATTATTGAACCATCCTTGCATTCTAAGTGTAAATCCCATTTGATCATGGTGTATAATCCTTTTAGTGTGCTGTTTCGTTCAGTTTACTAGTATTTTGTTGAGGATTTTTACACTGTTACTCATTAGGAATATTTTTCTACAGTTTTATTTTCTTGTGTCTTTATCTAGTTTTAGTATCAAGATAATGCTGGCTTCACAGAATGAGTTTGGAAGTGTTCCTTCTTCAATTCTTTGGAAGATTGTGAGGAGGATTGGTGTTAATTCTTTAAATGTTGGGTAGAATCCTTCAATGAGTCATCTGGTCCTAGTTGGAAGGTGTTTGATTACTGCTTCAATCTCCTTACCAGTTATAAATCTGTTCAGATTTTTTATTTCTTTATGATTCAGTCTTGATAGGTTGTATATTTCTGGGAATTTATCCAATTCTTCTAGGTTATCCAATTTGTTATTATAAAATTGTTCATAGTAGTCTCTTATAATCCTTTTAATTTCTGTGATATTAGCTGTAATATGCACTGATCCAATTCTAGTTTTAGTTATTTGAGTCTTCTGCCTCTTTTTCTTAGTCTAACTAGGGCATTGTCAATTTTGTCAATCTTTTCAAAAAACAGTGTCTTAGTCTGCTCAAGCTACCATTAAATATCATAGACTGGGTGGCTTAAAAAACAGATATTTTTTTCTCACAGTTCTGGAGGCTGAAAGTCCGAGATCAGGGTGCCAGCATGGTCAGGTGCTGGTGAGAACCCTCTGCCTGGCTTGCAGATAGCTGCCTTCTTGCTGTGTGCTCACATGGCCTTCTCTTGGTGCATCTGCTTGAAGACAGAGATTTCTCTCTCTCTCCCTCTTGTTATATGGGCATTAATCCCAACTTGAGGTTCCAACCCTCAAGACTTCATCTAAACCTAATTATCCCTCAAAGGCCCCACCTCCAAATACTATCACATTGTGGATTAGGGCTTTAATATATTAATTTGGGGGAAGACACAAACATTCAGTCCGTAACACCAACTCTTGACTTTGTTGATTTTTTTATTGTTTTTCTATTCTCTAATTCATTTACCTCTGCTCTAATCTTCATTATTCCTTTCCTTCAAAATTTGGGTTTAGTTTGTTCTTTTTTCGTCTCCTCAAGATGTAGAGTTAGATTATGGATTTGAGATCTTTTTTTTTTTAAGAATTTTATTTATTTATTTGACAGAGAGAGACACAGTGAGAGAGGGAACACAAGCAGGGGGGGAGTGGGAGAGGGAGCAGGGAACCCGATGCAGGGCTCGATCCCAGGACCCTGAGATCATGACCTGAGCCGAAGGCAGACGCTTAACGACTGAGCCACCCAGGCGCCCCAAGATCTTTTTAATGTAAGCACTTACCACTATAAAATTCCCTCTTAGTATTGCTTTTGCTGCATCACATAAGCTTTGGCATATTGTGTTTGTTTTCATTTGTCTCTAGGTATTTTCTAAGTTCCTTTGTGATTTCTTCTTTAACCCATTGGTTAAGAGCATGTTGTTTAATTTCCACATATTTGTGGATTTTCCTTCTTTTACTGATTTCTATTTTTATTCCATTGTGGTCAGAGAAGATACTTTGTATAATTTCAATCTTCTTAAATTTGTTAAGACTTATTTTGTGACCTAACCTGTGGTCTAGCTTAGAGAATGTCCATGTGCACTTCAGAAGAATATGTATTCTACTGTTGGGTTAAGTGTTCTATATATATCTGTTAAGTTTAATTGGTCTATATATAGTGTTGTTCAATTCCTCTATTTTCTTCTGTCTGGTTATTCTAGCCATAAATGAAATCAGAATATTGAAGTCTCCTACAATTATTGTCTTGCTGTCTATTTCTCCCTTCAGTTCTGTCGGTGTTTGCTTCATATATTTGGGAGCCCTAATATTAGGTGCATATATATTATAATTGTTATATCTTTCTGGTGAATTGACCCTGTTATCATTATATAATGTCCTTCTTTGTCTCATGTGACAGTTTTTGTCTTAAAGTCTATTTTGTCTAAATATGGCCTCCCCTCCTCTTTTCAGGTTCCTGTTTGCATGAAGTATCTTTTTCCATGCTTTCACTTTTAGCCTATGTGTGTCTTTAGATATAAAATGAATATCTTTAGACAGTATATTAGTTGGATATTGTTTTTTATCCATTCAACCAATCTGTGTCTTTCAGTTGGTACATTTAAAATCCATTTACTTATGAAGTAATTGCTGACAGGTAAGGATTTACTATTGCCACTTTATTCATTGTTTTCTGTATATCTTATAGCTCTTTTGTCCCTCTTTTCTTCCTACTACCTTATCTTATGTTTCATTAATTTTTTAACTTTTTGTAGTGACATATTTTTATTCCTTTCTCATTTTCCCTTTGCATATATTCTATAGTTTCTTTGTGGTTATCATTGCAATTACATAAGACATCTTAAAGTTGTAACAATATATCTTAAGCCGTTAACAGCTTAACTTCAATCACATATAAAAACTCTGCCCCTTTACATAAACTCTGTACCCCCCACTTTGTTACTGTGGTGCAAATTACCTCTTTTTATATCACATCCCTCAGCATATATTTATATATAATTACTTTTTGTGCTTTTGTTTTTAAAACTCTATACTAGAAAGTGATATATGCACCTACATTATAACACTACATAATTATACATTTATATATTTACCTTTACCACAGGAGTTTTATATTTTTATATGGCTTTGGTTGCTGTTTATTATCCTTTCACTTCAACTTGAAAGACTCCCTTCAGCATTTCTTTTTATTCCCAGCCAGTTTATGGACACTGCAGTGCTCAGGCTTCGACCATGTACACTCACAGCAGTCACAACAGTTTCTTCCACTGCTGCTTCTTCGTCTTCAGGTTCTCCTCAGGTTTGCTGAGCCAGCCGCACATGGCACACATTTTCTTGGACTACTTGCCCTTGTAGAATTTTCCAAGATTCTCTTTCTGAGTCTAATTAATGTGGTAAAAACACAGGTGATGGATTTGTGAACAACCTGGATCTTGGACAGCTTGGATGCCACTCTGCCTGTCACATTGGAGACATGCAGTTGGGATAACTTCACCTTCCAGTTTTCCAGCTCTTTCAACAGTTCCTTCTCCTTACCTTGAAGGTCTTGAGACTTAATATTGGCCATGGCTGCACAAGCCACCATGTCTGCCACCTGCTCCAAGGGAAAGAGCCCATCAGCATTTCTTATAGGGCAGGTCTAGTGATGAGAAACTCTCTCAGCTTTTGTTTATCTGGAAAAATCTAAATTTCTCCTTTGTTTTTGAAGGATAGTTTTGCTGGATATGGTATTCTTAGTTGGCACTTGTTTCTTCCAGTATTTTTAATATATCATCCTACTCCCTTCTAGTCCACAGTGTTTCTGCTGATAAATCTTTTGATAATCTAGTAGGAGCTCCCTTGTACATAACAAGTCACTTTTCTCTTTCTGCTTTCAATATTCTCTTTGTGACTTTTGACAGTTTGATTATGATATGCCTTGGTGTAATTCTCTTTAGATTTATCTTAGTTGGAGTTTTTTTAATTTCATGAATTTGTATGTCCATTTCTAGTCTCATGTTTAGGGAGTTTGAGGCCATTAATTATTACTCAATTAGGCTCTGAACTCCGTTCTCTCTTTCTTCTTCTTCTGAGACTTCCATAATGTATGTGTTGTTCTGCTTTATGGTGTCCCACAAGTCACTTAGGCTCTCTTCATCTTTCTTCAATCTTTTTTCTGTTTGCTTCTCTGCCTAAGTAATTTTGAAAGTCCTGTCTTTGAGTTCACTGATCCTTTCTTCTGCCTTGTCAAGTCTGATGTTGAATAGTGAGTTTTTCAGTGCAGTTATTATTGTTTTCATTTTCAGAATTTCTGTTTTGTTCTTCTTCATAGTTCTATCTCATCATTGATATTCTCATGTTGTTCATGCATTGTTTTCCTGATTTTGTTTGGTTGTCTATCAGTGCTCTCTTTTAATTTATTGAACATTTATGATGAGTAACTCATAAGTCTCCATTTATTTAGGGTCAGTTTCAGGAGATTTAATTTTTCCTTTAAAAGGGCCACATTTCCCTGTTTGCTTGTATGTCTTGTTATCTACTGTTGGGATTTTGGCATTTGAAAAATCAACCATCCCTCCCCAACATCGCAGTCTGGTTTTGTACAGGAATGACATTCTCAACTCAGCGCTGCTAGAGATTCTGGAGACTTCTCAAGCCTTTTCTGGGGATGTGTCCTTTTTGGGCTTGTGTGTAACCTAATCGAAGACGTTTGCCTATTTCTACTCAGTAGTCCCCATCGGTATCTGCCCGCGCTACTGTGGCCTCGCTGGTGCTGTAGTACGCCATGGCACTGGAGCGCAACCTAGTGTCTATCTGTGGGACTGCAGACTCTGGTGCATGTCGGTCACTTTGTTCTCAGAGGCCAAGCTCCCAACCTGGCTCCTGGTTGTCAGACAAGATGTAAGCCAGTCCCTTCAACAGTCCACCTAAAAGAATGTTGGGCATACATTCTATTCCTTTCATCCCCAGGAAGAAGATGGGAGTTAGGTGTTTCCTCCCAGTAGCACTGCACTGGGTCAGAGGGAGGGGCTTGGCAAGAGAAAGCACCATGAACTTTCCTACCAGGCTTTAATGTGGTTGGCTTTGCGCTCACCTAGAGTGCAGGAACCTCTTGACTGGGTTCTAGATTTTTCAGACAATTAGTCCATGCATTGCTGTTAAATCTATGTCTCCATGGGGGAAAGGAGGGTGGAGGGCTTCCTATTCTACCATCTTGCTAATGTCCCTTCCAATAGCTCTAGTTTTTATGACCTTTTGCAATGTTTCAGACAATGTCTTAAGTACTTTACATCTATTAGCTAATTTAATCCTCACAACCCTATGATCTAGGTGCTATTATCATGATCCTCATTTTCGAACTAGCAAATGGTTAAATTGGAATTCAAACGCAGGATTTAGAAGTGCATGCCTTTAACTACCATGCTATACTAGATATTAGATTATGGGTTTTTTTTTTTCTTCTTGCTTTTTTTTTCTACAATACACGTGCATTACCTTTGCAGTACATGTATCTCCCATTTTTCTTATAGGCATGTAATTTGTAGGATGGAGCTTAACATTTTTAGATGGGAAAGGCTCAATTTTAGCAGGATTAGTTATTTCAGTTAAACTCATTCCCCTAAAATTCAAGATTAATGAAGTACTCAGAAGGTACAGACTTCTTTCCCCTTTCTCCCTCCATAAGCCTCCAATTCTATTTCTCTTACCATCAGCCAAGGAAGAGTGTAGGAAAAAGCATAAGACCTTCTTCCAGCGGAGTGATGGTAGGTGCTTCTCCTTACCCCCTTCCAGCCCCGTTCTTTCAGTTCTGCCTTTTCCACTTCTGTTTCCAGTACTTTAAAAAAAGAAAACTTGAAGGCTTTAAAAATGTGAGGGAATGTATAAGAAGGATACTTTAAAGTATGAAACAGGTGAATGAAGACATTTTCTTGGCCCCAAATATTAGTTTATGTTGAGAATTATTACAGAAAAAGAAACTCAAGTGGTCCAACTTCAAAAATATTCATGAAAGACAATACACAAGATACCACCTCATGCCCACCAAATTGGCAGAAATTAAAGTCTGGTAAAAACAGGTGTTGAAGATGTAATATCATGGAGACTCTGTGAGCTGTTAATACGAGTGTGGATTGGGCGCCTGGGTGGCTCAGTCGGTTAAGCGACTGCCTTTGGCTCAGGTCATGATCCTGGAGTCCCGGGATCGAGTCCCGCATCGGGCTCCCTGCTCGGCAGGGAGTCTGCTTCTCCCTCTGACCCTCCCCCCTCTCATGTGCTCTCTCTCTCTCTCATTCTGTCTCAAATAAATAAATAAAATCTTTAAAAAAAAAAATACGAGTGTGGATTGGTGCAAGCACTTGAGAAAGAGCAATTTAGCAATATCTAGCAATGCTGAAGATGCACATCCCTTACAACCTAGCAGTTCCACTTCTCCATAAGACCATTGCTCCTCAAAGTGTGGTCTTAGGACCAGCAGTATCAATACCACTTGGGAACTTAAGACAAATGCAGAATCTCAGGCCCCATCCTAAACCTACTGAATCAGAGTTTGCCTGTTAACAAGATTTACCAGATGATTGCACCTGAATATATGAGAAACAATTGTATGTGGGAAAAGACGTGCAAATCTATACATAGTATTGTTTGTAGTAGGAAAACATTGAAAACAACCGGAAGTCCATCCACAGGATAACAGATATTTCATAAAACAGGATATATCTCTACAACAATTTGAGTTACATGTATAAACAACCAAAAAATACAGGTGGCAAAATGATACATATGGTATACCATTTAAAGTTCAAAATGCAAAATAATATCATATATTATTTGTGAATATATGAACATAGTAAGGGAATGACAGCATGAGAATGATAAGCACCAAATTCAGAATAGAGTTTGCTTAGGGAGGGAACAAAAGGAATGAGATTTTGGAGGCATATAGAGGGTGCTTTATCTTTGTGACATTTAATCTAAACTGAATACAATGGTAACATTTAATAGAGTGGATGATGAGTACATAGTTATTCATTATGTTATTTTCTACATTTTTCCATATACTTGAAATAAGTTTACACATTTGTAAAGATTTAATTTAGAAAAAAAAGAAATGCCTTCTTTCCCACCCTAAATTGTGTATTATCAAGTAGCTTTTAGATTTCTGAAGTGATACTATGAATCAGCTGGTTTGTCAAATTGTATCCAAGTCTTTTGGATTAAATAGGCCATTCTGGTGAAGCTTGTCTTCAAATATTGAAGCACAGAGAGGAAAACTAGGGAACTGACTATGGATGTAGACAATATAATTTTTGCTGCCATGCTGATGAAATGTTAAGGGTACACAGTCGAATATTTGTGGAGTAAAATGAAAATTATACCTGATTCACTAGTTTGTCTCTCTAGTTAAACCACACAAGGAAGATAATCTAGACTCTATATGTTAACCAGTTACCTTGAAGCTCTTTTGTCAACTTCATGTCATCAACCACCTGGAAGTCTCATCTTGTTTCCTTGTCATTTATAATGTAAACAGTATTCAATCCTCGGTGAAGCAGAGGAATAGAGTGTTCTCTGCCATTCATGTTTCTTTTAACATAGTGGTTGTCCAGCTTTTTCCGCTTGGAAAACTTCTAGGGACTGCATGACTCACATCTCCTTTCCACCAGGAAAAAAAACGAAAGTCAAGAGAAGACATTACTGGAATTATTTATTAATCCAGAAGCTACTCAACTCAGGGACATTTACATAATTCACTAGAGAAAACACAGTCTTGTATAAGAAAAAGATTGCCTGATTTATTGGAATTGTTGCTTTCTGTTATTAAGGACCCATCAAATGCAAATAGTATGCTAAGAATTCAGTCCTAAGACCTACTGAGCAGGTTTGGAAATGACCCTGAAGGATTATGGAAAGTTCCAAATAAAGTGTCAAGTCTCTCAAGGAGCTCATCATCAAGATGAAGATGAACAAGAATCGAGTCATCTATGCAAATTCAGATGGTAACATGTATACAAAGGCACTGCAATGAGGACATCAAAATGCTAGAGTAGAGTTAAGGGAATCATAAGGAGCCATCATCAGCCTGTGGTGATTTCCCAGAGGAAATGAATTTTAATAGTTTTGATATGGAAGTGAAATCATAATGGGAAGGAGAAATAATCAAAGCAGTCAGAAGTGAGCTTCTAAATAGAAATAAGCTGAGTCCAGGAAGATTACATTAACTTTATTATATAGAGTTTGAAAAGCTTCTTTATCTCTTTAGATAAAGAATCTTTACTAACTGGGTGAACTTGGGTAGGTTAACTTTTCCAATCCTTTTATCTGTAGAATAGGTAATATCCACCACCAAGTGACTGTGTGGATCAATAATGAATGTAACATCCTTAGCAGGGAAATTATGCTCAATAATTCCATTTGTGAGCAAAAATAATGCTTGATCATGACAGAGAATTCGAACTATATAGAAACTCATAAAATGAAAATTATTCTCCACCCTCCCAATGGCATTGTCTTTAACATTATTGTGCATGTTTCTCTCATTTTCATACTGTATACACATTCTAATAGTTATTATCATTATCAGTGCTATCATGCTGTGTTTCATCTTGTCACCTAACAAAATGTTTTGAAGAACGTTCCAAATCAGCATGTATAGGTTTACTTCATTGTTTTTAAAGGTAGAAGCAGCTTCTAACAAGCCAAACATGAGACCGAAATGGGCAAAGGGAAAAGGAAAATGAAACTCTGGGGGGGGGGGGGGGGGTTGGCTATCCCCAAGTGACTGA
Organism: Neomonachus schauinslandi; assembly: GCF_002201575.2. NCBI lineage: Eukaryota > Metazoa > Chordata > Mammalia > Carnivora > Phocidae > Neomonachus > Neomonachus schauinslandi. The sequence goes on from NC_058414.1 coordinate 54,609,331, forward strand.
GGCACCTCCTGGCCTCACCTGTTTCTTCTTCTAGCTTAGACTCCACAGCACATCAGTCCAATCACTCTGGAAGGTACATAACTGCCACTCCTCCGCATCCCTTTCTCCAGGCACTTCTTGCCAACCTGAGATGCTGGGAGGCTGTCCTCCGTGACCAGCACACCCGCAAAGCAGTGGAGCTGCTACCAAAAGCTATGCTGTGATGTCAGGACCTTAAATACCTCAGGAACACTGCCCAGAAAGCCACATAGTTCCTCCGGGAGGGCTCAGCAACTGCTCCCACCTAAGCTTTTCTCCCTTTCTCCCTTTCTTTCTCTCTTTCCTTCCTTCCTTCTTTCTCTCTCTCTTTTCTTTCTTTCTTCTCTTCTATTTTCTTTCCTTCCCTCCCGTCCTCCTTCCCACCCTCCCTCCTTTCCTTTCTTTCCTTCCTTCCCACCCACCCTCCCTCCTTGCCTTTCTTTCTTTCTTTCTTTCCTTCCTTCCTTCCTTCCTCCCTTCCTCCCTCCTTTCCTTTCCTTTCCTTTCCTTTCCTTTCCTTTCCTTTGCTTTCCTTTCCTTTCCTTTCCTTTCCTTTCCTTTCCTTTCCTTTCCT
>NC_058414.1:54609932-54718947 GCF_002201575.2 Neomonachus schauinslandi
TTTCCTTTCCTTTCCTTTCCTTTCCTTTCCTTTCCTTTCCTTTCCTTCCTTCCTCCCTCCCTCCCTCCCTTCCTTCTTTCCTTCCTTCATCTCTACACTCAACATAAGGCTCCAACTCACCACCCTGAGATCAAGAGTTGCACGGTCCACTGACTGAGCCAGCCAGGCGCCCCCACCTAAGCTTTTCTATACCTTTTCTATACCATCTAATCTGTCTTTTCTCTCAAAAAATGACCCTCTGCATCCTTCACTGAGAAACTAGAAGCCTCAGACAGGACACTGGTCATTCTCTTCTGTACTCCAAAGCCAGCCCTTCACACATGCTATGGGACACCACCAGTTATCCACTCTCCTCCTGAGTCATCTGTTCTTCCCCTTCACTGAGTCCGCCATAAACATCACATGTGCTGTAGCATCTCTCTGCTGGGGAAAAACAAATGCAAAGTGCTCTTGACCTTGTCTTCCAAAATCACCACCCCAGCTCTCTGTTTCCTGTAAAAGCCACACTTCTCTAAACCTTGTTTCACTTGACCGCTTTCCTCCCCCACCCATTCTCACCTCACACTTCAACCCTTTTCAATTTGTCTCACCCCTTATTCCAGCTGGGCATTTCCAGGCTCCCTTTTCCCACTGACAACATTCCTGCAGCAGCTTCAGATCCTACATCTCTTAGAGAGTTAGTGAAGAAAAAGGGTCTCTTTCCTAAGATTACCGACAAAATCCTCACAGCCTCTCCCTGGCTCTGATCAAGGCCATGTGCCCATCCTGGGTCAATCACCAAATATGCAGAGTCTCTTCTGATGACCAAACTCTGAAACAAAGATCTAGCTCCTCCTTTTTAATAGCTGCATAATATTCCATTGCACGAATATACCATAATTTATTTAACCTATCCTTTTCTGAAGGACATTTGGGTCTTTCTAGCTATTTCCTAACACAAATAATGTTTCACAAGATGCACATTTTAGGGGTTGTCTGGGTGGCTCAGTCGTTAAGCATCGCCTTTGGCTCAGGTCATGATCCCAGGGTCCTGGGATCGAGCCCCGCATCGGGCTTCCTGCTCAGCCAGGAGCCTGCTTCTCCCTCTCCCACTCCCCCTGCTTGTATTCCCTCTCTCATTGTGTCTCTCTCTGTCAAATAAATAAATAAAATCTAAAAAAAAAAAAAAAGATGCATATTCTAGGACCTTGCCCACTGACATACACACTCACATCACACGGTTCTTTCTTTATCAACCTCATCAAGCACATGACTGCTGAATTGTGCTTTTTGTGTTTTTAAGGAACTTTCCATCACACCACCAACATGTCACAATGTATGTTCCTGTGACCACTTTGAGGAAGAGGAAGGGAGAGGGGACCCTGGAAGCTGCAATAGCTAGACATTCTCTTCATTGTCTTCAGATCTCCAGATGTAGTCCAGCTGTTGATAGAGGGGCTCTTTGAAGCTTCCCCTAAAATTAGAAGGAAAAAAATGCTTCAAATTTCTGTGGAAGCCCCACTTGCCTTCTAATCTCTCTGAGTCAACTTGGTAGAGGTGATGGGGGAAACTTTCTCCTAATCTGTTCTGCCTCTATTCCCACCATAACAGTTCAAAAGAATTGGCAAAAATCTTAAAATTTCCAATTTCTCTTCTCTTGCTGTTATGACCCAAGCCACAGAAAAAGCCACTACCACGACCCTCCAGCCTCCATCCCCAAAGAGGTGACCTTACCCCCAGACCAATGCCTGACTTCTCAGCCTCTGTCTTGGTCCCCTGGCTTTGTGGGGAATGGCCTGCCTGTCCCACAATGCCCTTAACCTGCCAACCCACCACCTTGAAGCCATGAATCAGCACTTTTGGCTAAATGAATGCAGCATCTCTCAGAAGTATGTCATGTGTCCTTTCTGCTTCTGAGATCTGATTTAAAAAAAAAATCACAAACCTCTCTGGGCTAGCCTTAGTTTTGAAGTTCTAGCACCCAGCTCTACCATTGACCAGGTCTCCAGTTAATACCCAATTATACTTCCCATCCTTCTTTTGTTGCTGATAAACTTTCTCTTACTTGACCTTGCAGAAAATTTATTTTTCCAACTTCTTTCTCTTTTGCTTTCACATCCTCACTTGTGCCACGACAAAACACCACCAACCCCATTTGCCGACCCTTACGATAGAGGTCCTCTTCCTCCTCCTTAAATCCCATGCCCACCATGGAGTGAAAACACAGCCCGAAAATATTCTCTCTCCAGCCTCTCTTTGATGGGATCTTCACCCCTCTTCCAGTGTGCTCAGCTCCATGGGGGCTCCCAGAGGAAGCCCCAGCCCACTCTGGAATACGGTCTTCCTGCTGGCCACATTTGCTGATATTTTATAACAAAACTTTCTTTTACTGGTGCTTGGTAAACTCAGTGAACAAGTATTACTCCTAAAATATAGAGAGAACTTATAACTGCCAGCATTGTTTCTAAAGGGCCCTACAAATGCCTCACTGTTGGCATTAGTAAACATACTTGTTTCAAAGACAATTTTACCCAAAGAAGACTCGAAACAGAGGCAGGGAAGGTGTACAAGTTATAGATCCTAACTTGTGATTATTTTGGTTTCCCAAAGCCTAACTTTTTTCAGTCTATAATAATATGTATACGTACATATGGCACTTAAAGGACAGGTTCTCTGCTCCCCCCAAATCCCACCATAGGCAGCCCTATGAGACCCCGGATTTGTTTCTCCTTCAGAGTGTCCCAGGGGTGTGGCATGCCTACCACTGGAGGTCCATGAGATGACTTTAGAAGGTACATCCCAACAAATTTTCAATACTTATTTTATAACAGATTACAGTAGATTATTTTTCTATAGATAGAAAAAACATAACTAGAATATCAAACTCCTACATGTGGAGTCCTATTGCTTAGGAGGAGATTAAAGTGTTGATGTAGATTCAAAGATAAATATTAAGTAAAACTGTAATAAAAAGCACACAGATATAGGGGCGCCTGGGTGGCTCAGATAGTTAAGTGTCTGCCTTCGGCTCAGGTCATGATCCCGGGGTCCTGGGATCGAGTACCCCATCGGGCTCCCTGCTTAGCAGGGAGCCTGCTTCTCCCTCCGCCTGCCACTCACCCTGCTTGTGCTCTCTCTCTCTCCCTCACGTAAGTAAAAAAAATCTTTAAAAAAAAAAAAAAAGGACACAGATATGAGAAAAACCACGAAAGTGGTACAGGAATGAAGCTGAGGACCCTACTCTGTCTCATGCTGCCTAAAACATCATGGTGCTTTGTCAGAGTTCAATAATGTGATGCCTGACCCTCATCCATTCTTCCTCCAGCGATATTCTAAATAAGCTGCCGGAGGCAAAGTAAGTTAGCTAGTGGCGGGCTTTCTGTCATCCCCCCTCCCGCATGGCTGGTGCAGCGAGGCAAAACCCACCCACTGCACGAAGTGTGCTGCATCTGGGGGTCAGAGAAGGCTGTCAAGCATTTATGTGGTCAGTGGCCAGTGAGTTGATTTGGATTTGTTTTACTTTTGAGAAAGAGGACGAGGGTGGTAGTGATCTTCTCCCTAGGAGCCCCGAACAGCTGACTCAGTGTCACGGGCTTGTTGGCCTGGCAGCCTTTCAGCACCAGGCTCAGGTCCTCACAGAGCAAATCCCATGACTCCATGGGACTGCCCGGGTCACTGTTGTGCCAGAATGTTCTTGTGAATGATACTGCTTAGTGAATAGGTCCAGAAAAATCTTTTTATCTTAAAGGAATTTTTATGAGAAGAGGGCACTTGATCTTATAGGATTTGATTTAACAATTGTCATTTTTCTAGAAAGGGTATGAAATGACCTATAAAAATACATACAGTGAGATAAAATTTCCATAGATGAGGAAAATGGGCCCAAACGAAAGCAGGGGCAGGAAAGATAAAGTAGAGCCAAGAACGAGGACTGTCACCAAAACGTAGAGCAATGGTAGCTGGCTGGCTCAGCTTCCTCACAGCAAGACAGCGAAGGCAACAATGATGTGAGTGATGTATGTGGTCCATGGTGACCCTACCATTTTTTTCTAAAAATAGAACACAAACCACTGCTCAGGAGAAGGCTAACCACCCCATGTGCTGAGACCAAAAAGAAGTTTCTGGTGTATGAGTGATGCGGTCAACGGGGTCCTCAATAATTTCTCTGGGATGCCCCATAGTGGCCTCACAGGTCTGTTTTGTACTGCATCCTTAAGCAGAAGAGGGGGCCTCAGGCCAAAGCGAGCACTGGAAATCAGTGCTACAGGAACCAAGACTATGCTCTTTGGGAATACATCTCAGCTGGTTAGCTTAACCCCTGGGTGGGTTTTGGAGGGCCTGCTGGGGCGGTCAGATAGGACCCCCATAGCCATTATCTCTGAGCCAGCTCTGCAAACCCTTCAGCATCAACAAGGTCAATGAAGCCCTCCTTGACATAGCCTAGGATGTGGCTCTTCCAGACCACAGTGCGATGCACTCTAAGGTCCTGGCTGGAGGCAGGATCGGGACTGGCTACATAATCTGTGGACCAAATGCAAAATGAAAACGCAAGACTGCTTGTTCAAAAATGAAGACTTTCAAGATGGTGACAGCAGGGCGGTAAAGCAACCACAGGGCTCTTGTAGGGATGGAGCCCTGTGGGACTGCCTGAGTCACATACCCATGAAGTTAGCCCTGGGTGTGATGAATATCCTCATGAAAAACTGGAGAAACTGATGAGGATGCAGTAAATGAGTTAATGTTTATAAAGTGTTTAAAACAGTACCTATCACAAAATTAGCCCTGTATATGTGTTTGCTTTTGCTATATAACAATTATTATTTTAATTAATAATTATTGTTTTAATTAATAATATAGCAAATGCAAATACACAATACACTGTGTTTATTTTATCAGTTTTGTTGTTGTTGCTGTTTTTATTATTACTATTATTATTACTGTTATTATTATTACTATTACTACTATTATTTATGTGTCTGAAGTTTAGCAAAAACGACCAGGCTGGAGATCATTTGGAGTCATCAGCATGCAGCAGGCCTTTAAAGCCATGGGAGTAGGGGCATCTGGGTGGCCCAGTCTGTTAAGTGTCTGCCTTCGGCTCAGGTCATGATCCCAGGCTCCTAGGATTGAGCCCCGAATCGGGCTCCTTGCTTGGCTGGAAGACTGCTTCTCCTTCTCCCTCTGCTGCTCCCCCCCCCCGTTTGTGCTCTCTCTCTCTTTCTGTCAAATAAAAAAAAAAAAAAGCCATGGGAGTAGATGGGCTCACCTAAGGAGTGCATGCAGGTAGAGGGTTGGAGCACTGTGACAGCTAGGGGTCAAGGAGTTGGGAAGGAACCAGCAAAAAAGGCTGAGAAGGAGGGAGAGGACAGCAGAGTGTGGAGTCCTGGAATCCAAGAGAGGATGGTATATAGAGGAGGAAGGGGATCAGTGGTGTTTGATGATGCTCTTGGGTAAAATAAGATGAAAACTCAGAATGGACCATCGGATTTGACAATATGGAGGTCGTGGTGACCTCGATAAGAGCCGTTGCACCGCAATGGTAGGATAAAAACCCTGACTGAAATGGTTTCAGAAGGTAATGGGAGGAGAGGTGATGGATGCACTGGATGTGGACGTGCTTTTCAGGAGCTGTGCTACGCAGAGCAGCAGAGAACTGGGATAGAAGCTGGCCAGCAAGCCTGGGGCCCTCAGTCGTATAACTGCAAGGGCCGGAATTCTGCTAATGACCACATGACTTGGAAGAAGACCCTGGGGTCTAGAAAGAAATGCAGTCCAACTGACACCTTAATCGAGGTCTGTGTGAACCTGCGCAGAGGGCCCAGGTAAGCTGGGCTCAGACTCCTAACCCATCAAAATTGCGACTCAGTGAGTTTGTCCTGTTTTAAGCCACTAAGTTTGTGGTAATTTGTTATGCAGTGACAGATAACTAATACAATGGACTAAGTATAAAATGATATTAAGGAATTATTATAACTTACAATTTGGAATCACAAAAAAATGTTCTTTTTTCTAGTGATGCATATTGAAGTATTCAGGAAATGTCTGGGATCTGTTTTAAAATAATAGTAAAGAGGGGCACCTGGGTGGCTCAGTGGGTTAAGCGTCCGACTCTTGGTTTCAGCTCAGGTCAGGATCTCAGGGTCCTGAGATAGAGCCCCACCTCAGGCTCCATGCTCAGCAGGGAGTCTGCTTAAGATGCTCTCTCTCTCCCTTTCCCTCCCCTGCCACTCGCACTCTCTTCCTCTCTCAAATAAATAGTCTTTAAAAAGTAATAGTAAAGAAATAAATAGATGAAAAATATATGAAGAAAATATGGCAAAATATTGTTAGTATGAGACCCAGGTGAGGGATATACAGGGAATCATTGTGCTATTCTGTTTTTATGTATGTCTGAAATTTTTCATAATAAAATGTAAACATATATGCATATAGATATGTGTGCTTAGAGAGAAAGAGTTCAGTCTTAAATCTCCTTTTCCCTCCCTCTTCCCCTCCTCCTCCTTCTTCATGTTGTTTCCTAATTGTCCCTTTAACTTGTCTCACTTACAAGGGTGTCCCCCTTTGGCCTGCTGTCTTTCTGAAGGATGTACCTATTAAATAATATTTTCAGGGGCGCCTGGGTGGCTCAGTCGGTTAAACGTCTGCCTTCGGCTCAGGTCATTGATCCCAGGGTCCTGGGATCAAGCCCTGCATCGGGCTCCTTGCTCAGCGGGAAGCCGGCTTCTCCCTCTCCCTCTGCTACGCCCCCCTGCTTGTGTTCTCTCTCTCTCTCTCTTTGACAAATCTTTTAAAAATAATACTAAATTAAATAAATAAATAATATTTGCAGAATTCTCTCCTCTTAAAAGAGGGATTTAAGCTGAAGCCCTGTGTGTCACGGAGTCTGGTGAGAGCGGACCCAGAGGCACGGGCACCTCCTTGCAGCAGGTCTGCCTGAGGCCCCGGGGCTGAAGTGTCCTGGAACAATGGCCCTTATTCGCAGCAGGGCTGCCTTTCAGGGGGCTGGGGTGCTCTCCTGGTGCCAACCCCAGCTGTCTTTTTCACCATTCTGAGCTCTCCTCCGCCACCTCGGCCGGGCCTTCATTCTTTCTCAGGAACCCCGCTCCTTGGGCAGAGGTCACGTGCTCCACTCAGGCCCCATCTGACAGCTGTGGCCCCTGCCTGGCCTGGCCCCACAGACGCTCACTGTTCCCTTTCATAGGCTCGGCGGTGCTCCTGCCAGAAAAGTCCACTTCCTTTACGCGTCCCTTTCTCATGGTGTCTCTCTTTTTGGCCTTGAGTGTCGTGCCAATTCCTTGCCCACTTGATGAAAGGATTCAGGGGCAGAGAACTTGAATCAATGGGGTCTTTTTAGTTTTGAACATCAGTAAAGAGCACGAATCAGTTCAATGAGTTCAGACTCCCAATTATTTCCATGCTTGCTGCAGTCTCTACCCAGCATTAAATCCCCCTGAAAATGCCTCTTGTTATCTCCAGCTAATGAAGAATGTCGCTCTTTTTTCTTGGTTTGAACACACTCCAAAACATTGGCCTGAAAGATCAATTTAACGCTGGAGAGCCCTGAATACGAGAATCTTTAACTTTCCCTTTTATACAGCTCACTGGCATTATTCTAATCGTTTTCTTTCCTCTGCATTTTGTTCTGCTCACTGACAGTATTTTTATGTTTGGTTGTGTAAAATGCAATCATTTATTTTAAGACTAATGAAGACATGCCAGATCTTTTCCATGGACTCAGTTACAAATGATTTAATTCGAGATTAAAAACCTCCAGCTCACCTGTTAACTTGTCAAAATGGACTCTGGTCACCGTCGTCATTCTCAATACCCAGGCCCAGGAAGAACACTTCGAAGCTTATCTGTGGCACCAGCAGAGAACATGGCCCTCTACATTTTTTACTTAAAAGTAGTCAGTGGGGGCGCCTGGGTGGCTCAGTTGGTTAGGCGACTGCCTTCGGCTCAAGTCATGATCCTGGAGTCCCAGGATCGAGTCCCGCATCGGGCTCCCTGCTCGGCGGGGGTTCTGCTGCTCCCTCTGACCCTCCCGACCCTCCCCCCTCTCATGCTCTCTCTCTGTCTCTCTCTCTCAAATAAATAAATAAAATCGTAAAAAAAAAAAGTAGTCAGTGGTATATTAATTTACTGAAAAATAAAACCACGGAGCAAACCTTTTTAAAAAAAGACTTAAAGCGAAAAAATCTGTGTATTGTCCCTTGTAATACCGACTGCCTCCATATTTGCAAAACATTAAGCCTTTTATCATTAATCCACTAATACCAGCAGCGTTAGTGGTGCAGGTGATATAGGGTGAAACCCTCAGCGCAGGGAGAGGATTCAGTGACAGATTCTGGAACCAGACTGCGGGAGTTCAAATTCCAGTTCCAGTACTTACTAGTTGTGTGACCTTGGACAAATCACCTCACCTCTCTGTGCCCTAGTCTTCTCTTCTGAAAAATCCGAACAATTAAAGTATCTACCCCAGGGGTGCCTGGGTGGCTCAGCCGGTTAAACCTCCGACTCTCGATTTTGGCTCAGGTCGTGATCTCAGAGTTGTGAGATCGAGCCCCGCATTGGGCTCCGAGCTCAGCGGGGAGTCTGCTTGAGATGCCTTCCCTCTCTCTCTCTCTCTCCCTCCACCCCATCCCCCCTTCCCTCTCTAAAAAGAAGTTTAAAAAACCCACAAAAACAAGCTACCCCAGGCAGGTTGCTATGAGGATGTAAAACACTTAGAATGTGGTCTAGTGTATGGAAAGCAATCAGCATTGTCATATCTGCCAATGTCATCTTGGGTGAATGACGTTCACTCTCTCCATCTGGCCTCACACCCCTGCCAGGATGGTCCTCCCCCAGCACTGCTCCAATCCTTCCTCACACTCTTGCTTCCTAACACCTACCCTGGTCTCACAAAAACCTCCGGCATTTTTTCATTCATCACGTGGTCCGCCGCTCCACCTACGAGGAAGCTGCTTTGCTGCGGCAAGATAAATTAGCAAACTTTCACTTGGAAGGCAGGCATGATCAGGACACCCCAGGTCACAACATGAACCAGATCTGGTTTTTCAAGATGCTCATTACTTTAAAAAATATATATATTAACCTATATGAAGAGAGTTAATTTTATTCCTCCATTTGAGGTTATGTGCCTAGTATTGATCTCCACATGTCTGTTCCCTTGCTTTATTTAGTTATTTCTGTATTCTCTTATTCACTTTCCTCATTACCATATCCCCCCACCCACTGTTCTGTGTTTAAGGTGACTCTCAGTTTCCCAGTGTTTGGTAAAGGGGGTGTGCTGGGGAAAGCATGTGGCCTTCTATTAGGTAAATGTTGCCTGTACATTTTCCCTACAGTCTTTTTTTTTTTTTTTAAAGATTTTATTTATTCATTTGACAGAGAGAGAAACAGCGAGAGCAGGAACACAAGCAGGGGGAGTGGGAGAGTGAGAAGCAGGCTTCCCGCTGAGCAGGGAGCCCGATGCGGGACTCGATCCCAGGACCCTGGGATCGTGACCTGAGCCGAAGGCAGACGCTCAACGACTGAGCCACCCAGGCGCCCATTTTCCCTACAGTCTTAAGACTCCTGTGGCTATGAGGACTTCATATGTACCCTGGGTGCATACCCTGACATTTGACGCTCCCCTTCCCCGGGTGACAGCCAGGCTGCCCCCAACCATCCTCCACAACAATTTGGGGAAAAAAGGGGTTTCTCCAAAGATGATCTTGGGAAATCTTGCTACTATATGGATAAAAATAAAAGGGAATCACCACCTAACACTGCATACGAAGTGAACTGTAGCTCAATTAGAGACCAAAATCCAAAAGCTGAAACGATGGGATTAATAAAAGAAAGTGTGGGTAAATATCTCAGTGGCAGGGGCTGGGGGGAGAGCTTCTTCACCCATACTTCGAGAACATAAAAGTCTTTGAACATTTCTTCCATTCACATGGGTTTCCAGTCCTCTCCTATCTCTTAGCCCTTTTCAACTGCCCAGAGGTTTTCTTTTGTGTCAGGACAAAAGTGGAAGAACAACAAAACTTTAAAGCCTGTCTTTTCCCTACTTTTAGTTTTCCCTTCCTGTAAATCAAAAAGATTTCTTTTTTGTAAGCACCCCCTTTGCACAGCACAGGGGGTAATCTGCAGCCCATGGGCCAAATCCAGCCTATCTTCTAGTTAAGTACAGCCTGCTAAGAAAGGTTTTTTTATATCTTTAAATGGTCGAAGGGGAAAAAAGAACATTCTGTGACACTTGAACAATATGCAAAATACAAGTTTCAGTGTCCACAAAGAACTTGACCTCGTGTGCCCTCCACTTACAGGAGAGGAAAATATTCCCTGAGGCTCCCCAGCAGACCCCCCCCCCCCCATGGTATGAGCCAGAACCGATCACAGGGGCTGGATCTCCTGGTCTTGGAGAACTAGAGATCTCCCCCCAGAACTCAAACCGCATCAGGGAAGGAGGAATCAGAGAATGGCTTTAGGGTAGGCAATAAATAGTGTCTGCCCCAGGGCTAATAGGGAGGCTGATTTTTTACCTTGGCAAGGCAATCCAGAAATTTGAACGATTTGTTTTGAGCAGAACCAAGCAGTAGCTTAATTCCAATCTTTCCTAAGACTATAACTCGTTTTAAAATAGCATAACTTTCCCAGATAGTTTCAGATGGTTTTCAAACCATAGAAGCTCCAGAGTCAGCTGAGTAGCTTTTACAAGCTCTGCTTGGCCTTTTCTTTTCTTTTCTTTTCTTCTCTTTTTCTTTTCTTTTCTTTCCTCTTCTCTTTTCTCTTTTTTAAGATTTATTTATTTGAGAGGGAGAGACAGAGCACGTGAGCAGGAGGCACAGGGGGGTGGGAGGGTGGGGAGGGGCAGAGGGAGAGCTAGGCATGGAGCCTGCTTAAGATTCTCTCTCCGTCTCCCTCTACCCACCCCACCCCCTCGTGCTGAATGAATGAATGAGTGAACAAATGAATGAGTGAATGAATGCTAAGTACACGTGCAAGGGTGTTATTGTGCAAACCCAGTGAACTAAGAAAATGCAGAAGGTAAAGACGGCAAGCTGGGAAACTTCTGCAACGTAGCCTCTTAGAAAAACTGAACTGCTCTAACAAGGAAGAGAGGGTTCTTGTATGTGTGAGCTGTCTCCTTACATCTATGTAAATATTTTCAATGATATCACACTGTAAACATGTTCAGAATTTTCTCATATATAGTAAAATCAGAACAAGCTTGCTGCTTTTTACGTGAATGAAACTTTAATTTGTTTATAAAGTTCATGTGACAATTGGACTGGCCTCTCTTACTGACATAAGGCTTCCAAACCTCAATCAACGATGTTCCAGAGCCTACCCCATGCCTTGCCCTGTGCTAAGAGATTGGATATATCTCTGGTTAAATCATATCCTTTCCAATTTAATGAACTCAAAGTGATCAACAGTTACTGGAAGATGAGATGCACTGGAAAGGGAGTAATATCATTTACGAGGTATCCCTGCTCAAAATGCATAACCCGAACCTAAGTACAAGGAAGCATCGGACAACTCCAAAGTGAGGGGTGCTCCATAAAAAATTGGCCAATAGTCTTCACAAATAATGTGAAAGATAAAGTGGCCTGAGGGAATGTTCCAGATTAAAAGAGACTAAAGAGGCATGACAACTAAATACAAGGCATGATCTTGGATTGGATCCTGAATGGGGGAGGGGCAGGGGGGGAAATTGCTCTAAAGGATGTTATTGGAATAACAGGACAGATTTGAAAATAAACTAGGAATTAGATAGTATATATTATGTTAATGTTAGATTTCCTGATTTTGATAATTGCACTGTACTTATTGTTAACAGATTGCCCTTGATTTCAGGAAATACCGGCTGAAGAGAAGAAGGGTAAAGGAGCATAATGTCTGCAATTTGTTTCATAAAAAAATAATGACATGAAGAAATGTATATATATGTATATACGCCCAAGTATATGTAAATTCGCACACACATGTGGCAAAATGTTAAAATTGGTACATCTGGGTAAAGGGTATATGGGAGTTGTACTCTTCTTGTAACTCTTCTGTGTGTTTGCAATTATTTTGAAATGAAATTAAAGTTGAAGAAAGGTTATGGGAACATACCTTGCACTTCTGAAATCACTTGCCTTGAGAGATTCTGCTCTTGGTTAACACTGAAACATTATCTTGATCAAGACACTGATGATTAAGGTGAGATGAATAAGTTTTACAACCAAGTTTCGCAAGATTTATTTCCACTTTGAAAAGAAAGCTGGAGATGGACAGTCGGGGTGTTGGGGGCGGGGAAGAGTCATTAAATCAATTAAGTGTAATGACAACTCGACCACTTCTTTATCTCCTCTCCTGGGAAATCAGAGGAAAAACATACCAGATGTGCATTAAAACATACTCCCCACAACATTCAGTTTCCATCAGAATCTGGCTGCATGTCACCCTCAGAGCTGGCAGACCGCGCGCCCCTCCGGCCCCTGCTCCCCTCTGGGCCGTGGCCCCCACAAGCCCCAGGCCATGCCTCACCCCCTGGAGAAGCTTCTCCGGTCCCTCCCCAGCGGCACTGTCCCATATACCAGCCACCGGCCCATGGGCCAGTGAGCACTGCAACGTGCTGGGCTAAGTGACACACGGGCTCTAAGTGTGATTTCGAAGACTGCTGAAAAAAAAAACGTAAAAAATCTTGTTAATAATGTTATACAGGGGCACCTGGGTGGCTCCGTCGGTTAAGCAGCTGCCTTCGGCTCAGGTCATGATCCCAGGGTCCTGGAATCGAGCCCCGCATCGGGCTCCCTGCTCGGCGGGGAGCCTGCTTCTCCCTCTCCCTCTGCCTGCCACTCTGCCTACTTGTGTTCTCTCTCTCTGTCAAATAAATAAATAAAATCTTAAAAAAAAAAAAGACTAAGTCAACTCATACTTTCTCCATAAAGACTTCTCTGCATCTTTGTCTTCTCCAAACTCCTTTAGCTCTATCTACAAAACTTAATTTAAATGCCACACATCAGTGATATTTAAGATGGGTTCTAAAATAATCCAGCAGATAATGGTGTGGGGAGGAGGGTGAATGAGACAAGCTTGGTCAGATACTGATGGTCATTGACTGAAGATCTGGAGGTTGATTACGCCATTCCATTTTTGTGGATGTTTAAATGTTTCCAGGATAAAAAATTTCAAATAGCGTCTCACACTATTACCTGTTCTAGGTTAATATCTTACCCTCCCAGTGAGATCATATGCTCCTTTGAGGTCACAGATTGTCATTCATGCCTTGGTGGGTAATGGCCTAGAAAAGTAGACTGCCACCCATGTTTGTTGAATTAAATTCTATCTGAGGTGTTTAAAATTTTCATTGAGAAAAAACTGAATTTAGGTATAAGAATCAAGATACAAGATGCTGTTCTATCTTTAGCCTTCTGGCCTTTCTTCTATAGTCAAAATCCCTTTTGGTTTCTGTTCTAGCGTCTTCTTTCCTGGGCTTACAACTCATCTCTAATGAATGAGCAGAATGCACTTACTCCAGTATTCGGAACCATTTCTAGATAATCCCTAATTATAAAACTGGAAGCCAAGTTTCCATTCAGATTTCTATTTTGGCCCCTCCTTCCTTTCTTTCTCCATAGACCCATTCTGTTTCTCCCTTCTCTGTCCCACTATTCTGTGGGCACCAAAGCAGCATACTTATCTTTGCTTCTGCATTCACACAACAAACTTTCACATTTTATGTTCCTGTCACACTAAAAATACAGAGAAACTAGGACTTCAAAAGTGTGATAACCCATATGTTTCTACACGTACTGCTCTTTTTAATTTCAAATGGAGCCAGTAACTCCCTAAGAAGAGTCATGTCACACATTGTTTGCATGGGGCACCTGGGTGGCTCAATCCAACTCTTGATTTTGGCTCAGGTCATGATCTCAGCGTCATGAGATGGAGCCCCCCACCAGGCTCTGTGCTGGGCATGGAGCCTGCTTGAGATTCTCTCTCTACCTCTCCTTCTGCCCCTACACCCTCCCTCTCTAAAAAAAAAAAAGAAAGAAAGAAAAAAAAAAATATTTGCAGCCAGCGCTCAAGAAGAAAACGTTTTTGACCAAATCTAGTGTCCAATTCCTTCAGGTCGAAAATCAGGCTAAAAATACAACAACCACTGATGCTTTGTGATTTCAGAAGTGACCAGAAAAGAATGCATTGACTTGGTGATTCATTTTCTCTTCTTTCCCTGAAAGGCTAGGAAAAATATTTTGGAGGAAGAATAATTTCAAAATTTAGTAAACCTGGAAATAAGAGAGTTTAATTACTTATTCATGTGGAGAGCACCCAGACAGGAGAGACTAAAGAAGCAGACACAAAACAGAAGCCTCTGAGTCATTTGTTAATGCTTCAATCTGAAAACAATGACTCTGGTTATAACATGTTAAAAGGCCCACATTAGGACAAGGCAGTCACATGGGCTTTCTCTCTTTCTGAACTGATTCCTTTATCTTTAGTTTATTCTTGTTTTTCTGCTCTGCCAAATATCAAAGCCTTTGTTTCAACAAGTCTTGTAATCTTTGAGAGGTATTTCCCATGACTGCTCTCATCACAAACGCTTCTTCATAAACAGAATTTTTGTTAAGTCATCCGCTGTATAACTGTGATAAAGCAGAATCACGGCCCCTAAAGATGTCTGCATCCTAATCCCTGGAATTTGTGAATAGGTTCTATGGCAAGGGGGGATTAAGATTGCAGATGGAATAAGGTTGCTAATCAACTGACTTTGACACAAGGCAATTAATCTGGATCATCCAGATGAGTTTGGTGTAATCATAAGATTCCTTATAAGTGAGAGAGGAAGGAAGGAGAATCAGTGTCAAAATGATTCCCTGGGAGAAAGACTCGACTGGCCGTTGCTGGCTTTAACAATGGATGCAAGTTAGGAACCAGCCAGGAAATACGGGGAGGCCTCTAGAAGCCCGAAAATACAAGAAAACAGATTCTTCTAGAGCTTCCCTACTGACACTTGGATTTGGACCCAGTGAGACGTATTCCAGAATTTTGACTTCCCGAATACAAGGTAATAGACTGTGTTGTTTTAAGCTTCCAAGTTTCTGCAATTTGTTACGGTGGTAATACAACAGTTGTTTGTAAGAGTGGAAGAGAAAAGGACCTGAATTTTTATTATCTTGCTTAAAAACACCAGTCTGAACTGAGAAATTTCTAAAATTAAAAGTGGTGGGGCGCCTGGGTGGCTCAGTCGTTAAGCGGCTGCCTTCGGCTCAGGTCATGATCCCAGGGTCCTAGGATCGAGCCCCGCATCAGGCTCCCTGCTCCGCGGGAAGCCTGCTTCTCCCTCTCCCACTCCCCCTGCTTGTGTTCCCTCTCTCGCTGTCTCTCTCTGTGAAATAAATAAAATCTTTAAAAAAAAAAAAAAAAAAGTGGTAACTCCCTACCGCCTGCCACTGCCCACATTCCCCTTTGGGGGCTGCTATAATCACTACCCGTCAGGGCAGGACTTTGGCTACCATGAGGGGCTGTCAGGAACCAGGACGCTTAGAGGCAATTTAGTCCATTCTTAAAAGTTGACTATTTTTCAGCATCGTTTCCAAACAGAATAATCATGTTGATAATACCAAGTAAATGAGATGGCTCACTTCTTTCAGTGAACAAAACTTAATTCACGGTATGATTTAATTAAAAAAACCCTTGAGAAAATTTCTTATCCAAAATAACCCCGTATCTGAATCCTACAAAGTAAACTACTTTATATGCTCTCAACTGGTGATTATAAAGGCACAGATTCTCCATCCAATGTGTAGTGTTTTGGAATAAACAACTTCTGGTTTCTTTCTCACCTCCATCCAGCTGCCTCCCATTTTGCCTATTGTCCTAAGTCCTCATCATCTGCCGTTGAAGGAGCAGGAAGAAGACCTAAAAGAAAACTTGATCACTGTGTCTCTCTCCCTATTCACTTTTTTTTTTTTAACAGAAGAGTCTGACACTTACGCTCTTTACTTGGACACAGAGGTAGCTAATAATGTGGCCAAACATAAAAGCTAGAATTGAGGGATCCCTCAGTGGCTCAGTCGGTTGGGTGTCTATCTGCAACTCAGGTCATGATCTTAGGGTCCTGGGATCGAGCCCCATGTCAGGCTCCCTGCTCAGCGGGGAGTCTGCTTCTGACCTCTGCTTTCTCGCTCTGAAATAAACCCTTTAAAAAAAAAAGTTTTCCCTAAACTGAAAAGCCTTTATGATGTTACACATGTTGATTGTAAAAACAAAAAAATCCACAGAACTATATAGATTATTCACATTACATACAATAAATACTTCCATTGTTCATTTAACCATCTGAATTTGAAAATAGTTTTGTTTCTGTCATGAATGTTTCCCTGTGCTGTTTTTTTCTCTACATATGTGCTTCAAAGTCTGTAAAAAGAGCTTTAAAGAGCTGCACGTGGCCCTCGGGTAGGGAGCTGGCCACACCTGCTTGGCAGACTGCAGTTTCACAGACTTTCTTCCTATGCCTTGTTAGCACCACCGAAACAAATTAATACCCCAAACTTGACCCTCCCCCCAACTGGGACTTTTATATGCACTGAAGATGGTCATGTGGCTGTGACTTAGAGAAAGATCCCATGTTGTCAAGTGTTCGTGTTGCCACATTTTCTGCACATTCTATAACCAAAACGATTTATTCCAGGCAAGCTTGTTTTTTTCATTTAATGCCTGCTTTCTGTAACATGAAATAAACACGCAGTGTGTTTTATGCAATTGGCCTTGGAAGGTACAACACAGGAATGCTTGCAGAGCAGTTACCAGAAATTAGGCAGGTTGTTCCAAAAGTTGTATGGAACTGCACAGATGTCCTCAATGGGCTTGTAAGTGCATTTCTCAGCAATTGGAGGCCTGTGCGCGTGTTTCAAGCATCTCCAGGCATCACATACGCTATTATTACCCATATATGTAATCCCCAATTGCAAGTGATTGAAGCGCTACCCACCGCCCGCCCCCCCCGCCCCCAGCTGTGTCTCCTCTGGGGGGAAGGGAACGTACAAGCATTAGTTGGCCCTAGGAAGAGCGGGTCATCTAAATGAGCTGGGGGAATGGATGAGTAAAGGAACCGCCTCAAGTTGATAATCAATGAGGTTGGAGATTGAAATTTTATTTGGTGAAGGATATGGGTCCATAGGAAAGGAAATCCCTTTAACTAGAAATGTGGAATCACAACATCGAAACGGTGCGCCTGTAAAAAAAAGAAAATAGATGCTTAGAGTGAGTGAGTCAGAAGCACATGAGTTGTATGAGCTTGAACACCAGAGACCAGATCAGGCAAGACTGCTTAATACCATCACATGATCTGCCCCAGGCGCCCTGTATTTAATTAAAAGAAGGAGTGGGGCAGGGCCGAGCCAGAAGAGCACTGTTGTTCTTAGCGGGGGGAGCCAGAGGAGTTAAAAAGTTAAACCTTGATTGCCTGGGTCTGTGAGAATTCAGCATGGAATGTCTCTACTGTTTCCTGGGATTTCTGCTTCTGGCTGCAAGATTGCCACTTGATGCCGCCAAACGTGAGTACACGAGTCTCTGTTTTAACCCATTCTTTGTCAGCTAAAGTGGTGGGTTGTCTGAAGTATTGCTGTCCACGCCAGAAGGTTGGCTTCATGAAGATCCTCAGGAAGCTTTTGCGCTCACTCATTTCTCCTGGAAACCTTTGGGGATGTTGGAACTACAGCAGAATGCCTCCCATTCCATTCTTGGCTTCAGGCTCTCGGAAAGTGATAACCAGGCAGCCCCTCTCTTAGGGGTTTTTTTCCCATTGCGATCGCCCCCGTCTCTCTTCCCAGACACGGGGAGGGTGCACGTGTGAGGAGAATGGTCTCCGGCCTGAGAACAAAGCAATGCCACCCTCTATACTTCGTCTGGTTTCTGGTAGTAAACCGAGCTGCAGTGAAGCGGAGCCCAAGAGCCAGAGACCAGTTCACTGATCGTCATCCCAGCCCAGAAGCTGTTGCTAGTCCTGTTGGGAAGTTTTCACAGGCCTGTGGGAGCTTGCTGCCACTGGGGTGAGGTTACTGAGAGAAGAGCCAAAGCCCGGGGTCTCTATTCTAGTCCCACATTCGAGGTTGGGGACTTGCTAACAACTGATGCCCCATCGATTAAAGCAGACTCTTGGGAGATCAGTTTGGAACATCCTTGTTTAAAAAGCCCCTCTTGTGGGGCACCTGGGTGGCTCAGAGGGTTAAGCGTCCGACTCTCGATCTCAGCTCAGGTCTTGATCTCGGGGTCATGAGTTCAAGCCCCATGTTGAGCTCCACGCCGGGTGTGGAGCCTACTTTAAAAACAAAACCCTCCTCTAATGCAAAGCAAGGCTTTGGCCCATGTGTCCTGTCCAGGGGATCGGTGGCAATGGTGGGAGAAAGAAGTGAATTACATCACCCAGAAGGTCCACTCCACCTCCAACCGAACAGGGATACTCACTGGATGAAAAGTTTGAGGGTCTTGATTTTACCAGACAACTCCACGGTCGGGGGCGGGGGGGGGGGGGGAGGTGGATAGGTGTAGAGAAGGGGCCGGCATCTACCTCGTGGCCACCATGTACAGTCATTATGCCGGCTCCTGCACTTACATCCCACAGGTAAGCCCCACAACTGCCTTTGTGGGGCAGATGGGCCTCCCACCATTCAACAGGTGTGGAAACCAAGAACCCAGGTCTTGCTTTTCACCTGCTGGGCCCTGACGCTTGGGCCATGCTGGTCCCCAGAGACCCCTGTCCTTCCGTCTCCTGTGACTGGACCTGATGAGGGGGCCCAGACGCAGGGATTTCAGCAGGGGGCCAGGGCTGGGACCCGTTGGCCTCAGAACAGTGCCGGGAGGCTGGCACTGTGATGGTCATGTTTGCCAGACGAGGAAGGCAGCCGCAGACAAGGCAAGCGACTTGGCCCAGGCGACACAGCAATTAAGAGGAAGAAAGCCCAAGCCAACCACTGTCCTTCCTGCAGTTGGACAGACTTGGGTCCCCTGCCAGCTGGAGGGCTGGGCCACAAGCCACTTGGTGCCCTTGAGCTTTCATTTCCTCATTTGATAATGTGGGCGATGGGGTGCTTGTGAGATCAGCTAACAGATGGTGCTTGGGGTGGGAGTCCTACAAGGTAGCAATGGTCTTACCTCAGGGTAGGTCCCAGGACAGATTCCCTGCAGTCCCGGGAGATGGAGGGACAGTCAGTGGAGACCCTGTGCCTAATTCTAGCCGCCTTTCCAGCAGTGCTAATTTGCTCTGCTTAGTGAAACAGATTAGCCTGAGGTTAAATGTTGGCTGTCAGTTTGAGAGGAGTCCCAACCTATTAGGCAAAACGTAACAAAACCCACCATTCCTGTCTTCGCCTTGCCCTAGACTAAATATTCTAACCAGAAAAAATAAAATGGGTAGAATTTACCACCTAACACCAAGGGATTCCTTGCCACTTTCCAATCATAGCCCTGGTGAAAATGACAAGAGCGGGTGTTGACAAAGTAGTTAACAAACAACGTGGCCACTACCCCGCCCCCCTTTGCAGGTGGACGGAGCAGAGATTCTAGAATGGAGAGAGAAAAGCCACAGCAGTGCTGGGTGTGACTCCGTTTCCCTTCACTTCTAACACCCCCCCCCCATACACCTCTTTTTTTCTTCTAAAACCCGCTTACTCTTGGGTGTCTTTTCCGTTTTTTAACTCAAGTTTTTGAAGTCATTGTAGATTCACATGCAGTTTTGAGAAATAATGCAAAAAGGTTCCCCTGTATACCTTTCCCAGTTTCTCCCAATGGTAATATCTGGTAGAATTATCACACACTATCACAGCCAGGATATTGACACTGAAACAGTCAAAGTACCAAATGGTTCCATCCCCACAAGGGTCCTTCATACCCTTTTATAGCCAAACCAACTTCCCCTTCCCACCCCACCTCCTGCCCTGGCAACTACTAATCCATTCTCCATTCTTATAATTTTGTGACTTCAAGAACGTTATCATAAATAGAATCATTACAGTATGTAATTTAGGGGCATTGGCTTTTTTTACTCCACATTATTTAAGTGTTGCATGTATCAGTAGTTCTTTTTTATCACTAGGTAGTATTCCACAGTATGGATATACCACAGTTTGTTTAAACATTCACCCATTGTAAGACATCTGAATTGTTCCAGTTTGCACTACTATGAATAAAGTTGCTATGAACATTCATGTACAGGGTTTTGGGTGACCGTAAGTTTCCATTTCTTTGGGACAAATGTCCAAGAGTACAATGTTTTAGTTGTATATTAATTGCATGTTTAGGTTTTTTTAAAAATATTTGTCAGCACAAGCAGGGGGGAGCGGCAGGCAGGGCAGGCAGAGGGAAAAGAAGACTCCCCACCGAGCAAGGAGCCCGATGTGGGACTCAATCCCAGGACCCTGGGATCATGACCTGAGCTGAAGGCAGACACTTAACTGAGCCACCCAGGCGTCTCGGGAAGCATGTTTAATTTTACAAGAAACTGCCAAACTGTTTTCCAGAGTAGCTGTACCATTTTTCGTTCCCACCATAAATGTATGAGTGATCCAGTGTCTTCATATTCTTGCCTACATTCGATTCATCACTATTTTTTTATTTAGTCATTCTGATAGGTGTAAGTGATATCCCACTGTGGTTTTAATGTGCATTTCCCTACTGGTTAATGATACTGGACATCATTTCATGTGTCTCTTTGCCATCTGTATATCCTCTTCAGTGTAATGTTTGTTCAGGTCTTTTATCCATTTTCTTAATTGGATTGTTTTCTAATGTTGAGTATTGAAAATTCTTTATATATTCTAGATAGCAGTCCTTTACTGGAAATGTGGTTTGCAAATATTCTCTCCCAGTTTGTAATTTGCCTTTTCATCTTCTTCACATGCTGTTTCACAGAACAAACGTTTTTCATTTTAATGAGGTCGAATTTATCATTTTTTCCTTTTATGGATCATGTCTTGGGTGTCAAGTCAAAGAATTCTTGCCTAGCCTAGAGCCTAAAAATTTCTCCTATGCTTTTTACTTTCTGATAGCACCATTTGTTGAAAAGACTACCTTTTGAAACTCCATTGGGTTGTTTTTGCATCTCTGTCAAAAATCAGTAAGGCATATTTGTGCGGGTCTATTTCTACATTATCCATTCTGTTCCATGGACCCATGTAGCTATTCCTTGTCACTCTTTTAAGTTTGTATTTTTCCTTGACTTCTGACATTTAAAATCCGAGGAGAAACCTGTGTTTTGATTGTTTCTGGAACCACTCACTTTCTCTCAGGATCTGTGGAAGAGGAAGACTCTTCAGGACAGCGGAAAAAATCAGTCCTGGGAATCAAAAGATGTGAATCTTCATTCCCACTCCATTAAAAGTGACCCTGAGTAAATTCTGTCACTTCTGTAGGCCTAAATTTCTTCATATATAAAATGAAGTGATTTGAACTAATGTTTTTTCCAAATTGAATATTCTACCACTCTGTGCTCAATTTGAATGAATATCCAGTTATAAACATTTATTGATAAACCTACATTTCCTGCCCTCACTTAGTATCTGTTTCCAAATAAAACTAGTCCCACAGAATCATAAGACATTTGGTTCTTGTCTGATTTGGAGGCCCAGAGAAGACCTGGTCTGAGGGCAACACAGCCTGTTTAGTAACAAAATCAAGACTAGAAACATTCACCCATTTTTGAAACATTCACCCATTGTAGGACATCTAGATTGTTCAGTATTCATTTCAATATTTCCCATTCCATAGGTCTCCCTTATAAGAAGGAAACAACAGGCTTTTGCCTCCTTCTACCAAAAAGGAGAAATAGAAGAAAGATTTTAGTGGCATCCACTCAAAATGTCTTCTCTGAGCACCTGCCAAATACCACACCTTGTGGAAGTCCTCTTCCAGTATTTAAGAGAAGACAGTATTTCTGGCTCTATGGGTCCAGATGACACAAGACCATATGAATTGATGAGAGGACAGTTTATGATAATGTATGATTAGGGGGTGGCTGTGGGTTATAGACAGTTGACTTTTTGGCTGTAGCAGAATACTCAAATAGGTTGAGCAAGACACTTTTTACCTTAACCAGTCCAAAGGTGGGCAAGGCTAGAGCTAGAACTCGACAACATCGAGAACTCTTTCTTTGCATCCTTCCACTCTGACATCCTTGGTGTGTTGGCTGGCTTCTTCAGATTTGTGCCCTCATGGCTAAGTATGGCTATCCCAGCTCTGAGCATCACATCATTACATTGCTATCCCCAAAATCAATTCTTTTTTTTGTTGTTGTTAAAGATTTTATTTATTTATTTGACAGAGACACAGCGAAAGAAGGAACACAAGCAGGGAGAGTGGGAGAGGGAGAAGCAGGCTTCCCGCGGAGCAGGGAGCCCGATGTGGGGCTCGATCCCAGGACCCTGGGATCATGACCTGAGCCGAAGCCAGACGCTTAACAACTGAGCCACCCAGGCGCCCCTCCCCAAAATCAATTCTGATGTGAACAAAAATGGAGTTTGTTCTTTTTATATATATATTTATGAAGGGAGGAAAACTTCCCAGAAGCCCTCAAAAGACTTCCTCTCAGTTCTGATTGGCCAGGTTCTAATCAGCTGCTCCTGCCCATACTGTAAGGAAATCTAGGAAAGTGAGTCTTTGGAATTTTGAACTGTTATAGTAGAAGCTCTGCAATAAGGGGAAAAAAAGAGTAGGGGTGCAGCCTGGAAATGACTGTTAGGTAGGCAGCCAACCAGTCTGCTACAATCCTCAAAGAAAGGAGAGACCATGTGACCATTGGAGTTGTCAGGCAAGGTAAAAAGACATCAACTTGAGATTAGAAAGAATTTCAAAAGAGCAAGAATTTTATAAACCCTGGAGCAACTGCACAAAACAAAAAGATACAGCTAATAAGCCAGAAGTGGAGATAAAATGGACTCCAATAATAACCCCAAAAAAGTACAGGAAAAGAAGAAAAAGGAATAAAGAACAGATGGGACAAACAGAAAAATAACAAGATGGTAGACTTAAATCCCACAATATTAATAAATACTGTAAATGTAAATTATCTAAACACTCCAAACGAAGATTCACATCTTTTTGACTACATTAAAAAAAACAACCAATATACTGTCTACAAGAAACCCACTTCAAATGTAAAAATATATATCCATTTAAAATAATAGGATGGAAAAAGATGTACCAGTTAACCACTAAGCATTACTATCAAGTATTCTTCAGGACAAGGAATATTACCAGAGATAAAAGTCAATTCCTAATGGTAAGAGGATCAATTCATGAAGAAGACTCAGCAATTCTAAACAGAGCTTCAAAATACATTAAGTGAAAACTGAACAGAACCGGAAGAAGAAATTGGCAAATTTCTTTCGGGCAAGGCTCCCTGCTCCGGTGGGGAGTTTGCTTCTCCCTCTGCCTGCCACTCCCCCTGCTTGTGCTTGCATGCTCTCTCTCTCTCTCTCTCTCTCTCTCTCTCTCTCTCAAATAAATATTTTTTTAAGATTTTTGTTTGTTTATTTGACAGAGACACAGCAAGAGAGGGAACACAAGCAGGTGGAGTGGGAGAGGGAGAAACAGGCTTCCCACTGAGCAGGGAGCCCAATGAGGGGCTCGATCCCAGGACCCTGGGACCATGACCTGGGCCGAAGGCAGACGCTTAACAACTGAGCCACCCAGGTGCCCCTAAATAAAATATTTTTTTTTTTTTTTTAAATAGCCTTAGATTTATTTTTTTTTTAAAGATTTTATTTATTTATTTGAGAGAGAGAGTGAGAGAGAGAAAGAGCACAAGAGGGGGGAGTGGGAGATGGAGAAGCAGACTCCCTGCCGAGCAGGGAGCCCGATGCGGGACTCGATCCCGGGACTCCAGGATCATGACCTGAGCCGAAGGCAGTCGCTTAACCAACTGAGCCACCCAGGCGCCCTAAAATATTTTTTTAAAAAAAGATTTACTTAGAGAGAGCAAGCATGGGAGAGGGGGAGGCAGAGGGAAAGAGAGAGACAGTCTCAGGCAGACTCTGCACTGAGCACAGAGCCCAACATGGGGCTCGATCTCATGACTCTGAGATCAGGACCTGAGCAGAAACCAAGAGTCAGATGCTTAACCGCATGCACCACCCAGGTGCCCCTCATTTAAAATACATAAAGAGGGTTTGAATAGTTGTATTTAAGCTATTTCCAGTAGACATTAAAATAAAAACCTATTTGTTCGACTTATTGGAAATATTAAGTGTGACTTTCCAAACTTATGAAACAAGAAGTTGCTTTAACTACTGTTAGGTAAGTACTAAATGAGGAAAGGAGTAGACAAAATAATTTGTTTTTCAAATATTGATATAGGATTTCATGATGTGCTGAGCAATGAAAGAACTTCTGATTATATGAGGGAGCACAACCAACTGGCTGGTTGGTCTTCAGATGAAAATGAATGGAATGAAAAACTGTATCCAGTGTGGAAGAAGGAAGACCCAAGGTGGAAAAACTGCTGGAAAGGTAAATCAAATATTCAAGCCAAACAACTGTCATTTCCTATTTATCTTAGTCTCATAGATTATAGGCTTGGAGATCACATGGCTTATGTTGCTTCTGTGAATGATAGAACTCTAGTTACCAAGTGGGAGGCACTTAGATTTGGCAATCTTTCTTTATCTCAACATTGTCACTTTCTAAGTTACACACACACAACTTTAATCCACTTAGAAATTGACAAGTTTGTAGTTCTTGGAAGATTTTGGAGAGCAAACAGATTTAGCCTCAAACCTATTTATGGGAATGGTCTCTCAGAAGATCTGAGACACTAGCGCTGTTTTGACCACCTCAAAAGTGTGGTTTATCAGAAAGTGAGTATCTTTCCATTTGCATGAAAGAATGAGTCCTTTGGTCATCAGTTTTGAGTTTAAAAATACAAACCTTTAAAACTTGTTTGTTCAGTCCAGTTGAGCAGATTTTTTTTTTTTATTTTAAGTAAATGTTCTTTATCGTCAGAGAATTCTTTAATTGGTCTGACTTTTTTTTTCCTTCTAGAATGTTGTACTCTGAAAGCAAAAGTTAGGAATCCAGAAAATAACTTATTGTTAAGAGGCATAAAGATGGGAGGGCACCTCGCTGGCTCAGTCGGTAGAGCACACAACTCTTGATCTCTGGGTCATGAGTTCAAGCCCCACGCTGGGCATAGTGCTAACTTAAAAAAAAAAAAAAAAAGGCATTGGGATGCTCTGGTCCTTATTGGTGGATTAATTTATCAATGAAAGGAAAAAGATGCTTGATCATTAAACTGCACTATCTTTGTGCTAGGAGGCCATGTGCGGGCGATTCTGACCAGTGATTCACCAGCACTTGTGGGCTCAACTATCACGTTTGTGGTAGACCTGGTATTCCCCAGATGCCAAAAGGAAGATGTCAGTGGCAACATAGTCTATGAGAAGAACTGCAGAAATGGTAAGGAATGTTATTCATGCCACAGGAACAGGCTAGTTCTCCTAACTACTAGAGACCCATCTCATAAACCTAAAGCCTCACAGGTACTTACGTAAATGCAAGATGCCATCACCCGATGTCACCCCCTCCTCAAATTGGATGACAGGGAGGTGTTGCTCCATCCCAGTTCCTATATCAACATTAGCCAAACCCACTTGAGCAAACTGGTGGCTTTCTGCCACTTGGAACCTTCTTCAAGATATTGTCATGCTCAGCTTTTTCTTAGTGTCTAGTTGATTAGCCAGAGAACACCTTGTTGATTCTCAGATTTTGGTTTGATTACTTGGAATTCTTTTGGATACTCAAAGAAGAGCCAATTTGACAGATATTTGCTGATCAGATCAATTTTTGCTTCCAAGTATTGCTTAAGCAAATGTTGTGTAGCTGGTGCAAATACTAAGATGTGTATATTGTGGTTTTGCTTTGCCCTTAAAGCGGGTAAGCTCTTTGTACATGTTAAAGAGCACAAAGGAACACAAATGAGTCAAGGGAAATTATCTTGAGAACTGCACATTCTCAAAAACTTGGAGCTAATTACTGAGATTCTTCAGTGACAAGACTGTTAAATGCACTTATGATCTGATTTTATGACTTAGAACTTCTGTTAAACTGTCAGTGTGTTCATTCCTTATTGATTTATCAGGTCTAGGGCAGGGAAAGTACCAGGTGAGTCTGGCACATCTTAATGTGTCCAAGTAAGTAAATACTCAAGGACCAACGGGGACACATCACAAGGACACAGAAGCCAGCTTGAAGGGACTCCCCCTGGCTATTTGGGACAATTTAAGAACAAAAAATAAAAATGGCTCTAATACATTGATAAATAAAAAGATTCTTCAGAAATGTCAGTGACATAAAAAAACCAAGAGGGTGAGGGAACTGTTATAGATGAAAAGATATTGGTCATGACTTGTTTACAATGAAGTATGTTGGGGCGCCTGGCTGACTCAGTTGGGAGTGTGTGTTAACTCTTGATCTTGGGGTCATGAGTTCGAGCCCCACATTGGGTGTAAAGACTATTTAAAAAGAAAAAATGTCATACGTACAAAAAAGTTGAAATCAGGGTACACTGAGTACACCAAAACCTCCTACCTAGACTCAACAATTTTAACATTTTGCCATAGTTACTTCTATCTATCTGTTTTTTTCTGAATCATTTGAAGAGACAAAATAGCCAAATATAGTATGTGACCCTTGATTAGACGATAGGAAGAGTGGTAATGATATTGTGGTTATGTAGGTTAATGTCCTTATTTGTAGGAGATATATGCCAAAATCTTTAGGAGTTGAGAGTCATTTGATGCCAAATGACTCAGGGTAAAAAAGGGGGGGGGAAAAAGGCTACAGATAGCAGTATCAATGTAAAAAGATAAAGCATCCCTCAGTTTTGGTTTGAATACAGTTGTGATGTGGAGATCCATTATTAAAAATAAATATACTGTGGTATCTCTAGATTGGACCTTTCTGAATAATTGTTTTATATGAAACTTTTACTGAAATGTAATCCATAGGCAGAAAATGGACAGGTCATAAATATACAAAATTTGTATGAATTCTCAAAATTAGGGTTTTAGTTGCCCAACTATGTTTGTATTTATGAAAAATACGAAAAGATGTTTAATTCAATGATGAGCGTTGGGCATTCTGAGCCCAGATGACAAGACTGGCTTGTTTCTTTTTCTGTTTAGATATTGGTCCATCTCCTGACCTGTATGTTTACAACTGGACCGAGGAAGGTGGCTGGGGAAATAGCCCCAACCAACACCATCACCACGTGTACCCTGACGGGAAGCCTTTTCCTCACCACACTGGATGGAAGAGATGCAATTTTGTCTACGTCTTTCACACACTTGGTTGGACTTTTTACAAAACCTCCTTAGCTGCTGCTTTACCTGCCCTTAAAACTTTAACTTTTTTTCACTTTTCTTATTCTATAATCAAGAATGCTAACACTAAGAGTTTAACAACAGTTACTCTGTGAACTTTCCTTAGGTGGGGTGGAGGGTGCAAGTTAAAAAGAAAATCTTGTTTAGCCTTGACAAATCTTCAGAACACCAAAGAATTAGAAGAAGGGGAAAAAATTAATTCAGTTTTCATTTTTAAAAGAAAACTGTTCAATTTCTTTTTGTCTAAAACAGTAATATGAAAAATAGGAATATTTGAGGGGCACACAGATGGGTATTTGATTTTTTCTTTAATTTTTTATTGTCAAAAGATTTGTTAAGGAAGAGACTTATGCTCTTCGAAGGAAATTTAGGAAATGCAGAAAAGTACAAATGAAAAATAAGTCACCCATAATTAACACCAGAGATTATCACTGTTAACACGATGGTATTTTTTTTTTTTGCTAGTATTCCTTGATTAAGATTAGAATGTATACACATTTTTGTTAAATATCATGAGGACTTGACTATAGCATTAAAATTCTTTATGTACATTATTTTAATGACTGCATAATATTCCATTGGGTAGAAATAACATAATCTAACCACTATTCTCCTTTAACAAAACCTACCCTCTTTTTTTTTTTTTAAACACAAATGGTATCCACTTTTGTTTTATTATTGGTGAAGCGGTTATTTTTAGAAGGAGCAACTTTACGTTATGATTAGCAAAGCTGCTAAGTTCTTAAATATGTCACAGATGCCATCTGGCTCTGAATGTTTGAAAACTGCTACCAACCATGCAGGATCCAAACTTCTAAATGTTTTGTCTTTTTTCATAAATTAGAGTTTCTTTGTCCCATTAACTCGCTAATCAATCAAAACAACACACATTAAGCATAGACATCAGTTTAACAAAGTACAAAATAGCAGATAGTATGCCCATCTAGTTAAATCGGGGCTGAAGGCGGCCTTTGTTTCAGTGCCTTCACAGCTCCGTCAGTCAGCACCCCAAATGTCATGATTTCTTTGACCCGACCATTTGCATGGAGTTGTGTATGCTCACTAGCACT
This sequence comes from Neomonachus schauinslandi, assembly GCF_002201575.2. NCBI lineage: Eukaryota > Metazoa > Chordata > Mammalia > Carnivora > Phocidae > Neomonachus > Neomonachus schauinslandi. The sequence continues at coordinate 54,638,338 of NC_058414.1, forward strand.
CCGATCTCTCTTTAGCCCTCTTTTTAGTTAAGAGATCTATTAAAATCAGCTTTTAGCCCAGAAATTGCTGTTTTTCTAACTAGACTGTTTTGAATTTCCATATTCTGAAGTCTCAGAGTTAACTGATATTCTCCTTCAACTGACAGTTGCTTATGTGGTCTCTCAATGCCAGGACTAACATTTTCCTCCCGTATAACTAACCCCGAGAGACCCCTCTTTCCCCTACAACCTCCAAAAGAACTGCCTCTGCATTTTGAGGTAAAGGGGAATCCAAACCACATATCCCTGAGAAGATTCGTATAATTTTCTGATACCTTTGACCTTGTAATAAACGTGGTCTTTAAACATCCCCACAAGCATCTGTCTCACCATCCGTGTTGTTTCAATCACACATCTGTGCTGGGCGCCTCAATAGGATTAGAAAAATCCTTGGGCCCTGAAGGTTAGGAATCATTTTTACTAGCTATAGCCAGTGGCAGTCAGATTTTGGTTAGGGCTGGAGAAAGAAAAAGAGTGAGTCAAGAATGTCCTAGAAATGTGTTTATAGAACCACTACGTTTCTTTTTACGCCTACCATACCCTACTTCGTTTTCATCACTTGCTGACTGTTTTTTTATATACAAATTCTATTAGAAAATGGAGGATTCTAGTCCCCTAAAAAAAAAAAAAGAAGAAGAAAGAAACTGCTTAATGATATAGCTGAAATGGTAATATTGTTACAACAATAAGGTAGATCTTTGGATAAATTTTTTTTTAACTCCTTTAGACACCTCACCATTGCATTGAATGGGTCTTCTCTGGGAAACACATGTATTTCAAGTGCCAGACCTCTTACTTATAAACATTTTTAATTTGTAAACTAAGGACTAGCGGTATTGTCCCACTAAACTGCTCTTTTCGTTTAACCAACTAACCAAACTATATTTATGTAACAGTGGGTTTGTGTTATAAGGTTTTACATAAAATGAGTACCATCTTCCTTTCTGAAGCGGCCAGGACCACATCCCCATCCTGTTTTTCCTTTTTCCAGAGTGTTCTCTAAGGGGCAGTCACTAGTCGTAAAGAAACAACAACTTCCTATAATGATCACATAATGTGGCCAATAACTAAAAATTTCCATCCTCTCAAAGGTCAGTATTTGCAGAAATTAGGACGGGGTTCAGCAAGAGTTTCTATAAACACAGCCAATGTGACACTTGGCCCTCAACTCATGGAAGTAATTGTTTACAGAAGACACCAACACGCATATGTCCCCGTCGCAAAAGTGAAAGACGTGTACGAGGTAACAGGTGAGTGGCGTGAACTCGAAGTTAACTGATGGTGAGGCACTTCGTTCTGGTGATGTTAGTGGGTTAAGAAAGAGTTAGAACCAAGTGTTCTGGGCTAGGTTAACGATTCATATGGGTTCCTTCCCTCGCTTATGTATTTAATTATATTGTACTCCATCTGTGTTTCCAGAATAACTTGGGAAAACCCTAGAAAACTTGTGTAGGAAAAGGGAAAATGATGCTGAATTATCCCTTGTTTTAATTTTTGAACCTAAAAGCATTATTGAAGTCATCTACTTAAAATCGAGCAATCGTGTGTTCTTTCTATTTTGGGGTATGTCTTTTAGATCACGTTCCTGTATTTGTGACTATGTATCAGAAGAATGATCGAAATTTATCTGATGAAACGTTCCTCAGGGACCTCCCCATTATGTTCAATGTCCTGATTCACGACCCTAGTCACTTCCTCAATGAGTCGGCCATTTACTACAAGTGGAACTTCGGGGATAATACTGGTCTGTTTGTTTCCAACAACCCAACTTTGAATCACACATACGTGCTCAACGGAACCTTCAGCCTTAACCTCACTGTACAGGCTGCGGTACCTGGACCTTGTCCTTCGCCTTCGCCCACACCTCCGAAACCCACCTCTCCTTTATGTAAGTGTTTTCCAAGTGATCTTTGAGGGGGGTTCCTTAACAGCTAAAAAAGGGGGGGGGGGGGCGCCTGGGTGGCTCCATTGGTTAAGCGACCGCCTTCGACTCGGGTCATGATCCTGGGGTCCCGGGATCGAGTCCCACATCGGGCTCCCTGCTCAGCAGGGGGGTCTGCTTCTCCCTCTCCCTCCGCTGCTCCCCCTGCTTGTGCTCTCTTGTGCTCTCTCTCTCTGTCAAATAACTAAATAAATAAAATCTTTAAAAAAAAATAACAAGAGGGGTGCCTGGGTGGCTCCGTTGGTTAAGCGACTGCCTTCGACTCAGGTCATGATCCTGGGGTCCCGGGATCAAGTCCCACATCGGGCTCCCTGCTCAGCAGGGAGTCTGCTTCTCCCTCTGACCCACCCCCCTCATGTGCTCCCTCTCTCTCTCTCATTCTCTCTCTCAAATAAATAAATAAAATCTTTAAAAAAAACCCTAATAATATAGGTTACATAATTAGATCCCTAGTTTAAAGGATTGTATGGAGAGTCTGCAGTGATCCCATTCTGTATCTGTCATTCTTTAGCCACTTTATCACCATTTTAAGCTGTTAGAATATGGAAGAAAGGAGAGTATGTTTAAAGTCACTTTGCAAGTAGAATTTCGTGACTTGAGTGCAGCTCTTTGACCTTCCTAATTTGTACTGGGCCTCCTTATGTGTACAGATGCTTTCCCTGTCTGCCCCATCACATTTCTGTTCCCCATTTTTTCTCATTATGAGAACACACCTTGGCCCTTTATAAGCATTCAGGCCATCCCCACTTTCTTTCTTCCCCCTCCCACATTTCTCCCCACTTCCATTCTCCTCCCTGCTCTGCCCATATCCACCTAGTGTCCTGCGAAAACACAGCCGTACTTGAAAGTAGTTTCCAGATGGCCCAAGAAAGAACGTACCTTGAGAGTATTTTTCGGCAAGCAAGCTGGAAAGACTTCTAGACATTAAGATTGTTCTGGATGTAAGGCATAATAAATTAAATCCCACTCTATACTAATAATATATGAGGCCATTTAAGAAGTTCTTAAGAGTCTACTTTGGAAAGTGTTAGCTTCCATCTGATGCCCCACCCTACCCCACTCTGCCATGAGTACTCAGCACCCCGATGTGAAGGGGATGGTAATAGACTGACATCCTCCCACTGGTCACAAGAGGGCGCCATCACCAAGCCCAGAGGAAATAACTCCAGCACGATGTCCAGACTTGGGGCAATTCTTGTTCTTACCAAAACCCGTTAGAAATAATAAATTGTTATAATAGTGTGTTATTAACAAAATGAGATCTCATTAAATCTGGCATATCTAAATCAAGACACTAAGTTATTACTGATGTTGATTCATTCTTTTTTGAAATGTTTTAAATTACAAAATTAATGCATGTTCCTTAATAAAAATTCAAACAATAGAGAAGCCTAGAATAAAAGTAAAAGTCCCTATTCACATTCTCCTCCCAAGAGTTAAACCTTGTTAAAAGTTGGGAGCGTTTCTTTCCCGATCTTTTTCTATGCCTTTACAAACCGTATAAATATATATAGGTGTTGTTGTTTTGATTTTTAAGTAAATGGGCTCATGCTGTATATATGGTTCTATAATTTGCTTTTCTTAACAAACATCATGGACATCTTTCCCTTGTCAGTACATAAAATTTAACTCACTTTATTCAATGGCTACATAGTATTTCATAGTATTATAAACTTAGTATATAAGTAATACAGTATGTATAAATGTATAATTTATTTAACCGTTCTCTTATTGATGGTTGATTCAGTTAATCCTAATTCCAGTTACAAATATAACTGCACTGAACAACTCTAATCATATAGCTTCATTCTTTCCTTTTATTTTAAGATTTTATTTCTTTATCTGACAGAGAGAGAGATCACAAGTAGGCAGGCAGGCAGTGGGAGCGGGAGAAGCAGGCTCCCTGCTGAGCACGGAGCCCAGTGTAGGGCTGGATCCCAGGACCCTGGGATCATGACCTGAGCTGAAGGCAGATGCTTAACCAACTGAGCCACCCAGGCGCCCCATATAGCTTCATTCTGATATTTCTGTAAGAGAATTTCTTTTTCTAGAAGTATCAACGGTCTTCTTTACAAATAAGGAGACCAGGTGTAAAATTCAAAATAAATTGCAGATGCCTGTAATATCTAGAACTGTCTAGAAATTCCTAAATGGTAAAGGGTTTAATGTTAGTTTATTTAACATTAGTCTATTTTTTAAAAGATTTTATTTATTTATTTGTGAGAGAGAGAGCACGTGAGCGAGAGGGAGAGAGAGAGAGAGAGCGTGTGCATGAGCATGCAAGGGGCTCGGATCATGACCTGAACCAAAACCAGATGCTTAACCAACTGAGCTACCCAGGCGCCCCTAAAATATGATTTTATCTATCACGGCCTGCTTGATTTCTTCATGATTGTTGTATCACACATTTTAATTTGGTTTCTCCCTTTCATTTGATTCCCATGTTTAAAGAAGATACAGGATTGTGTTCACTTACATAGTTTAATAATTATAACACCTCCTAGTTCTCACGTCTCTGTGAATCATTACATATTTAGTTCAAATTTCTGCAGTAACTTAATAGTGTAGGACTCTTGACATTTTTCTAAAGGGCAAGCAGATGTTTAGATTTGGGGTTATCATGTATTACGTACATCTTCTGCATTCTCAGCAACTCATCTAATGTTATTATCCCAACTCTCCAGCATCAGCCGGTGACAACCCCCTGGAGCTGAGGGAGACTCCTGATGAAACCTGCCACATTAACAGATACGGTTACTTTAGAGCCACCATCACGATTGTAGGTAGGAGCAGCAGGGGAAGGATGTTAGGATCTACCCCGGGCCACCCTCTCAGCCTCTTGACTCTGGAGGGGTGGGGGCAGGGGCCCCTACTCTCTGTTCAACGTCATACCGCGTGGGCACAAGCAAACACGCTGCCAGTTTCTAGATTCCGACTGGCCTACCCTAGCCTTCCTTAGACATTCTGGTGGAGATGAGCCCAGTGTGAGGCCCACCTACTGCTGAGCCTGCCCCGGGCCTAGAGCCCCCACCCTGTGCCTTCCAGAAATCTGAATGAATGTGCCTTGAACAAGGCCAGTAGCAAGTTCCCACAATTGCCACTTCCTTCCTCTGATTTCACAAAGTCCCACGTCTAGTGTGTAAGAAAGAGGGATGAACAGGGCTACCACAGATGGCTGTGTGTTGTGGGCACTGCCCACAGGCACCCCAGAGAAGATAGGTGGGGCCCGAAGCCCAGCCGAGGCACCCGGGTTCTGGAGATGGGGCTAAATCCCCAGCTGTGCACCCTGGGGCTGAGAGAAGCCGGCGCCCCCTGAGCCCAAGGGCTGCATCTTCCCTGGGGGCGGGGGGGGTCCCTTTCTCTGAAATTCCTGTCCAGAAGGAATGCAGCCTTCTAACACATAGACAAGCTCCAGAAATGAAGAGCCAGGTTGGAATGAGGAGTAATTCAGTTTGACTTTGAAAGTGCTGCGTAGACACGTATCCATGTTACAGGGTAGACTCCCAGATCTGGTGTGATTCTGGCATGTCAAGAACACCGTGTCTCCGTTCGGTGTGGCTTTCTGATTTATTAAGGAATGGTTGGGTCTGGTTTCTTCTGTGTTTTGATGTGTTTTTCTGTGGGGGGTGTTTTGTTAGACGGAATTCTGGCGGTCAACATCATCCAGATGACGGACGTTCTGGTGCCCGCGCCACAGCCTGACAACTCGCTGATGGATTTGGTCGTGACCTGCCAAGGGATGTGAGTACATCTCAGTCAGAGGACCGGGCCAAGGCCTGAGCAGGGGCCCTAACACCATTTCCCCTTCAAAGTTGATTTAGATTCCAGTTCATCAGTCAGCTGCGACAAGGAAGGGCCGCAGGAGGTGCTCAGAAGCACACTCTTATTTTGCTAGATGGAACAGTGCTCGTTACCTTTAAGCTGATGATGAAATTGAGTAGTAATTATTGATTGAATACTTACCATGTTCTTAACATCTTGCATCTGTTCTCCTATTGAATCCTTACCCAATCCTGAGTCTCCTCATTTTACCGATGGGTCCCCTGAGGCACGCAGTGATTACAGAACTTGCCCCCATAGATGGTGGGTACCTGCAGAGCATGGTTCACAGGCTATGGTCTGGCTCAGAGCCCAGCCCTTAGGCTCCCTGAGGCCCCTCCAAGTGGTGGGAAGCCACTGTGGAATGGCCATGTCCTTGCATGAATTAATATCAATGCCCAATAATCCTCTCTCTCTAAACTTTACAAAGCTTTTTCTTCCTTTTTTTTTTTTTGTTTTCTTTTTTAATTTTTAGATTTTTTTAATGATTTTATTTATTTGAAAGAGAGAGAGAGTGAGCCTGAGAGAGAGAGAGCAAGCACAAGGTGGGCAGAGGGAGAGGGAGAAGAAGGCTCCCCAGTGAGCAAGGAGCCCGATGCGGGGCTCGATCCCAGGACCCCGGGATCATGACCTGAGCCGAAGGCAGTCGCTTAACAACTGAGTCACCCAGGCGCCCCTACAAAGCTTGCATTACATAATTTGACTTCTTACGGTTTGGTTAGAACTATATAATAGACTAAATATAAGTTAATATATAAATTCACAAATTTACGTGTAATAGGTAAATTAAGTAATTAAAATGTATGTGTGTAAATGTGTAAGTTAATCAAGAGAATGAGATGGTATAAAAATGTGGCCTTATCTGATAAAAAGGGATAGCTAAGAAGCTCTCCAGCTTGGGGAGAGGAGAGGGGTGACGATGAGAGAAAATTGAGAAAAACCTGATGGAGGAACAAGGCCAGCTGAGAAGACAGTGTGTCCTGCATGCCACCCCCACCTCACCAGACCCAGCATCAGCGCGGTCGCTCCCTCCAGGAGGTCCACTCACAAGGGAAACAGTGTCTACCACAGTAATGCATGGTCACATCGCCTCGTGGTTGTCAAACCTCATTTATTCAAGTCCCAGCTCCACCCCTAACTGCTTGTGTGACCTTGGGCTAGCTGTCTCCCCTCCCCGAGCTGGCTTGTCACCTGCTACACTAGGCTAATCCTGCTTTCCTCATCGGGTCACTGAGAGGAATAGACCAGACCAAGACCATGTCACACACCTACAGCTTTGTGTCTTGCACGTAGTAAATGCTGGCTAAACAGCCACTGTTCCTGTCACTGTTAGACCTCTGCAGGGACCCAGGTGGGCCAGCTCTGGGATGTGATAGGATCTTTGCCCCACACCTAAGCCGACCACACCTGCAGACATCCTAGGGAGCCCAGGTGTGGAGGAATGACTTGGACTTCACACAGTTTCCAGTAGCCCCTTGCCTTTGGGGCGGGGGGGGGGGGGTGGTGGTGGTGGTGGTAATTTCTTTCTCCTCCACGCCCAGGGCCACACCTTTCTGAGGATACAGGGGAAACAGTAGCTCATACCCAGGCTTGTTGAAGAGTAAGTTATATGTGACAATTTGACATCATATGGTTTGATATTCTTCTATCAGACACAAGAATAATAGAATAAAGTGGAATTCAAGTTAATTCTAGTGAAACTCTAGTCAATTTTAGGGACAGGTAATGATTATGATTGTCCCTTTTAAACTGATATTACATCTCCCTCCCTGGGTGCCGTCTGTCCCCTCAGCATGCCCACAGAGGTCTGTACCGTAGTTTCTGACCCTAGCTGCCAGATCACCTACAACACGGTCTGCGACCCTGTAGATGTGAACACAGGTGATTCGTGCTTACTGACTGTGAGAAGAGCCTTCAGGGGGTCTGGGACGTACTGTCTGAACCTCACTCTGGGTGATGATAGAAGCCTGGCCCTCACGAGTGCCCTCGTCTCTGTCCCTGCAAGAGGTAAGTTTTGTTTTATGCTTGTACGAACATTTCATATTGCAGGGACAGTGTGTGTCCTATACTAAAGCCATTCAAGGCTTCACTATCAATGTTTAACTTTATTTCAGTGCAAAAATCATTGAACTATCCTTAATGTGGATTGGACAACTGGCATTAAAGTCCAGTAGCAAATCTACTTAGAGAAGGGATGAGAGAGAGAGACCCAATGAAATAATGACTAAAGATAAGTCTTCTGATGAAAAAAAATCAGCTGTGATCATGGACCAGTAATGATGGGATATGATTACTGCGTGCTCGAAGAGATTTGTATGTCAAGGGAAAAGTATAAAGCCGAACATCCAAAAGTAACAGTGTTCTCCAATCAAATTATAAAAAGGGGGAGACTGCTACCCTGTTGTCATTAGAATCCACGTAGGCAAAGACAGGAAACCAAGAAGAGAAATGAGAAACCAGGTGGACTGCTGGCTCCTTTCTAATTTGCCGCGTGTCCTCCCTTTCCCTTCCCAAATTCTACCAAGCGTTGCACCGAAACAGTAACAAACCAACTTGCCCAGTCCTCAGATGTTCACCAGTAAATCTACTCTTTGCCCCCCTAGTGCTTGGAGAGGTGAAATGCCAGTGGACTAAGAAATCTCATTGAGAAATTGTCATTTACCGCTTGCTTCCAACTTTCCCGGTCACCAAATTAGGACTCCAGCTGGTGACCCTAGCTGAATTTCACTTAAATCCACCTTGTTGGAAGATACTGCTTTCTCTCTCAGAAGAAACGCTTTGCGGTGGAATGGGAAAGAGGGATTAAATTGTGCACACATTACAACACTTATTTTGCTGCTTAATCTTAGTATTGTTAGGCTCACCCTAATGACTAACTCACAGCTCCTCTGGATTTGGAGCCTATCTCATAAGGTAAAATGTACTAAAACATAGATTTACGTATTAACTGTACAAAAGGCAGCTTTAACCTCATTGAAAGAAAAGCTTAAGTAACCATACATATAATTATGTGTGTGATAGCTTATAGTTGGTGAGATCTGAGGCACAGATTTAAAAACAAAACAAGGAGACATAGGTGCCCTGCTTCCTCCAAGGCCCAGGGTGGGGAGCTGGGAGGCTGGGGCGGAAGGAGGCAGGCTGGGGCCCTTGGACCAAGTGAGTGCGGGTCTTCTGAGCTGTCACCTCCAGGAGCTGCCGTGGTTACTCTTGGGCTGCCGGGGTGGGGGTGGGGGGTCAGAACCGCCTTTTTAGGGTCATAACCTATTCTACGAAGCTTCCTTGGGGCTGGTAAACCACTGTTCTCTTATCTAGATTAGATGTTTAGATATTGGCTTTCCTTTCATTCTTCTTGTGGTGAGTGGTAACTTTAGGGGACCTGAGCCATTTTCAAAATCCAAATAAAGGAAGCTCAGAAAGAGAGCTTTTAATCCAGGGGGGATTGTAACTTGATGGCTTGGGTTTCAAAGTCAGAATTTCAGAAACAGATCTTTGGTCAAAAGCAAACCCATAGACTTCCAGCAGAAATGACTTTTATTCATTGATTCCATGAACGTTCGTGAAGCACCGGCAATTCTTTTTTTTTTTTTTTTTATATTTTTTTTTTTTTTTTTTTTTTTTTTTGCGAGAGAGAGAATGAGAGACAGAGAGCATGAGAGGGAGGAGGGTTAGAGGGAGAAGCAGACTCCCTGCTGAGCAGGGAGCCCGATGCGGGACTCGATCCCGGGACTCCAGGATCATGACCTGAGCTGAAGGCAGTTGCCCAACCAACTGAGCCACCCAGGCGCCCCAGCACCGGCAATTCTTTCAACAAATACTCATTAAGCATCTACTCCGTGCCCAACAGAGCTCTAGGCATGAGATACACAGTTCCAGACAGAGTGGGAAACAAGATGAAGAAGATCCCGCCCTGCCTTTGTGGGTGGAAAGAGACAACACATAAGATGACATTGTGAAGAAAATAAAACCAGGTCCGGGCATGGACAGCGACAAGCATGGGGGAGAGAGGGCACAGAGGTTGGCTGTCTGGATTGGGGAGGTCACTGACAGGCCTGCCCACCCAGCAGCATCTGCTTGTGAAGGGCCTCCTCTGAACTGAAACCTGACTTTCAGGAATGAGCAGTCCATTTAGATGGTTGTAGACCACTGGTAGGGCTTGAGTTTTATTCTGTGTGTAAGGGAATCCTCCGGCAGGTTTAAAGCATGATCTGATTGATGCTTTTAAAGATCATGGGAAGATGAGAGTGGAAGCAGGTAGACAAGATGTCCTCTCAGGGGGAGAAGGCTGATGGCTGGGACTGCAGTGGTGGCAGAGGGGATGGAGAAAAAAGAGATAAATCCCAGTTACACTTTGGCAGTAGTGACGAGACAAGTTAATTTGCTGGTTTCTGGGAATACAGAGAAGATATAATCCCTGCTTTGTGGTTCCCACAGTCTGGGAGGAGAGAAACATGTATAAAGCAGTACTTGCAACACAGTGTGATTGAGGCAGAGGAAGAGAGGCAAGTAGAGGAGTGACACAGGCAGGTGTGGTGACCCGGTGCCCTTGTGAATGTCTGGAAGGCACCCCAAAGGGGTGAACACTTGAAATGAGCCAGGGGAAGGATGTTCCTGGCAGAGGGCATGGAGATTTGAAAGAGCAGGGGGGAGGATAGGCCACTCCCAGGATTTTTAGCACAGCTGGATAGTGGGAGATGGGGCCAAAGGAGCGGCCAGGAGGGTCATGGAGCCCTTCACCATGTGGGTGCTGTTGGGTCAGCTGAGACCTGAGCAGGTGTCTCCAGGACATGACATCTCTCTTCTGAGCCCTTAACACGGTGTTCCAGACATGCTAACTCATTCTCTAAATGGAAGATAAGCTGACCCAAAGACTATGTATTATTTAATGGAAAAGATTACTGAAAACCCGGAGGGAGCCATATATCTTCTGATAGCTCCCTTCCTCATTTATTTAATTGCATTACAAGTAGCATGTCCTCTAGGCGGAAGACGTCGCTAATACCGTCTTGCTTCTGTTTTAAGACCCAGCTTCCCCTTCAAGCATGGCAAATGGTGCCCTGGTCTCCGTTGGCTGCTTAGCCATATTTGTCACTGTGATCACCCTTTTGGTATACAAGTAAGTTGCTGCTTTTAACACTTTAAATCGCTATAGTATATTGTCCAAAATACATTGCATATTTCTGCATAAATGGGCCATTTTCCCTTTTTTGCTTTTAAACCGTCTGTGTAGGGGAGAAAGATCTAACATTGAATGAATACCAAACAAGACTATTAATTTTGCTGTGGGTTTTTTTTTTTTTTAATGCTACCAGACATTGTAACTTTACAAAATTGTGTCAGCTTAGCGTTTAACATGTAATCACAAATTATAGTAGGCAGGCACATTTCTTGCATGAAGAAGGGAAAATAACTATACTTTGATCAGACATCAATGTCTTAAAAGCTGTGGTTTGGGTTAAATGGAATTAACCCTTTTGTACTTGGCATGGAAGAGATTATAGTAACATATTCCAGCTGCAGATCTTTTTTTTTTTAATCTGTCTAACACATTGTTTTCAGAAAACACAAGGAATACAAATACCTGATAGGAAACGGTACTGGGATCGTGATCAAAGGCAAAGGCCTGAATGTCTTCCTCAACCACGCAAAGGCCCTGTTCTGCCCTGGGAACCAGGAACAAGATCCATTGCTCAAACACCAGCCGGGAACTGTTTAAATCTTCAGCTTTCTTTCTGACCAACAGCTCACTCCTCAGGTGAGCTATGCCAGAGTTGATGACTATTAACTTCTGTTCCTAAAGATTATTGTTAAACTCTCTACTGGGGCTTAGGGAGGTCCAAAGGGTTTTTTTATAGGCTAAATGACATCTTAGAGAAGTGGAGAAGAATCACACTGTGCACGACCTCAGCCGTGTTATAGAACTGATAAAACCAGTTAGCACTGCTTTCTTTCATTATGATTTATGTTTCACTTATAATGTCTTAGGTGATCAGTGGGGTAGACACGCTATGTCCAAAGAGTAGGGGGAGAAGGTGCTATCCCTTAGAGTCTGGCCTCAGTTCACTGGAAGGAGAGGCCGGACGCTTTCTAGCTATCCGTGTTCCAAGCTAACTGAACACTACTTCAATGAACATGCACGAGCTCCTAGCAAAACAGTAATGGGCCAAACATTTAGTGTGATGTGCATGCCTCTTACACTAAAACAAAAATGTATATACTAATCTAATACATGGGTGTGAATATTTTCCTGACACCTGCCATGCCCAGCTGTGTAAAGGAATGCTGATCATTCATTTTTTCTGTAGACCTCTACTGAGTACTTTCTGTGTATCAGGCATGCTTGTTAGGTACCTGGCCCTACAATCAGAGTGCTCACAGTCTTGTATATATATATATATCAATTTCTGTGCGCTCAGTGCACGTATTTGAAATTATATATTATGATTTTCCAAAGAAGGAGGCCCCTGCTTTTCCTACTGGTTTCTCTACTTGAATGATATAGGGACTTGATCAGTAAGGGTTTTACTTCCATTTGTAATTAAAACTCTCTACCAGATGTCAGACAGGACATGCTTTTTTTTCTCCTTCCTGAAAAATAAAGTACGAAAAGAGATAAGATCTTGGAATTGTGATTATTTTTCCAATTTATTGTTCACCTTTCTTTTTTTTTTTCTTAAAGATTTTATTTATTTATTTGACAGAGAGAGACACAGTAAGAGAGGGAACACAAGCAGGGGGAGTGGGAGAGGGAGAAGGAGGCTTCCCACGGAGCAGGGAGCCCGATGTGGGGCTCGATCCCAGGATCCTGGGATTGTGACCTGAGCCGAAGGCAGACGCTTAACGACTGAGCCAACCAGGCACCCCTATTGTTCGCCTTTCTATTGCGTTTATAGTTTGGACACATAAAAAGTTGTTTAGCACTGCCCCGTGGAGCAATGATAATTTCATAAGTATTTTATATTTTGAAATATATATAGTATGTTCAATTTCAATAAATGTAATACATAAATGTATATTAATCAGATCGATCTAAAAAAAGGAGTTTCTGTGAGCAAGTGTTCTGGACTCTTTGAACAGTCAGTATTATATTAAAAATAAAGGCAAGAGGAGAGTTCTAGGTCAGAGATCAGCAAACTTTTTCTGTAATGGGCTAGGGAGTCAATACTTTAGGCTTCATGGGCCATACAGTTTCTATGGTAACTACTCACCTCTGCTCTGGTAGCCATATATGTAAATGAAAGAGCATGCTGTGTTCTAGCAGAGCATATTTACAAAGGCAGGTAGTGGGCCAGATTTGGCCCGTGGGTCATAGTTTGTTGACCAATGTTCTGAACTAAAAAAGACCAAAGAGACACAGCAATCAAAAGTAATTTAGGAATCTAGATTGCATGTTAGCATTAAAAAACAAAAACCACTATGAGAGGTATTCTTGTGACAACTGAGGGAAATTTGAATACACACTGGATACTAGATGATATGATGAAATTGTTAATTTTCTTAAGGAGTAGTCAAGATTTTCTTAAGCAGTTGGTGTCCGGACACCAACATTTAGTCTAGTTCTTTCACTTCGTAGATGTCCTGGAGGAGAGGAAGAAGCAGGCTTCCCGCTGGCCTCGGGAAAATAAGCTATTTTTTTCTGAAATCGTCTCCAAAGAGTACAACGTTTGCCAAAAGCAGATTGTTGAAATTTCTCTCTAATTACGTGCTGGCTGTAGGTCAGAGGTTCTCACCACAGATTACGGTGCCCCTTGGGGACACTGGCAACTTTAGGAGACGTTTTTGGTTCTCATAATTCGGGTGGGGGTCCCGCTGGTATCTAATGGGTAGAGGCCGGGGAAGCTGCTGAATAGCCTGCAGTCTACAGAACAGCACCCCACAACTAAGCACCCCATGTTATGTGGCCCCAAATGTCGGAAACCCTGTTGTGGCTAAGTGAAGAGGTCCAGAATATGGATGTGAAGATAGAAGGTTTGGATTTGAATCCTGCCCTGCCATTTGAAGCTGAGTAGCCCTGGGCAAGTTTTTTGGCCTTTCCTGAGCTCTAGTCTCCTCATCTGTAAAGTGGATATGCAATCCTTCCCTAGCGTACTTCACGGGGCTGCTACCGGTCCACCTGAAAGAACGAATGGACATGACAGCACTTTGTATATGGCAAGAGTGGTATATTCTCCATGTGAGGCCCAAGGACACGAGCAAGGTGAAGAGGCGTTATCATTTTCATGAGGATTAGGAGGCCAGGACGTTAGTTCCTAAAGCAGAAATGTAATATCAGGTTACAGCAGAATCACTTGTAGCTTGTTACAGGTCGGCTGAGCCCCACCCCCAGAGTTTCTAATCCAGTGTTCTAGGGTGGGGCCCCATAATCTGGATTTTTTACCAAATCCCAGGTGATGCGGATACTGCTGGTCCACGACCTAACTGAGAAATACTGGTCTTGAGATCCGCTCTTTGCTTATAGTATCAACAGGGGGTAGCAGAGAGCAGCAAATACACAGTCGGTCACCTAGGAAGCCAGTGGAAATCCCCCTCCGTTTAGTCTAACAAAGGGCAGGAGAGAGGGCTGAAATCATGAATTATCTAGATTTATATTCTCCATGTGACCTTGGTAACAAGTCATTTAAATTCGGCTCAGTCGCTCTCTGTGAAATGGGGGAAACAACCTGAAAGATAGTGGGATGACTTGATTAAGGTTTGCTGAGAATTAGAACTTCCAAAGAAAATTGAAATGCGCTGGTAATAAATTATTCTGGGAATTTCTTATTCCTAGGACTTTTTTTTTTATAAATGTCTGCACTTTGAACACTTCCAACTCATTCATAAACATTGGTTGCCACCGTTGAATTTCCAATTGTTTTAAGAGTTTAGAGGGCAATACTTTCAATGCATTCATTACATCCCGAATGGATAATTCTAGACCTAAGCAACAGGCAAAGAGCAGATGAGAAGACAGTCATCCAGGGGATGAAGGTGACCACCTTCTGACGGGGCTCCTGGTGGGGAGGAATCCCTTAAAGTTTTTTACAAAGAAGCATCCCAAAGCTGCTGGAATACGTACCCTAAAAATTCCCAGGTCAGTTCCCAGGAATCACTCTTTGCAGACTGATTTTGATCTTTCAGCCATCATTTACTGATCCCCAGTGTATCCCAGGCTCTAGTCTGGAGGGGACACTGCTTTGAACCAGAGACAAGGACTCTTCTGGCTTGGAGCTTGGTTCCAGATGTTCACTGAAATGAGGGCCCTAATCTCTGGCCTGGATCCGCCCCCCCCCCCCCATCCTGGCCAATCCCCCATGGCCTCAGTCTAATCTGCGGAGGCTATTCCTCTGTTACTTAGAGCTGAACTGCCATTCCTTTTTGAAATTCTGGAATAAAATTTGCTTTGGACAACTTCCATAGGCTATTCGGAATTTGGGTGTCTTAATGGTATTTTAGAATTTAACCAGTTTTAATTCTCTGTATAATTTTCCCAGAGATATCATCATGTCATCTCTCTAATCAAAACTTCTAATTCAGTTGTCACTGTTAATTGCATTGTATAGGTTTTAATGATACAAATTAAATACTAGGGCTGGAGCTTGGTAAATCCTTAATTTTAAGGTGTTTATTAGAATAAATTCCTTTGGGATAAAAAAAAGCTTAACTGCTGTTGAGAAGTGGCAGAAGGATTTTGTGGCTGTGGATCTAGTTTTAAGTTTTAGCTTTTGGAATTGAGGAAGGTAGGTAGGACTTAAATGGAGATACCTGAGCTTCAGCCTGGCCTTGTCACTCGCTAGCTACGTGCCCTGAGGCCAGTGATTTTCTCTCTCTGCACCAAAACCTCCTCAACTGTAAAAGGGAAGAGCGGGAAACTAAACTGGATGAATTCTTTTTTTTTTTTTAAAGATTTTATTTATTTATTGAGAGAGAGAGAATGAGAGACAGAGAGCAGGAGAGGGAGGAGGGTCAGAGGGAGAAGCAGACTCCCTGCCGAGCAGGGAGCCCGATGCGGGACTCGAGCCCGGGACTCCAGGATCATGACCTGAGCCGAAGGCAGTCGTTTAACCAACTGAGCCACCCAGGCGCCCCTAAACTGGATGAATTCTATCTAAAGTCTTTGGGGTTCTAATGCTCTACTGTGCAAAATGGGGAGGATGACATTACCCAGTTTCCTTACACTGATGTCAGGAGGATTGTATTCTAAACCAGGGGTTGGCACACTATGGCTTATGGGTCAAATCTGGCTCTCTGCCTCTTCTTCTATGGCCCATAAGCAAAACTTGGTTTTTATATATATTTTTTAATGTTCAGGAAAGGTCAAAAGAGAATATTATTTTGTGCCACATAAGAATTATATGAAGTTCAAATTTTTGTGTCTATAAATAAAGTTTTATTGGAACATAGCCACACTCACTCATTTATATACTTTCTTTTTTTTTTTTTAAGATTTTATTTATTTGACAGTGAGAGAGGGAACACAAGCAGGGGGAGTGGGAGAGGGAGAAACAGGCCTCACGCGGAGCAGGGAGCCCGATGCGGGGCTTGATCCCAGGACCCTGGGACCATGACCTGAGCCGAAGGCAGACGCTTAACGACTGAGCCACCCAGGCGCCCCACTCATTTATATACTTCCAAAAGCAACTGCTTTTGCATGAAAACAACAGAGCTGAGTAGATGGGACAGAGACCTATGGTCTGCACAGTCTAAAATATTTACTACTTAGTCCTTTATAGAAAAAATGTTTGCTGATCTTTGTTGTAAAGCATTGTTCAACTCCTCTCTGAACTCAGTTGAAAAACAAGAATTCAGAGAATTTCAATTACGTGAAATGTAATTTTCCTAACCAAGGATTTTGAGCTCTTACCCTCAATTTCGTATCACATTATTCTGTAATGACAACAAATGCTGTATTATCAGACACTGTAAGTTAATTGTACCTTGTCTGTGAGCCACTGTGGGAAAAAGAAAAGATCTTTCTGGAAAAAAATATCTAATAATCCTCTCAGGAGAAATTTCAAATAGAAGAATCACAACATGAAGAACCAAGTGATGAAGGATTTCATAAATCCCCAAAACTACCAACCACAAAGAAAAAGATTGCTATATTGGATAATGTTCCAATTTTAAAGTTCTATATGAAAAAGACACCATAAACTTCTTGCTTAAAAAAAAAACAACACAGAATTCTCCTACACTGCTGGCCAAAGTGCAAGATGGAAAACAATTCAGCTGTTTGGAAAAACAGTTTGGCAGTTTCTTATGAAGTTATATATACACATACCATATGACTTGGCCCTTGTACTCCTAGGTATTTACCCAAGAGAAATCAAGACATGTTCGCACAGCAACTTGTACTGAAATGTTCACAATAATGTTATTTGTAACAGCCTACATTTCCATCAGTTGGTGAATAAACAAGCAGATGTGTTATGTCCATACAATGAAATACTACTTGACAATAAAAAGGTATAAACTTTTGATAGATGGAATAACATGGATAAATCTCAAAGCATTATGCTAAAGGAAAGAAGCCAGCCATACTGAATGAGACTGTTGATATGATGTTGGGGAAAAGGCAAACTATAGTGATGGGGAGCAGATCCATGCTTGCCTGGGACTAGGGAGGAGAGGGAGATTGGGGACACAAGAGAACTTTTGGGGCAAGGGACAGGACTAGGGAGGAGAGGGGGATTGACTGGGGGCACAAGGGAACTTTTGGGGCAAGAGACACTCTTTAAACCATAATAGTAGTAATTACATAACTGTATACATTTCTCAAATATCAAATTGTAGGCTTGGTTATCTGTGTTTTATATAACTACACCTCAAAAAAGTTGATTAAAAATGGAAAGATACAGACTGGAAGAACATGTTTGCAATACTTGTAAACTGAAAAAGATTAATACCCAGAGTTTACAAAGAACGGTTAGGAAACTGCAAATCATCATTTCACACCCAGTAGGCATCACACCAGTGAGACATCGTTTCACACCCAGTAGATTGGCAAAGATGAAAAGGTCTGACAAAGTCAAGTGTTGGCAAGAACGAACACCAGAACACTTATACTCTGCTGTTGGGAGTTTAAATCAGAACACTGGTTTTTGGAAACAATCTCGCATCATCTGGTGGAGTTGAAGATGCACATACCTGTGACCCAGCCACCTCATTCCTAGGTATAGAATGTTCCAGAGAAACTCTTGGGCATGTGTTCCTGGGGACAAGACAAGAACATTCAGAGCAGCATGAGAAACAACCCAAATGCTCCTCAACAGGAGAATGCATACATCAGCTGTGCTATACAATGAAATGCTAATCATCAGTGAAGATGAATGAATCTACAGCTATAAATACCAAGAGGAAAGACTAACCAATGTAATAGTGACAGAAAAGAGCAAGTTGCAAAAGAATACATGCAATATGATGCCATTTACATAAAGTTTCCAAAAGCAAGGAAAACTAAATATGGGAAGGTATACAAATATGTCATAAACCTATAGAAAAGAAGCAAAATAATTATTTTTTAAAAGATTTTATTTATTTATTTGACAGAGAGAGACACAGCGAGAGAGGGAACACAAGCAGGGGAGTGGGAGAGGGAGAAGCAGGCTTCCCGCCGAGCAGGGAGCCCGATGCGGGGCTCGATCCCAGGACCCTGGGATCATGACCTGAGCCGAAGGCAGTCGCTTAACAAACTGAGCCACCCAGGCGCCCAGAAGCAAAATAATTATTATATGAAATTGAGCCCAGTGATCGTCCCTGAGGAGGAGGAACAAGGTACTGTCGAGAGGAGTATTCGGGGCTTCAATAGTACTAGCCATGTTTTAGTAGCTGAGCTGACTATAGGTTTGTTTTATTGTTATTTGTTATATTTTATCTACATGTTATATGTATTCTTCAGTAGTTTGCAAATGTTTTCAAGTGGGATAAAATAACTTCTAAAAAAGAATTTGAAGATAAAGACAATTTAGTAGAAAAAAATTGGTTCATGAGCAGACAGTCCACAAGAGGAAATCCAAATGCCCATACATACATGAAAAGATGTTCAGCCACACCAGAAATTGGGGAAATGCAACTGAAAAGAAAGGTATAGCAAAAATAAGCCATTGGTATGGTATGATAATACTGAGGTAAAATTTTAAAAACATTTAAAACAATACTGTAAATTCTGTATGCATACATACGGAGATAAAGAACAGAAAGATGCATGGGAAAGGCGTACATTAAATTCAGGGTAGGGGCGCCTGGGTGGCTCAGTCATTAAGCGTCTGCCTTCAGCTCAGGTCATGATCCTGGGGTCCTGGGATCGAGCCCCACTTCGGGCTCCCTGCTCAGCGGAGCTTCTCCCTCTCCCTCTGCCTGTCACTCCCCCTGCTTGTGCTCTCTGTCTGACAAATAAATAAATAAAAATCTTTTTAAAGAATTCAGGGTAGTGGTTGTCTCTAATAATGGGGAGAGAGACATGGGATTAGGGAGGGGTGTGAAGGGGCTTGAGCTGAATCTGTAACATGTCTAAAGGGGAAAAGAGGGGGCGCCTGGGTGGCTCAGTCGGTTAAGCAGCTGCCTTCAGCTCAGGTCATGATCCCTCAGGTCATCGAGTCCCCCATCGGGCTCCCTGCTCAGCAGGGAGCCTGCTTCTCCGTCTCCCTCTGCCTGCCACTCCCCCTGATTGTGTTCTGTCTCTCTGTCTCTGTCTCTCTCTCTCTCTCTCTAACAAAAAAATAAAATCTTAAAAAAGGGGGGGGGGGGGGGGGGTGATCTGAAACAGAGCAAAATGAAGACCTGGTAAATCTCGGTAGTTCATTTTTCTCTGCACTCTTCTACAGGTTTGAAATACAGCATTATAACTTTTTAAAAGAATGAATTATTAATAATCTTTTCATTCCTCATGTGTAGTCTGGACAACCTTGTAAAAATGAAATTTAAGCCATTCTATTCAAACTTGTCTAGAGTTTTGAAACTCAAAGCCCTGACCTCTTTGCCTTTTCCAACCAAATCTACCCTCCAACTTTTTTTTTTTAAGATTTTATTTATTTGACAGAGAGAGACACAGCGAGAGAGGGAACACAAGCAGGGGGAGTGGGAGAGGGAGAAGCAGGCTTCCCGCAGAGCAGGGAGCCCAATGTGGGGCTCGATCCCAGGACCCTGAGATCATGACCTGAGCCGAAGGCAGACGCTCAATGACTGAGCCACCCAGGCGCCCCTACCCTCCAACTTAAAGACATTATTTCTTATTGGATTCACATTTTGGGGTGGCTAATCCAAAAAACTACCTCACCGCACACAGGCAAACCTCAGAGATACTGCAGGTTTGGTTCCAGACAATGGCAATAAAGTGAAGCAAATGAATGTTTTGGTTTCCCAGTGCATATAAAAGTTATGTTTACACAATAACTGTAGTCTAATAAGTGTGCAATAGCCTTATGTCTAAAAAGTGATGTACATACCTTAATTAAAAGCACTTTGTTGCTAAAAAATGCTAACCATCCTCCAAGCTTTCAGCCATTTTTTGTAATCTTTTCCTGGTGGAGGGTCCTGCCTGGATGTGGATGGCTGCTGACTGGTCAGAGTGGTGGTTGCTGAAAGTTGGAGTGGCTGTGGCAATTTCTTAAAATAAGACAACAATGAGGTTGGCCACATAGATGAACTCTTCCTCCCATGTAGTGCAACGCTGTGTGAAGCACAGAACTTCTTTCAAAATTGGAGTCAACCCCCCAAACTCTGCTGCTGCTTTATCAACTAAGTTTATGGAATATTCTAAATCCTTTCTTGTCATTTCAACCATCTTCACAGCATCTTCACCGAGAGTACATTCCATCTCAAGAAATTTGTGCATCCGTAAGAAGCAACTCCTCATCCATTAAAGTTTAATCATGAGGTTGCAGCCATTCAGCCCATCTTCAGGCTCCACATCTAGTTTTAGTTCTCTTGCTGTTTCCACCACATTTGCAGTTACTTCCTCCACTGAAGCCTTGAACCCCTCCACACCATCCATGAGGGCTGGAGTCGACTTTTGCCAAATTCCTGTTCATGGTGATAATTCTGACCACTTTCAATGAACTACAAATGTTTTTAATGGCATCTAGAATGGTGAATCCTCTCCAGAAGGTTTTCCATTTGCTTTGCTCAGATCCATCAGAGGAATCGCTCTCTGTGGCAGCTGCAACCTTACAAAATATATTTTTTCAATAAGAATACTTGAAAGTCAAAATTACTCCTTGATCCCCAAGCTGCAAAATGGACGTTGTGTTAGCATGCATGAAAACAACATTAACCTCAGTGTCCATCTGCATCAGAGCTCTTGGGTGACCAGGTGCATTATCAATGAGCAGTAATATCTGAAAAGGACCCTTAATACAAAAATACTAATTCAAAGGGATACATGCACCCCAATGTATATAGCAGCAGTATCTATAGTAGCCACATTATGGAAACAGCCCAAGTGTCCATTGATTGATGGATGCATAAAGAAGATGTGAGAGATATATAGTGGAATGTTACTCAGCCATAAAAAAATGAAATCTTGCCATTTGCAATGAAATGGATGGAGCTAAAGAGTATTATGCTAAGCGAAATAAGTCAAAGAAAGACAAATACCATATGATTTCACTCATAGGTAGAACTTAAGAAACAAAACAAATGTGCAGAGAGAGGAGAAAAAAGAGAGAGTGGCAAACCAAGAATCAGACTCTTAATTATAGAGAACAAACTGATGGTTACCAAAAGGGAGGTTGCAGGGGAGAGAAATAGGTGATGGGGATTCAGTTGCTATGATGAGCATGGGTGATGTATTGAAGTGTTGAATCACTATATTGTATACCTGAAACTAATATTACACTGTGTTAACTAACTGGAATTTAAATAAAAACTTTTTAAAAAAAGGAATCCTTTTTCCTGAGCACTAGGTCTCAACAGTGGGCTTAAAATATTCAGTAAACCATGTTGTGAAGAGTTGTGCTGTCATCCAGCCTTTGTTGTTCCATTTAGAGAGCACAGGCAGAGATTTAGCATAATTCTGAAGGGCCCGAGGATCTTCAGAATGGTAGATGAGCGCTGGCTTCAACTTAAAGTCACCCACTGCATTAGCCCCTAACCAGAGACTCAGCCTGTCCTTTGAAGCCTTGAAGCCAGGCACTGACTTCTCTCTGGCTATGGCAGTCCTAGGTGGCATGTTCTTCCAATATAAGGCTGTTTTGTTTAGATTAAAGATCACTTGTTTAGGGCAGCCACCTTCTTGGATTATCCAAGCTACAGCTTCTAGAGAACTTGCTGCAGCTTCTAATCAGCACCTGCTGCTCCCCCTTGCACTGTCCTGTTCTGGAGATGGCCTCTTTCCTTAAACCCCACGAACCAACCTCTGCTAGCTTCAGACTCGTCTTCGGCAGCTTCCTCACCTCCCCCAGCCGTCACGGATTTGAGGAGCGTTAGGACCTTGCTCTGGATTAGGCTTTGGTTTAAGGGAATATTGTGGCTGGTGTGATCTTCTTTCTAACTATCTAACTACAACTTTCTCCACGTCAGCAATGAGGCTATTTTGCTTTCTTTTTTTTTTTTTTTTTAAGATTTTATTTATTTATTTATTAGAGAGCGAGCGAGAGAGAAACAGCATGAGAGAGGAGAGGGTCAGAGGGAGAAGCAGGCTCCCCGCTGAGCCGGGAGCCCGATGTGGGACTCGATCCCAGGACCCTGGGATCATGACCTGAGCCGAAGGCAGACGCTTAACCAACTGAGCCACCCAGGCGCCCGCTATTTTGCTTTCTTATCATTCCTGTGTTCACTGGAATAGCGTCTTTAATTTCTTCTAGGAACTTTTCCGTTGCATTCACAACTTTACTATTTGGCACAAGAGACCTAGCTTCCGGCCAACCTCAGCTTTTGACGTGCCTTCCTCACTAAGCATAATCAATTCTAGCTTTTGATTTAAAGTGAGAGATGTGTAACTCTTCCTTTCACCTGAACACTTGGAGGCCATTGCAGGGTCACTAATTGGCCTAACTTCAATGTTGTCATATATCAGGGAATAGGGAGGCCCAAGGAAAGGGAGAGAGACAGGGGGGCAGGGTGGGGGCGGGGCACCTCCAGCCAGCGAAACAGTCAGAAGGCACATTTATTAAGTTTGCCAATGCGTATGGGTGTGTTTTGTGGCACCTAAAAACAGTACAGTAGTAAAATCGAAGATCACCGATCACAGATCACCATAACAAATATAATAATAATGGAAAAAGTCTGAAATATTTTAAGAATACCAAAATGTGACCCAGAGATGTGAAGCGAGCAAATGCTGTTGGGAAAATGGTGCTGATAGCCTTGCTCAACTCAGGGCTGCCCCAGACCTTCAATCTGTGAAAAATGCAGAATCTGTGAAGTGCAATGAAGGGAAGCACAATAAAATGAGGTGTGCCTTTATAATAAAACCACTGAACGCTCCCAGGGTTATTGGTGCCGAAAGTAACTGTGCCTTTGATGTTATCACCTTGCTCCAGACAGCAGCTTCTTGCGTCAGCATCAGGAAATGGCCAAAAGAGCCTGGAGGAGATGCAGTGTCCCCAGAAGCCACTCATCTCAGGGCTAGACTGGGCCTCGGACCTTTCCCCAGGGAGCTAAGAAAGCCTCTCTGTATTTTAAGACGCTTGAATGGACCAGCCTGCAGTGCTCCTAATAGTTGTATATATAATATTTCTCAGAATTTCTATTTGGCGTGGATTTGTGAAGCCCCGGGGGAGACAGGAGAATGGATGTGTCACCACCGTGGGCCTGAATGTCTGTGGTCCCTTGCCCCAAACTGTGAAGTTGTAAAGAGGAGGTCCCAGGTTCAAATTTGGCCACTTGCCGCCTCCGGGCACCCTCCTGTGGTGGTGACCTGACGCGGGGCTGGAAAGGAGCCACAGCCGGGACCTGATCAGGGGACGGGAGCTGCAGCTGAGGAGCCGGCTGGTTTGCTCTGCAGCAGCCTGCTGGAGCTCAGCCATCAGGGCTGACGCTCATTTGCTCTTCAGAATTACTCGTGCCATCATCATTCGGAGATAGAGGAAAGTCATAAAACTGGGATTATAAAAAGGAAAAGCAAACAGAATCTTTACTCAACTGTCAACAGATCGGAATAGAAGAAATCAGAGGCCAGTCAGAAACCGGGTTTTGATGGCAAGAAAACAGCCCCAGGTATTGTTGGTGGGGAGTGGAGCTCTGATTAGCCTTTTGGGTCAGGAGGGCCACAGAGCTCCGCCATCGTTCTGTAATACCACAGGAGAAAGCTCATGACTCAGCAGCGGTGTGGGGTCTGTGGAGAAACATGTCCTGGGGGTAACATTGTTGCCCATGCTGTTAGGGACGCCAGAGTCTGACTACCAGCCGAGCTGAAATGGAGACTCAGGGACCTTGCTCCTTAGGAAGACAAAGTCGAGATAAATGTGGAGAGTTGGGTCTGAAACCCCTTTATCTGAAGTGTGTGTGGAGGGCGAGCGTTATCAAAACTGCTTCTCAGTGTGAAATGACTCACGTGCTTCTGATGCTTCAGGCAAGAGTAAGATGTTCCATTCTCATCGAAATAATTCCCAGCGGCAGTTTCTCATAATCTATGATTTCAGAGACAAGGTTTGTCAGCACTGTGTCTTTCATGTTAATTAACAAAACGTTTTTGTTTGTTTGTTTGTT
Source organism: Neomonachus schauinslandi (assembly GCF_002201575.2). NCBI lineage: Eukaryota > Metazoa > Chordata > Mammalia > Carnivora > Phocidae > Neomonachus > Neomonachus schauinslandi. Next base: position 54,662,759 of record NC_058414.1, read on the forward strand.
TTCACGGATTTTCCTTCCTACCTGAAGTAAAGACTTGGTGGGGGGATGTTACCCATTAGTGGGGTCCACAGAAAAGCAAAATGTCCCGCACTTGAAGGGACCATCTGCTGTTAGATTTGGATTTTGTTTTCAGTCTGTGTTGCTTTTGAAAGGCAGAATCAGAAGAGGATGATGGTTTGATAATCTCAACCTTCGGGATGCTGAGAACAGAGGGTTGAAACAACTCACTGGGGGATTTGGGAATTATGTATGAACCAAGGTCCATGACTAAAAGGACTTCCTAAGATTATGGACCCCAGTAACAACCCGGGTGTGTTCATTCAGGAGCCTCCTGTTTGCTCTGTTTGCAGCAGTCAGAAGGCTCCCAAACTTGTTTCCTGGGGCTTCAGGGGAAGCTAGGAAGGTGGGAAGCTGCCGTCACAGAGGTGTGTGCAGCTAGCCCCAGCGACTGGGGAGAGGGTAAGAGCGCTACTGGGGGAGATGACACCAGAGGAGCCTCAGGGACCTGCTTCGAAGAGAATAGAGAGGAAGGAAGACCAGAGCAAGTTGGGACAGAGCAGAGCCCAGGGGTTAAACTAGAGAAAGGCTGAGCAAGCTTCCCTGATGTACCCACATTTGACCATGGAGCACTTAACATCACGTCTGGCATATAAATGTTTAATAAATTAATGACTGAATTCATATAGTTTGGGGACTCAGAAATCTATCAAGTCCAACCTTTGCTGAGTCTGTGCATCAATTTCTTACATGTTTGTGTGTCCTAATCTGTAAACCCACGAACCTCCTTTTGGTTGCAAAGGAGCCTCAAATCCATATATGGATCACACATTGTCTTTGGACAGAATAAACATGTCTCCCACAGCAAATGGATGTAGATGCTAAATGTAAGTCAATATAATTCTATTTAAAAGCATTGCTTTTTGTCATGCATGTGTGGAAAGAGCCACAATTTTTAAAACAAAAGCTCGTTAAAATTAAAACGGTTGGGACCACTCCTTTCCAGCCTCAGCTAATGTTCCTCACTCATTTAAGTTTCATCCTTTTCCCCAGATTCCCACTCTTTGTACTGTTTCTGCCCTCAGGAAACCACATAGAGAGAAGGGTTAAGATTAAAATTGCCTCCCTTACAAAGCCCATTAGTTATAGATACTCTAAGTATATTTCTATTTAAAAATTCTTTTTTTTTTTTAAGATTTTATTTATTTATTTGAGACAGAGAGAATGAGAGAGAGAGAGCACATGAGAGGGGGGAGGGTCAGAGGCAGAAGCAGACTCCCTGCCGAGCAGGGAGCCCGATGCGGGACTCGATCCAGGGACTCCAGGATCATGACCTGAGCTGAAGGCAGTCGCTTAACCAACTGAGCCACCCAGGCGCCCCTCTATTTAAAAATTCTTTTGTCCTGTTTGCAAACCTCCTAATCAGAAGAGGGGGAGCTCCTTTTAAAGAGAAGAGGAGCAGAGATGGATCTGGCTCCTGTGAAGTGTGAGGCACAGGTCCTGACTTGGGGGATGCTAGGTAGGTGGTTCTCGTGGCCTGCTTTGTTAACACCCGGGAACAAGCACCTGGCCCTGTCTCAGCCATTCAGCTTCACCCAGCAGGACGTGCCCAAACTTCGCTGACAGATCTACAAGGAGCTGTGTCACTGCAAATTCACCGTGTGAGCCTCGTATCCCAGACCTCAAGCCCATTCATTAATGGGCATGGTGACATGGGGGACCCTTCCTTCCCAAGAAACTCCAGTTCCTTTTCTCTCTTGCCTCTTCCCACCCAATTTCCTTTGGTTTTTCATATTTAAATGTTTTAATTGATTTCTGTATTTTTTTTCTTTAAAAAAAAATAAAGAGAAGAGGAGCAACAAGGACTCATTATTTTACAAATGTAGGGGTAAGGCACTGTCTTTCTTCACCCTGAGCTGACTGAGGAGGTGAGAATGAAGACAAGAAGTTGAATTTTTTTTTTAAATATTTTTATTTAAATATTTTATTTTTTGACAGAGAGAGACAGCGAGAGAGGGAACACAAGTGGGGGGAGTGGGAGAGGGAGAAACAGGCTTCCTGCGGAGCAGGGAGCCCGATGTGGGGCTTGATCCCGGACCCTGGAACCATGACCTGAGCCGAAGGCAGACGCTTAACAACTGAGCCACCCAGGCACCCCAAGAAGTTGAATTTTTAAAAAATCCTTTGGAGGTAGCATAAGCAGGATTTGACAATGGATTAGTTATTGCCAGGAGATCCTGGAGTGAATGCAACCCAGAGTTTAGGATATGAGGATGATGATCCATTAAATGGGATGGCAAATACAGATGGTAAATCAGGTTTGCGATGTTCAGAGAAAAGGGTAGTAACACGGAGCTGATGGCAAAAGCTAGGAGAAACACCAAATCCAAGCGTATGTTCTGGGAAATGGAAGTGAAGAGGATGAGACTTAACTTTTATCTGTAATACTGTATTCTTATTTTCAAAACTAACTCATATTTGGGGTGGTACACACAGGTACTTATATTAGTTTCTGTAGTTTATAATTTCCCCAAAATTAGTGCTTGGAGTTTTTTTCTGTAAGAGAAATTAAATAATGTGTCAAGAATTTGGAGTACCTACTGTGTGCTTGGTACTGTTCCAGACATTTGCGATATTTGCCCCCTTCCTGGTTTCTTGCTTTCAGAAATTACCAGGCCTGGATTTCAGAAATTGCTTCTAGTTTTGGCTTGGCCAGAGGCAAGTCGCTTTTCTTCCCTGGGTCTCTTTCGGCTCTCAAATCCTATGGTTTAATAGTGTAACTGGACCTCAGCATTCTTTGCTCTCACATAGGTGGGCCCCACAATGCAGGCTCTTGGCCTAAACAACACCATACAGAGAGTGTACACGAAGAAAGTTTTCCAAATGGTCCTTTACACCTCTGCCTCCCAACCCACCCCACCCCGGCTCAGAATAACAGATTTTCTTCATGGGATTTCAAATTTGCAAGGGAATCTTGATAATCTTCTTGGTAATAGGCAATGAGTAGGGAATTTCATGTCCTAATTCCAGTAATTATTGCAGGATTTATAAGCATAATGGCCAAGAAAGAACTCTTGAGACATTTTACAGTGCGACTTACTAAGCTTATTTAAGTAGCACGGGGACAGGACTCGGGGGTAGAAAGAGCGGCCCTTTTGCTGTATGAAGCTGGTCCTTAAACGCATAATGCTCAAGGGGGAGGGGAGGGAGGGGACGTGCGGGGAGTATTCGATCCTAAATATCTTCTTCGAACTTCTTCTACTCATAAAACTACTTTCACAAGATTTCTTCGGTGCTTATCATTCAGCTAGATACTAACTATTGGTGAGAAGTATAGGCAGTGATGAGACCCTTTAAGAATGTAGCAACCAGTACTATTTGATCCTTATCAGAACTATGCAGGCTGTAAGTCAGCCCTCTGGGCTAAAGGTGAACATTTTTTTGCTTCTATCCCTGATCATAATCAACAGCAGCAACTTCCATACATTCAGTACCAGCTCTTTTAGGTTCCGTGGAGACCAGTTCAAAACAAACCAAACTGCTTTCGTGCAGTTTACATTCCATTGGAGGAAGACATTTAGAGAAGAGAGTGAACACCTTAGCGCACTGCACCACGACGTAGAGCAAAGCAAGGGGTGGGCAGTCAAACACCACCCCTCCGACTCCTGCAGAACCTCAACCCAAATCAGCCCTTCCGGGTCACCGCCCGGCCCACTGGCCTTCAGACTCCGCCCACCTCCGGGCTCTGGCCCCGCCCACGCCCCTTACGTCAATTTTCTAGGCCTTGACGCATTGGCCTGGCCAATGGAAAGCCGACCTGCTCGGGCTCCATTAAGGCCCGCCCCGTGAGTCGTCGCTCGCCGAAGCCGATGGGTTCCGGAGGCTGTGTGGCGCGGCGGCTCGCGTCGCTGCTGTGGCGTAGGGCTCTATCCGCGGGAGCGGGGCCCTCGGTGGGCTCCGGGCCGCGGCTTGGGCTGCTGGCCGCGCTTAAGGCGGGACCGGCGCTGGGCCGGGCCTGCCTGACCCCGGACCGCGCGCGCGGCCTGCACGGCGGACCGGGCCTGGAGGAGCGGGCGGAGGGGGCAGCCGGTCGGGGGCGCCCGGAGTCAGGCACTGCAGGTACGAGCCTGGAGGAGGGCGGCGGCGGCGGCGACCCCTCCGGGCAGCCGGGAGCCAGGTCTCTGTCGAGGAGCCTCTCAGTTCCCCTATTTATGCATTTTCTGTTGGAGTCACAAAGCTCCTACAGCTCAAGAGCTGGAAGGGACCTCAGAGATGTTGGCCTCAACTTTGCGTTTAACGGGCCAAGAGAGAAACTGACGTCTTCAAAACCCCAGACATCCGAATGGCCGCATCGGACCCTTGGCATCACAGCCTCACTGTCCTCAGCTCCCTTCATACTCTTCCTAGAGTCCCGAGAAGTGGACTTGGCAAAAGTGTGAGGGTGTGAGGATTCTGAGGAATAGCTAGGGCTGGAGTCCAAGAGATGCATAATCGCTAATAGGAGACGGGTCCAATTGAAGGTCCTCTAATTATTGCAAGTTTTTAGAAATTTGAGAGATTGTAAACAGATCTCATCTGTGAAAGGTTGGGGTGTGAGAGGGAGAGGTCTTAGTGGACTTAGCCACCGGGTTCTTGGGAATCAGTTTTAGAACGTAAGAGAGCTACAGTTTATAGGTTCTAATACTCCAAGGTAAAGAACAGAATATGCAAATCTCTACAGAAAAAAGAAAGGTAAGTTTTCACAGATAACAGTTGCTACATAACCCAAATGGCTTCATAAGAAAACCTTGAGGATTCAAAATGAAAATCACTGTTAAAGTTTAGCTCTCACTGTTAAAGTTTTAGCTCTCCCCAAGGTTGGCTTGGGGCCTACTCATTTATTCTGCTAGGCCTAATTTTCTTCATCTCTCAAGTGTTAAGATTGTGGACCAGATACTAACTAAGAGCCTTTTGAGGTCACAGTTGTAGTTCTGTGTATGTTGGAGGTGTGTCGCTCATTTCCTCAAGTATTAGTAAACAGAAAGCCATTTGTTGTGGATGTATGGTTTTACTTGCATGTGGTAATAGCAAAGGATGTATGGTGGCTCTGTGTAACCTGAACATTCACTCTTCCCATAAAAGTTGAGTGATGCTGTATGAAATCACTGCCCAGGTTTAGCTTCCAGGAGGCCTGGACGCTGCTGTCTTTCAAAACATTTTAGATCTAAACACCCTCATGGAGGAGCTGTTTCATTGTTAGCTGCTGCATCTGGATGCATACAGAATCTTCTGCTTGGCCACCTGACACAAGTGAATCTTTGTGCATTTCAGATCATACCGGTCCCAAGTTTGACATCGATATGCTGGTTTCACTCCTGAGGCAAGAAAATGCAAGAGACCTTTGTGTGATCAAGGTTCCTCCAGAATTGAAATATACAGATTACTTTGTGATTGGTAGTGGAACTTCCACCCGACACTTGCACGCGATGGCCCACTACATTGTGAAAATGGTAGGATGCTTTCTTTTCTCTTTGGAATCATTTGGAGGTGATGTAAGAAGCCCAGATTCTCAGTATTTGCATGAGTGTTTGATGTTCGTTGATAGTGAAAGTTATGGGGACAAATGAGTCAGGATATTTCTAATTCTGTCTCTTGTGGTCATTGAATGAATGAATTAATTAAAAATATAAATAAAAATATAAAAATAAATAATTTGAGGCAGGCTAGAAGACAGTATAACCCAAAGGAATTTCTAGAGCAGCACTGTTCATTGTGGTAGCCACTAGCCACATGTGACTAATTATAAAATAAAAATTCAGTTCTACAGTTGTACTAGCCATATTTCAGGTACTGAGTGGCCACATGTGGCTAATGGCTACCATATTGTACAGCATAACTATAAAACGTTTCCATAATTGCAAAAAGTTCTATTGGACCATGTTGGCCTGTAGTTTAATTCAAATGTTTGAATGTGTCCAGTGTTTCCAAGCACTGTGCTGGGTATTGGAAGGATGGAAAAGATCTAGTCCTCACCCTCCAAATTCATAGGTCTAGTTGAGGAAAGGGAAGGCAGTTCATTTTCTAATTAGACTGAATAGGAATCAGAGTGAGGAATATACTTGGAGGCCTTTAGCTGATTCTGGTAACACTCTAAAGGGGAGCATAAACTCTCTCAGCTAGTAGAAAATTAGTCAGACGGTTAAGACCAAAACAAAGTTAGATTTGCCTAGAGAAGGGTGGTAAAACAAGAAGGGGACTGAATACAGAACCCTGGTGCAATATTGCAAAGCAAAGGAAGATTCCAAAAAGTAGTTGGAGAGACAGAAAGAGAACCAAGAGGGCATAGAGTTTTAAGAGTTATAAGACAGGGTCCCAGGATCTCTGTTAGATGTTCTAGTGGGACAGAGTAAGATGAAGACTTAGAAGTGACCATTGCACTTGGAGATATAAAAGGAATGAGAGGTTTTACATTTTAACCATTTTACCATTTTTTAAAGTGTGCAGTTAAGTGGCATTAGTTACATTCACATCATTGTGCAGTCATTTACCACCATCCATCTCCAGAATGTTTTTCATCTTGCAAAACTGAAACTCTGTACACATTGAACAGTAATTTTCCATTCTCCCTCTCGATCCTGGCAACCACCATTCTGCTTTGTCTCTCTGAATTCAACTACTCTTAAGTACCTCATGTGAGTAGAACCATACCCTATTTAATCATTTATGACTGGCTTATTTCACTTAGCATAATGTTTTCAGGGTTCATCCATGTTGTGGCTTGTGTCAGAATTTCATCTTTTGAAGGCTGAGCATTTTATTATATGTATAGATCACATTTTATCGATTCATCCATTTGGGTTGCTTCCGCCTTTTGGAGATTATGAATATTGCTGCTATAAAGGTGAATGTAGAAATGTCTATTCGTGTCCCTGCTTTTAATTTTAGGATTGGAATTGCTGGATCATGGTAATTCTGCTTTTAATTTTTTGAGGAACCACCATGCTCTTTTCCTTAGTGGCCGCACCACTTTACGTTCCCACCAGCAGTTCACAAGGCTTCCAGTTTCTCTGTATCTTTGCCAACACTTCTTATTTTCTGGGTTTTTGATCACAGTAATCCTAATGGGTGGAAGTGGCATCTCATTGTGGTTTTGATTTGCACTTCCCTGATGATTAGTGATGTTGAGCATCCTCTTACATGTTACTGGCCATTTGTATGTCTTTGGGAAAAAGCCTAATGAAGTCTTTTGTCTATGTTTTAATCACATTGGTTTTTTTTTGTTGTGAAGTTGTAGGAGTTCTGTATATATTCTGGATATTAATCCCAAAACAAGATGTGATTTACAAATATTTTCTTTCATTCTTTAGGTTGTCTTACTATTGGTAGTGTCCTTGGATGCACAAAAGCTTTTAATTATGATAAAGCCCAGTTTATCTGTTGTTGGGCCTGTGCCTTTGGTGTCCTATCCAAGCAGTCATTGCCAAATTCAGTGTCATGTGTCAGGAAGCCTTTCCGCTGCGTTTTCTGCTAAAAGTTTTAGGTCATATGTTTAGGTCTTTGATTGGTTTTAAGTTTTTTTTTGTAGATGGTGTAAAGTACAGGTCCAACTTTGTTGTCTTGCACGGAGATGTGTAGTTTTCCCTGCTCCATTTGTTGAAAGGACTGCCCTTTTCCCATTGAATGAACTTGGCACCCCTGTTGAAAATCGTTTGATTGTATGGGCTCTTTCTTTTATTCCACTGGTGTCCCTTGCTCACTGGTTTTGTTTTTAAGATTTTATTTATTTATTAGAGCACAAGCAGAGAGGGGTGGGGCAGAGGGAGAAGCAAGCTCCTCACTGAGCGGGGAGCCTGAGGCGGGGCTTGATCCCAGGATCCCTGGATCATGATTTGAGCCTAAAGCAGATGCTTAACTGACTGAGCCACCCAGGTGTCCTGCTTGCTCACTGTTTTGATTATGAAAGCTTTGTAGTTAGTTTTGAAATCAGTAAGTTGAGAGCTCCAACTGTGTTCTAACTTTTCAAGATTGTTTTGGCTATTTGGGGTCCTTTTAGATTACATACAAATTTTAGGATGGGATTTTCTACTTTTGCAAAAAAAAAAAAAGTCACTGGGATTTTGGTAGGGATTGCATTGAATTAGCTTTGGGTAGTACTAACATTTTAACAATATTAGGTTTTCCAGTCCATGAATAGAGTGCCTGTTTGTTGATGTCATCTTTAATTTCTTTAGCAACATCTTGTAGTTTTCAGTGTACAAGTCTTTTGTCTCCATGGTTAAATTTATTGGTAAGTATTTTATTCTTTATGATTCCATCGTAAATGAAATTGTTAATTTCCTTTTCAGGTTGTTGATTAGGTAGTGTATAGAAACACAGCTGATTGGGCATGTTAATTTTGTATCCTACAACTTTGCTGAATTCATTTATTTTAACATGTGATTTTGTGGCATCTTTGGGGTTTTATACATATGTCGTGTTGTCTGTAAACCATGATAATTTTATTATTTCTTTTCCAATTTGGTTACCTTTTTTTTTTTTCCCCTCCCTTGCTCTAATTTCTCTGGCCAGAACTTCCAGCACTGTGTTGAATAGAAGTGGCAAAAGTGGGCATTCTTGGCTTGTTCCTGACCTTAGAGGAAAAACTTTCAATCTTTCACCATTGAGTAGGATAATAGCTGTAGGCTTTTCATGTATGACCTTTATTATCTTGAGTTTTATCTTTTATCTTTTCATCTTTTAGTTTGTTGAGTATTTTTATCATGAAAGGGTGTTGAATTTTGTAAAATACTTTTCTGCATAAATTTGAGATGATCCTGTGGCTTTTGTTTTTCATTTTGTTGATGTGGTTTATTATATTGATTGATTTTCATGTGGAACCATCCTTCCATTCCAGGAATAAATCCCACTCAGTCATGGCGTATAATCCTCTTAATATGCTGTTGAATTGGGCTTGCTAGTAATTTATTGAGGATTTTTGCATCAGTGTTCAAGGATATTGGTCTGTAGTTTTCTTTTTTCTTTTTTGTAGTGTCTTTTGGCCTTGGTTTCATGGTAATGGTAGTTTCATAGAATGAGTTATGAAGTGTTGCCTTTTCAATTTTTTGGAAGAGTTTGAGAAGAATTTGTGTTAGCTTTTGTTTAAATGGTAGAATTCACCAGTGAAACCATCTGGTCAGGGCTTTTCTTTGTTGGGAGATCGTTTTTTTTTCCTTTTCTTTTTTTCTTTCTTTCTTTCTTCTTTCTTAATTGAGATATAATAGTGTTTGGAGGTTTTCTTTTTTTTTTTTTTTTAAAGATTTTATTTATTTATTTGAGAGCGAGAATGAGAGAGAGAGAGAGCGAGCATGAGAGGGGGAGGGTCAGAGGGAGAAGCAGACTCCCTGCGAAGCAGGGAGCCCGATGCGGGACTCGATCCCGGGACTCCAGGATCATGACCTGAGCCGAAGGCAGTCGCTTAACCAACTGAGCCACCCAGGCGCCCCTGTTTGGAGGTTTTCAATTTCATCCCAATTCAATCTTGGTAAGTTGTGTGTTTGTAGGAATTTGTCCATTTTGTCTAAATTATCCAGTTTGCTGATGTGTAGTTGTTCATAGCACTCACAGTGCTTTTTTTTAAGAAGTCATGTCCCCTTGCTTATTTCTCATTTTAATTATTCCGGTCGTCTGTTTTCTCTTAGTCAGCCTAGCTAAAGATTTGTCTTTTTTTTTTTTTTTTAAAGATTTTACCTATTTATTTGACAGAGACAGAGATAGCGAGAGCAGGAACACAAGCAGCGGGAGTGGGAGAGGGAGAGGGAGAGGGAGAGCAGGCTTCTGCCGAGCAGGGAGCCCGATGTGGGACTCGATCCCAGGACCCTGGGATCATGACCTGAGCCGAAGGCAGACGCTTAACGACTGAGCCACCCAGGCGCCCTAAAGATTTGTCATTTTTGTTTATCTTTTTCAAGGCCCAAATCTTGGTTTCATGGATTTTTATCAGTTTTGGTTTTCTCTAATCTTTGTTGCCTTCCTTCTACCAGCTTTAATTTGTTCCTCATTTCCTAGTTCCCTAAGGTGTAAATTTAGGTTGTTGATTTGGGAACTTTTTTTTTTTTCATGGAAGCATTTATAACTATAAATTTCCCTCTTAACACTACTTGCTCTGTATCCCATTGTTTTGGTATGTTGTAATTTAATCTCATTTGTCTCAAGATATTTTCTGATTTCCCTTGTGGTTTCTTCGACTCATTGTTTTTATGGCTTTTTGGTTTTCCTTCTGTTCTAGTTTCATTTCATTGTGATCAGAAAATATACTTTGCAATTTCAGTCTTTTTAAATTTATTGAGAGTTGTTTTGTAGCCTACATATGATCTTTCCTAGAGAATGTTACATGTACACTTTCGAAAAATGTGTATTCTGCTTTTGGGTGGAATGTTCTATTAATGTCTGTTAGCTCCATTTAGCCTGTAGTGTTGTTCAGGTCATCTATTTCCTTATTGATCTTGTCTGTTTTTTTTATCCATTATTGAAAATGAAGTATTAAGTCTTCTATATTGTTGTGTTGTCATCTGTTTCTCCCTTCAGTTCTGTCAGTGTTTCCGTATGTTTAGGAGTTCTGATTTTTGGTGCATATGTTTATAATCATTATATCATCTGGGGTATTTGACCCTCTTATCATTGTATTAGTATCCTTCTTTGTCTCTTGTAATAGTTTTTGACTTAAAGTCTATTTGTCTGGTACTAGTATATCTGTTGTTTTGGACCATTCATAAGACCTGTTGGGAATAGAGACATGGGATGATAAAATCCCATGAACATTGTCCTGAAGGTGGTTGATGTACATGAGGACCAGATGTTAGAGCTTGGTCCTCTCTGCCTCAGAGACACCTTGGTGGATATGAGTAGGATGGCCCTTTCAGAAGGGTTTGGGCAGGGGCACCTGGGTGGCTCAGTTGGTTAAGCGACTGCCTTGGGCTCAGGTCATGATCCTGGAGTCCCGGGATCGGGTCCTGTGTTGGGCTCCCTGCTCAGCGGGGAGTCTGCTTCTCCCTCTGACCCTCTCATGCTCTCTCTCTCCATCTCATTCTCTCTCTCAAATAAATAAATAAAATCTTTAAAAAAAAAACAACTCATGCTCCTAGTCTGTGGTGCTTTTAAAAAAAAAAAAAAAAAAGAAGGGTTTGGGCAGGAGGATTCAGTAGAGAGAGGACAGGAGGTAGGTAGGATTTAGGGGGGGAATAGTGTCCTCAACTTGTTTATTATGGGGTGTAGTTAATTTGAGAACTAGCCTGCTCATTCCTCTTAAGATCAAGAAAAATACCCCCACAGACCATCCTCAGTGAGAACAGAGACTTCCTCCACCCTCCCCCCGCCTAATATATAATCTGGCTTTTTCAGTATAAATACCTGAAATGTAAAAGTGAGCCTCATGTTAAGATTGAAGGGAAGGACACTGATGACTGGCTGTGCGTGGACTTTGGTAAGTTATTTTGACATATTTTACAGATAAATACTTGTTTTATCCTAATCTTGAACTATTTTCAGTTGCAAAAGGATTTGAGATTCAGATTGCTTTTTTTCATGTGAAATTTTTATTATTTGTTTACAGTAAGTTTTAATTATAACCCAAGAGGTCTTACTAGCATGTGAAATCCTCACCTAATGTGATACGCATATAACTAGCCATGCAGGTCAGAAAGGTGGTGGAGAGCAGAGTGGATAACATGGGAGAGGTCCCACAGTGGTGGTAGAAGGCTTGGCGTGTACATAACATTGGCCCAGAATGACTCTGATGAGGTGAAGGTTAAAGGGCATTCCAGGTAATGAGAAGGATAAGAGCAGAGGACTGGAGTTTTGAAAAGACTTAATAAATTTGGGTATTAATATATACATAGTTTCAGAGTATTTCCCCCACAAGATACTTATTAAAAAGGAAAAAACAGTAATTGTTAAGAACTCTGAAGGGTCTGAGATTTTATCTTATAACAAGTTAGCTGCCCAGTTTCATGGGTATTAGTCAAAGACTCCAAGCTATTCCTGGGTTAGAGATGAAGGACAGTTTTATTACTCATCACAGTAACAGTAGCAGCATTTTTTTTCCTCACCAGCTTCCCTGAGCCCCCATTTCTAATAGAGAAACAGGGCCAGATGACATCTGCAAAGTTCTGAGAGGAACCCGGTTTATAATGGGCAGGAAACAGACCCACACTTGCTGTGGTGCAAGACACTTTTTCTACTAAGGCTAAGGACCACGTGATTCAGGTGGGAGTGGGGAGATATAGCCTGTGCATTGTAGGATGTTTAGCAGTCTCCCTTCTCTTCTCCAGCCCCATTTGTGAAAATCAAAAATGTCCTGAGAACCCCTGCTATAAGTAAACCTGTCCTTTGCTCCGGAGGGAGATGGCCTCTGAGACTGTTCACTACACGGTCGTCCTTGAAAAGATAGTCTAGAACAAAAGGCAATCCATGCTTTGCTCATAGGATATGCAGAAATGTGATACCCATGGAGAGTGAAGTCAGCATCACCAGGAATGTTACATATTGCTCTCATGTACCTCCTGTATGATGCACTTAGAAAAGCAGAACGTCATTTCTATGGTATTTTTGTAGGAAAGGTATCCATAATTTGCATTTCTAGTAAATGCCCAGGTAATCCTAATCTGGGGTCCATACTTTGACAACCACTGTTCTATCACCGAGGTTTGTGAGAGCACAAAAATAAAAGCTAATGAACTGCTTCTTTATTTTTAACTCTTATCTGTCCTTGATTGATAGGCAGCATGGTGATTCACTTGATGCTTCCAGAAACCAGAGAAACCTATGAATTAGAGAAATTATGGACCCTACGTTCTTATGATGACCAGTTAGCACAGATAGCACCTGAGACTTTACCTGAAGACTTCATTCTTGGAATAGAAGAGGACACTTCATCCCTGACTCCAGTGGAGTTCAAATGAGAATAAAAGGATATGAATTGTTTTAGTCATTATCAGAGTTGGATTGAGTTACTTCTTAAAAATACAGCTCTCAAACTCCACCTGATCGGTCAGGTTGTTGTCAAAACAAGCCTTATCTGTGGGCACTCATGCTAAATAAATGAATGTGGAAATTGTAGGTAAGTGAGCTGATTGTCACACCAAGAATCAGTACATTTAAACTAAAATTTTAATATATTGTTTTTACTCCTGAGATCCCAGCAGGATTTCCCAGAGTTAACATTGGCCCCTGTACTCTGCCCACAGTTTGATTTTGCCTAAGTGTAAATCTTATTCTGGAACAGCCATTTTTTTTTTTAAATAAAGCAAAAAATATAACCACCCCATTGGTCTTATTACTTAAAACTTACAGTTCTTACTTCATAGGCACCAGTAGTATCAAGATCCACAGTAAGTACTACAGAATGAAGAGAATAAGGTAAGCACCAATATCTTAGTGGTAAATTGAGATTGACATAGTATTACTAAAAATCTGAGTTTATAGCTTGATTAAATTTGAACATTCACATTTTTTCGAAAAACCAGAAATAAAACATACCATACACCAGGCTGCACCTACTGATGAAAAACTTTATTCTGCATCAAGGTATCTGGAAAACGAAGCTGCATTTGGGGCACATTACAGATGAGGAATGATCCATGTGCGGTGAGTACAAAACTCAATTACATAATTAGATACTCCATTACCATTGCTTAATTAAAGGTAAAACATGATTTGCTAAAGGCTAGAAGTGAAATATGATAGAATTTTAAACCAGCAGATATAAATGCAGCACCTATCTGTATATATATATATAAAAAAAACAACAAACATGGGAAAAATTAAACACTGAGGAAGAGCTCTGGCCTAAGCACATCTCACCTGAAATCCAACCAGAAAGCCAGTCTATGATTTTATTTTTGCAATTCATTATATGAAAAAATTATGAATGCTAGGTGAATTGTGTGACAAAGGGCACTTTTTGGCTAAAACTACAAAATAAACTGGTTTTCTGAAAACATTAAGGAAAACATTTCAAGTCATTTTGAAAATGTTTAATTGATAACAGTGATCTTCAGAAAAACATTATCTAGTCTGTAGAAATTCATCTTGAAATACAAAGGAGCCCATATTTTTCAAAGGCTTATTATATATGCCCTTCAGATCAGTGTGATAATGATGACTGATCATTCAATGAACAAAAGCAAACAATTCTGAGAGCACTGTGGCCTTGGAGACCACCCACACCCACATAATTGTACATACTAGGCTCTGCCATCAAGTTAAGGAATGGGCACATGAATTCAGTATCCTGTATCAAAGGTCAAATGTGTTCTCACAGTCAAATTATATTCCAAATATTGTTTTCTGGTATCCTCTACTTTTTGACTTTTCAAATAATTGCTTGCAGAGAATACAGAAATCCTGCTGTATTTTATGTAATATTTTAGGTGGCCTTATATTTTTCTTGATTGATCATTGTTTAAAAATCTTCAAAATAGCTTAGTGAGGCTCATGACAGTGCCTGGCACATGGAGATGTAGCCTTGATACTGCCCTTAAACACTGTCCCACCGTCTGAGTACCCCATTGGTCTTCACGAAGCAGTTCTGTCGGGGTCTGCTCAAAGTGTAGACCAACTGGTCTGAAGCGTGTTGGCAAACTAAGCATCCTGTAGGACAAGCTGAAGCTTGCTTTTTGCCAGAGTCCACAGGGGCTGCATCTCTTCATGGATGCACTTTAGGTAGTGATAGTCTAAAGCACAAAGCATTTTTATGCATTTAATCACGTACCCAAACAAAAAAACTGAAGTCTCCTGAAGCCATTTAAACTAGCCGTTCCAAAACCTCCTGCAACCACTTTGCTCTGTTAGTACCATCAAAAGAGTTCCCTACCATAAACGAAAAACTAAATGGTATTGCTGCTCTCCAAATATAGGCACTGCTCCATATCACTGAACATTTATTGGACTTTCCAACTAATGGTGTCAAAAGCCTCAAAAACCTGAAATTAATTTTCCAGCTTTATGGTCACCAGCCAGAAGTAAAATTTTTCTGTTATTTTCCTGTTAGCTAATTAAAGTTTTTTAAAAAACTGTTGGACTTTTATCTTTATAAAGTATATAAAATTTTCAAAAAAAAAAAAACAAAAACAATTTGCTTTCATTGCATTACTGAATACCTGAGGTAGTTGAGTAAAAATGCACGTTTAATACCCCTGCCAACACCATTCAGCACTTCCCTTAGGTTATTCATGTTAGTGTTAGATAAAAATAAAACTGAGAACAGTTTTTCTATGCTAATAGCTTAAGTTCCTGTAATCATTGCATTCTGATCCAATTTTAACAATTGGACTTGGGAGCAATCTATATTTTATGAATTTAGCCGATTTCTGGCATTAGGGGGGTATATTAAGAAAAATTAGAATATTTGTTACACCGAGAATACAACAAAAGGGAAGTGCAGAGCTCCTCTCTTTCCCTCCCTCCCCCCACTTATTTATTTTTTTAAAGCTGGGTGTCATACATTTCAGAGAGCATAAAGTATACATTCTCACAGAGACAGGAGTTCAAAAGTTGCCTGGTCCTCAGAAACAACTGGCTAGGTAAAAACTTGTGCATGTAATTCTGGATATTAGGGGTTCAGCGCCCGTCTGTTGGTTAAGCAATCTGTCTTTGGTTTGGCATCTGCCTCTGTGGTGGGCTGTTTCCTGAGCCTTTACTTCCGTCTTGACTGAGGTGGTCCACTTTGCAGAGCTTTCTGCTGTTGGTGCTGTTTTACCTGAGTCAAAATTTCCTGAATTTTTCTCTGGGCAACCTGCAAAAGGAGAGAGATTTGAAATTTCTACCTAATCAACGGTTACTAAAAGTGATTTTACTCTTCCATTTTAACAACTCCAGATTTGAAGGTTAAAGATACATACTAGTTTAGTTTCCTAGTAGTCTGAAATTACCTGCTAAAAAGGGATTAAGTGTGTTAAGCACCAAACAACGTTGAAGATTTATATGGGGTGGGGGCACACCCACAGGAGAATTGCTTCCATTTGGGAAAGCAGCAAAAGAGCTTGCTTATCACATTAGAGCCCACTTGCCTGGCAAGCATAGAAGTGACCAGTTATTTTCACAACCACTTGGTCATTCTCATCAGGTGTCTGGTCACGAGGGACAACTACTTCTGCACTTGACAAATTCTGGAGCTCATTCACCTGAACAAGATAAACACAGATCATGTTAAATTGAGGTTTTAAAAAAATTACCATTTGCTGAGCACTTACTATGTGCCAAACACTAAACTGTGGCTTTACAAATTTCATCTAAACCACCGATAATTCTATCAGGTTATCAGTACTGTGCCCATTTCAAGATGATAGTAAACTAAGACTTAGCCAAAAAAATTGATTTGACCCATTACACAAGTGAATGGCAGAATGAGACTGAATCCCTGAAAGTCTGATTCCAAAGTGGATGCACTCGATTACTTCAAAATTATAAATAGCTTTGAAAACACCTTAGAAGTTATATGTGCTAAAGAGAAACTGGCAACCATTTGCTTTTTTGTTACAGAGGTAGGTTATAAAGGTAGATGACATTTTAAGAAGTTTTCTTTCCATCAAGTGTGCAAAAATCAAAAGCTGAAGTTACGTCAACCAAAAATGCTAAATGCCCCTTGTACATGAGAGTCCTCCCACACAAAGTGGGCTCGAAGCAAGACATTACTTCGACTAGTGCTGACACCAACAGGAAGAACGAAAGGCAGTCTTCTCCAAACCTTGGCCCAGATGATCCTGCTTTTTACAAGTTAGCCCAAATTCAGGGACTTGGAACTCCTAAGTACCTTTCAACGCTTTCCCTTTCATACCACTGCACAGGTTTTGCTGAAGTACTTGCCGTTTTGCCTCCTTTTCCAATAACTCTGCCAGCAGCAAAGGACGGCACTCTGATATGAGCTTCAAGTTTCACCTCTTCTTTAGGACTAACAAAGTTTTCTTCTTTAATTTTTCCATAAATTCTTCCCTGAGCCTACAGATGAGAACATAGTCTATCAGTGTCATTCATGAAGGTCCATTAACTTCAGAGATGGCCCAAATCCACTGGAATGGCTCTTGGTAGGGACATCTGCAGGGGACAGACTGTTGCAGATGGCTTAAGAGGCAAAGTTAGGAAGGTTCACAGTAACAACCAGGCACCACAGAGGTGGCAACTGAATGACTGACCGAAGAATACGATCTGTTCTTTGAACAGAAAGAATTAAAGCCAATTAGTACTCGGCCTAACTAAAAATGAATCCTTTTTGTGGGCAAATGGCCATTTGCCCTCAGATTGTAAAAGGTAAAATCTTTCCTGCTTTCAGCAAGAAAGTAATTGCGTTTTTCTTGAGGCTAAGAGACGGGGAAGAACTGCAGAGGCAGCTGTGGCAGGCTCACACCTGCTGAAAGGATATTTTCTACTGAAGGGTTTCTTCATCTTAGCCGAGTGGCTTCTACTTTTAATAAAGCGACAAAATCAGATTGACACACACTTATGATACTTACAGTCAACACATCCTGATACCTACTGCATACAATGAGACATTATACTTAAACTTCTATTATGTACAGCCATTAATTTGCTCTAGTATGTACCAAAGGATAAAGAAGTCAGAGTTGGTTTAATCTGACAAGTTACCAGGGTATCATAAAAACGAAAGTCCCCAACACATTTTACATTTTCATTGGTGCAGAAATAAGCTCATTAGAGGGGGTTACAGAAAAAACAAAATCCATCTTGGTACCCTAGATTCCATTCATTTTCAAAGTCTCAGGCCACAGATCTAGGTATTAACACAGTCAAAGGACATAGGGATATACATCTCTCTTCCAAAACAAAAGCTCTCGAATTCATCAGAAAAAATATGGGATAGGAGGTTTACCACTCCTTAGATCTCTAAAATAATTCACTTGTAATTATCACTGATCACATAAATATTTAAGCATTACAGCTTTTCTTAAATATTCCATTTAAGATGACTATACCATACCACATGGGCATTGAAGGATACAGGGAAACAAACCGAGTTTCCCAGCATACAATTATAGGAATTATAAGATAGTTCCATTTATAAAAAAGAGATCAGCACCAAGAAGAAACACAGTAATTGATGTCTATGTTTATCTTTTAAGATTTCAAACTAAAAGTGACTAATCCTGTAGGTTTGGGATAGGAAACAGTTTGCAACATTTCTGAGTTAGGATTTCAACTGCCTGGACCAGAAGGCTGGTGTGAGACTAAATTTCTTCACCTGAGTTAGAGCCTAGCCAACTGCACCCACATCTCAAAGCACCTCCTTTTGTTTCCTGTTCTTCCTGTAAATGAAATGAAAAAAGCTTTGGATTTTTACTGAAAAATGGCCCATAGAAAAGAGAGATCTATGACAGTGATATTTTAATAGGGGGGGGAATTGGGGAGAAGTAGGCACTATTACTAGCCACGTTTTAGAGCTAAGGGAACGTAAGGTTCAAGAGTTGTCCTGTTACACAGGTGCTAAGAATAAGACACGGGTTTGGGATAAAGTAGTTAAATTCGAATGCAGTAGTTATTTTTACAACACTTGTACTAAGTTTTATGGGAGAAATCATGTACTTGAAAGTATGTGCTTGAGAATTTGGCAGTCAGTCTGATTCACCCCGAGTCTGCTGAACACCACTACCAGCTTATTTATATTGTGCTTCCTATGTGGCAAGGAATATTCTAAGCACTTTATATATTCTTTATACCTTATAACCTTGTTTCAACCTTGTGGGTGTTCTAATCCTCATTTTACAGCTGAGTAGCCAGAGAAAGGTTAAGTAATTTGCCCAAGGTCACACAGCAGATAAATGATAGAGCTGGGATTTGAACGGGCAGCCTGGATGTTCAGTCTTTGCTCATCAACTCTCAGTATACAACGAAGGGCATTCCAGCTGCAAAGGTCCCAAACCCCAATAAATATAAACAATGGTTCACACCAGAACAAATGCCAGAAGAGTTCCTACCATTTCTGCTTGTAAAATTGGAAGTATTAGAGTGATTTGTGGTCAGACTATGGACAAGGGCTCAGAGTTAATACAAGGGTAAGAGAAAGGGGGGCATTTTAATTCAAGGTTAAGGCCTCTCAAGGACAAGAGGGAAATCTGGGGAACAAGCGTTCCACGGCATAATAACTGGACAGTTTGTAAATGTCAGTCTTAAAGGTCTCACCTTCGCATAGTAAGAAGGCACTGAGTAAATTCTCCTTTGGGAGATAGGTAAACCCAGCAACCATTACAAAACTCTCAAAATTGAAACAAAGTCTGGTTTTTTGTTTGTTTTTTTTGAAGGGTAACTCTGGGTATGTTTCTACTCTGTTCTTAGCCTTACGATTTTCCATTGGGAGATTGTTTTTACTGAGTTTTATTTATTTATTTTTTTTAAATCTTTTTAAGATTTTATTTATTTATATGAGAGAGAGAGAATGAGAGACAGAGAGCATGAGAGGGAGGAGGGTCAGAGGGAGAAGCAGACTCCCTGCCGAGCAGGGAGCCCGATGCGGGACTCGATCCCGGGACTCCAGGATCATGACCTGAGCCGAAGGCAGTCGCTTAACCAACTGAGCCACCCAGGCGCCCTACTAAGTTTTATTAAGGGAGAAGCCAGGATATGGAGTTCCTGAAAAGAAAGCATTAACATTCTTTGAATCCATTCATTTGTTACATGTGCACACACTCTGGAACACATACCTTGAACTGAGCCTCTGGTGGCCCGGTGATAATCACCATCCTCACTTTAGCATCTGGTGCTTCAGCTGGAGCAATCTGTAACAGACACATCAAGGGGGGATGACACGTTCAGGTGCCACTGACAGAAATGTTAACACACACCAGCCTGACATTTGGGCACAACTTACTGAAATGTAAAATGAAAGCCTTCTGGAAGAAAGCTACAGAGCAGCAGTGATTAATGTGGGTTCATTATTTCTGGCTCCTGCCATGAACTGAGCACTTACACTGTGCCCTGCCCTGATGTAAATGTCCACATGCAATCTGAGCTAATCCTCACTGGGTTCTAATGAGGTGGTACCTGTACTTTACAGAGGGGAAACAAGGCTGAAGAAGTTGAGTTACCTGGGCCATCCATGATCACATAGCTAATCCAGCTGGAGGGAGAACTGGATCTGTCTCCACTGCCCATGTTCCTCATCATTACACCAATGGTGCTCGAAGTGTGGTCTTTGGCCCATATGCATCAGAACCCCAGGTCTGTATGTGCAAGAAACTGCTATGTTCACAAATCTAAGACTATTGGTAAATTCCCCTGAAGTACGCTCGTTAGAATAACATGGAATAAACTAGCACTAACTTGGCAGAAGGAAAGTAAATGGCTTTTCTATTTTTGCAGAATATATGAAATCACACAAAAAGCCTGGGCCAGGGGAACTGTTGCAGAGGCTATTGAAGGGAGAGGAAACCAGCATTCTTATGCAGTCACAGGATTTGGGGACCCAGCTGGTGGTTTTAAAAGAAAAAAATCTGCTAGACATATGGTGTATAAGAAGCAAATTCTTACTATTTACCAAATATATGATTATTATGTAAGAACAGGAAGCAAAAAAATGATAAAAACTACCCCAAATTCTACCATTATGATCCCTGTCAGTTACTAATGTAGTCTACTAGATCTCTTCCCACACGTTTACAATAAAGAATGTTTTTATTTTTAATGGAGTCATCTTTTCTCTCTTCCTCTGTCACCTACAGCCACGCTAATACTATTCCTACTTTATGCTGGGCACTAATTTTGAGTCTATAACACAAGCAAATAATTACTTCCCTTTAGTCTAGGCTCTTAGAATTATTCACAGGAAACCCCTGGAACAAAAATATCATTCTTTATCTTTCTGACTAGATCTGTCAATACTGGTGGGGGGAGGGCTGGGGCTAAGGGCACTCATACATGGAGGTTAAGAGTATAAATTGCTATAGTCTCTGAAAAGCCTGAAAACACATGCCCTTCGACTCACCAAATCTACTTTTATAGACTTACCTTAAAGAATAAGTTTGTATGTAACATTTTGGCTAAAAGAACTCTGTCCATCACGGCACTATTTGTGCGGAGTAAGGAACAGTCTAAATGTCCAGTAAGTGAACACAAATAATTAGCAAATACCAAATATATGCCTATTAAGTACATATATGAAATTTATATGTAAGTCTAGCAAAGTGTTAAGAATGGTGGTGCATCTTTCAGATTATGCATGTTTCAGACTTTCTTGGAAACAAAACATTTTACCCTCATCGTAAAACCTCGAAAGCCTGAAAGAGAGAACACTGAATACCTAAATATGCAGTTTTTCCAAAGCCAATCTACTAGGTTCTTCTTGCACGTGTCAAAGACTTATTTTTAACTCCATCAGGAAACTTGTAGCACAGTGAAGTTGGTTCACCCCTCAGTCTTTTACCTTCTCTTTCCCTTTACCTGTTTATCTTGGCTGCATTTCCTGTTCATGTATTTTGTTATCTTTTGCTACAAGAGAGCGCATGAGGGCTATTTCTGTGTTTTGCTTTTTTATTAACTATTTACTTTACATACAGTAAAATTCATTCTTTCGTAACAAATACATAGGCAGATAACCACCACCGCAATCAAAAATAGTTCAGTCACTCTCCACAATTCTTCCTGGTATCTCTCTTTGTATTCAAGCCTATCTTCCACCTCCAGTTCCTAGCAACCACTGAATTTTTTCTCTATCCCTATAGTTCTGCTTTTTCCAGATTTTACATACAATTGGATCATAGAATATGCGACCTTTTGGGTCTGATTTCTTTCCCTTAGCATGTAACATGAGATCCAGCCAACATGTATCTATCAATAGTTTGTTCTTAATATCCTCTGTATAGGTGGACCACAGTTTATCTGTTTGCCCTTTGCTGAACATGTGCTGCTTCCCCTTGGGCGATAGCTGCAAATAAAGATGCTATAAACATTTGAGTCCAACTTTTTTGTGTACTATTTTTTTTTTAAGATTTTCTTTAGACATTATTTATTATGAAAGAGTGCACATGTAGAGGGGAGGGGCAGACTCCCCACTGAGCTTGGAACCCTACATGGGGCTCAATTCCAGGATCCTGAGATAATGACCTGAGCCGAAATCAAGAGTCAGAGGCTCAACTGACTGAGCCACCCAGGCGCCCCAGTACCGTATTCCTTTAAATAAAAAAATTTTAGGGGCGCCTGGGTGGCTCAGTCATTAAACGTCTGCCTTTGGCTCAGGTCATGATCCCAGGGTCCTGGGATCGAGCCCCGCGTCGGGCTCCCTGCTTGGTGGGAAGCCTGCCTCTCCCTCTCCGTTTGTGTTCCCTCTCTCGCTGTCTCTCTCTCTGTCAAATAAATAAAAATTAAAAAGTCTTCAAAAAAAATTTTAAGTTTTTTATAAAACATTAACAACAAAAAACACCCCACTAGACTGATATTTTCCTGAAGAAAAATTTCACTGCATCAAGCCATTATCAGTTTGTGCATACCTTAAAACACAGTGAGCTATCTCTGTTATCATATTGTTTCTCAGCATATCAAAATACAGAATCTTCAGAGCACACAATCCTCTAGTTGGTGGATACCATTAACTATCCTCTGATGCTTATTATCCCACTTTCCGTAATAATAAAATATTTAGCTTAACATTTCCCTATTGCTCTTTCAGCTGTGTCTGGCCTTGTGATGCAGTTTCTTAGCAATGAAATGGAGATAAAAATATCTTATGGTGGTAGTAAGAAATCTCTGTAAGAGGAAGGTTCTTCATGTTCTCCAACTGGCTGGACCCCAGATTTGTGAGAGCACAGAATTTTTTTTTTTTAAAGATTTTATTTATTTGACAGAGACACAGTGAGAGAGGGAACACAAGTGGGGCGAGTGGGAGAGGGAGAAGCAGGCTCCCCGCCTAGCAGGGAGCCCGATGTGGGACTCGATCCCAGGACCCTGAGATCATGACCTGAGCCGAAGGCAGACGGACGCCTAACGACTGAGCCACGCAGGCACCCCGAGAGCATAGAATATTGTCATTTGGGGCCAAGAGGGACCAAGGCCATGCCTGGGGAAGATAAGCTAGAACTAACCTAGGTCCAGGGACTTAGTGGGCCAAAACTACCACACCAGCGCTGGACTGCTTACCTCCAGACTACTTTTTTCTGAGAAGGCAACTTACTTTGTTGAAGCTGTTGTTCAGGGTTTTCTGTTACACCCTATGTAGCTGCAGTATGGACTGCCACATTCAGTTCGATTATTAAGTGGCAGGATGCCTCGTGTTCCTGTGACCTACTGTCGTTAAAGCACTAACAGCCACGGTTGGCAGAACAGTACCTTAATAGAAGCTCCTGCAAAGCGAGAAAGCTGCTTGATGTGCTGCCCCTGCTTGCCGATAATGGCGCCAACAGATAGGGCTGGGATAAACAGATGAACAGTCTCCGTTTCTGACTGCTGCTGTAAAGACAGGACATATGTGTGTATTTGGTAAAATTAGGCTATTATCATTGGCAGAGGGGTGGGGCATTCTCATACGGTAGTGTGGTAAGAGTTTACCTGCAGTTGAGAACATCTATTCATCCTGAAAGCATCTGAATTTAAAAGGTCACTTTTCTCTACACAGTTTTCTTCAACTTTAGGATGTCACTGATTTACAGATTTAAAAGGTAAGTCAGAGTCATAAAGTTTAGATTCTTGACAAGTGAAATTCTGGGCCACACATCACTGAACACAACTGCATCCAAGGACACCAAGTCTACACTTTATCGGTGTAGGTTTTGCTTCATAAACACATACCCGATGAACTAGTCTCAAAGGGAAGAACTCCTGAGGCTCGTTACATAGACTGAATTGTGTAAAACCTTACTACCACCATTCAGTACACAACCACACCCAAACATAGGACAGGATTAGAAGAGAACTCTCACTTTAGTGGCAAAATGCCTAAGATTTTTTCCCATATAGTTCGTTATTCCTCCCATCTCTGCCCTTCCTTTGCCACTTAACATATGGACAAATTGGAAAACATTTTTAAGGCTAACTCCTCAAAGGTTCTTCAAATATGGATTTTATCTATACACTTCTCAACTTCCCACTTCAAGCCAACTATGTCCTTCCTGAATCATTTCCCTTCAAA
Source organism: Neomonachus schauinslandi (assembly GCF_002201575.2). Classification (NCBI taxonomy): domain Eukaryota; kingdom Metazoa; phylum Chordata; class Mammalia; order Carnivora; family Phocidae; genus Neomonachus; species Neomonachus schauinslandi. The sequence goes on from NC_058414.1 coordinate 54,686,835, forward strand.
CAGTCATTCTTGTAGGGCTAACAGACACTCAAGAGAACACAGTGACTGGGTTCAAAAAAAAAAAAAGCTAATCCAAGATTCAGTGATGTTACTGGTGAGCTACAGGTTCTAAAATGCAGAAGCAGTGCACGTGTTCATATATTAATACTTGCCTACTTTTTTTTTTTTAAGTAGACTCCATGCCTAGTTGTGGAGCCCACCATGGGGCCCAAACTTAGACCCTGAGATCAAGACCTGAGCTGAAATCAAGAGTGGGACGCTTAACTGAGCCATCCAGTTGCCTCAATACCTGCTTACTTTCTAACAACATTAAGAAAAACATACTTTCCAGGATAAGTCAATTCTAAGAAATTTACTCCAGGAAATATTTTTTATTTTCTAAGACTTTTTTAAGAGCAACTTTAGGTTCACAGCAAAATTGAGAGGCAGGTACAGATTTCCCATATATGCCAAGAAATATTTTAAGATGAACCACAATTGAATATACTAACTTAATATGCACTTTTTTAAAAAGTTCACCTACCAACTAAGATTTATAGAGATATTAGAAGATATACTGCAGGGCGCCTGGGTGGCTCAGTCGTTAAGTGTCTGCCTTCGGCTCAGGTCATGATCCCAGGGTCCTGGGATGGAGTCCCACATCAGGCACCCTGCCTGGCAGGAAGCCTGTTTCTCCCTCTCTCACTCCCCCTGCTTGTGTTCCTGCTCTCGCTGTCTCTGTCTCTGTTAAATAAATAAATAAAATCTTAAAAAAAAAAAAAAAGATACATTGCAGTAAGAAATGTACACATTAACTACTTGGTAAGAAACACTTCACAGAATTCTCTCTTGAGCCTTCTTAAATTCCTGTTATGGAGGATACGATAAATTCCATTTCCAAGTACTCAAGTTGTCCCTCAAGTACTGTAATATGTTCACACAGAGCCATGAAACAGCATCAGTCTAATTTCTAATTTACAAAACCCTCCTTAAATTCATAAAGTCTCGAACAAACAGGTCAATAGTTTGGCTTTCAAACATCCCAGGAACTAGGAAAATCTTTAGAACATGATCATTTTAGGCAGTTTCTGAAAATCTTAGTCAAAGGAAACAGGAGCACTGGGCTCATTCATTTTTACTGGATGTGGAACAAATTTTGGGCTACCTAATGTTGGTCCACCAAATGACCACCACTCTGCCAACACAAAAATTACCAGGGGCATTATCAGCTCCATCTTCTCCCTATTAAGCCCAGAGAGCATGGAGCACTCCATACCACGGGTCTATGGGGAGATGCTGCTCAACAGAAGAAACCCACATATGGATGAATCAGCCATTCCATTTGTCCCTCGACACGCACTTAACAGAAGGCCGTTCACCACAGGACAGAGTTTACTCACACTATTTGGTAGGAATTTTTTTTAGTAGTCTTTATAGTTTCCTTCCTCTGAAGCAAAGATTTTTAAAAACTAAATTAGTAAACAGAAACTCTGGAAATAACAAAAAGGCTGGGCTGGTTCTTTAAAGGAAAACCTTTTGTCTATGTATCAGTTAAGAAATTGAAATGGGGGCGCCTGGGTGGCTCAGTCGTTAAGCGTCTGCCTTCAGCTCAGGTCATGATCCCAGGGTCCTGGGACAGAGCCCCACATCAGGCTCCCTGCTCACACTGCGAAGCCTGCTTCTCCCTTTCCCACTCCCCCGTGTTCCTGCTCTCGCTATCTCTCTGTCAAATAAAATCTTAAAAAAAAAAAAAAAAAAACTGAAATGAGAAAGGGGGAAATATAAGGTAAAAAGATACAATAATGTCAATAAATCTGAAAATGTCAAAAATCTGTCTAGTAGGATTTACCAAAAATCGGAAAAATTTACATTGACCTAAACAACTGTTACTTCTATAATCAACTAATTACCTAAAGAAAGCACCAACTGGGCGCCTGGGTGGCTCAGATGGTTAAGCGTCTGCCTTCAGCTCAGGTCATGATCCCGGGGTCCTGGGATCGAGCCCCACATCGGGCTCCTGGCTCAGCAAGGAGCCTGCTTCTCCCTCTCCCTCTCCCTCTCTCCCTGCTTGTGCTTTCTCTATCTCTGTGTCTCAAATGAATAAATAAAATCTTTTTAAGAATTTAAAAAAATTTAAAAAAAAAGCACCAACCCCAAATAAGTCTAATTCTTCCAGGCAAAATGCTCAGGAAGAATGACCAAACCCTGTGGAAAAGAAGACGTGGGAAACTAGGTAAGGACAGGGGAGAAATGGATTTAATAAGCCAAAATAGTCAATGAATGGGAACATGCTACAAATAACATGTCTGTGGTTTTTTTTTTTAGATTTTATTTATTTGACAGAGACACAGAGAGAGAGAACACAAGCAGGGGGAGTGGGAGAGGGAGAAGCAGGCTTTCCACCGAGCATGGAGCCTGCTGCGGGGCTGGATCCAAGGACCCCGGGATCATGACCTGAGCCGAAAGCAGACACTTAACCAACTGAGGCACCCCCAAATAACATGTTCTAATTTGTTTTTTTACCATAACAATACAGCTTGGATCTCATTCATTCATTCATATGGCCCTGACTCATCCCATTAAACAGGGTAGTCGTCAAGCTAGACTTCACCACTGCTGACTCATCTCCGTGCATGTGTGTTTATGTGTGTGTAGTTAGCAATTTTCAACTAATTCATGTAATGCTGCAATCAAATCTTTGTTTAAAAAACTGTGCCCTTGTACAAATACCTCTACTACATAGATTCTTAGAAGTAAAACTGCTTGAGTCAAAGGTTCTGAACGTTCAAAATTGATCATTATCAAGTTATACAAAAAGTTTCCCACTCTGTCCACACAGAATGGTGGAATCCCAGTTAAGACATTCATGGAACATGTGAGTGCTACTTTGTGTTTAGCATGGTGGAAGATGGGTAAAAAGCATGCTGAGGTCAAAATTCAAGTTTAAGAAGAAGGTAACTATGATCAGGGAGCAGGGGTATACAGGAGTCCTGTGTGGTGACAGTTTGTGAGTTTTCTCTGTGAGGTGCATCACCTCATCTACACCTCACAACCCGTACAACTAATAGAAACTAACAGCATTTCCATTTTAAAAATGAGAAAACTGAGCAAAAGAGATTAAGTGACTTGTACATGGTCATATATTGATTAGTGTTGCAGCCAGCATTCAAACATAGACTTCTCTCTCAAGCCATGTTTATTTAAGAAGAAAAAAAGGACATTAACTGTGTTTCCAACAGCTATAGATATGCTTTGTAATACAGAGCTGCAGAAGTGACTCTTAAGAACAGCCCAGGGGCGCCTGGGTGGTTCAGTCAGTTAAGCGACTGACTTCAGCTCAGATCATGATCTCAGAGTCTTGGGATCAAGTCCCACGTGGGGTTCTCTGCTCAGCATGGAGTTTGCTTGTCCCTCTTCCTCTCCCCCTACCCCACTGGAGCTCTCAAAACAAACAAACAACAAAAACACACGCAGTAGCCCAAGAGAACTCTCAGCTGAGGAGGTGCTGCCTTCCCTGGTGGTACCACTCTTCTCTCTACCTTGGTATGACTTCCTGAGTCAAAAGAAATTTCCTATGTGTAGCTGGCAAAAGCTTAAGCCTTTAATTATCAATGTCCAAAAAATGGCATCAGAGATAGTCCATTAAAAATTCTTTGGGGGCGCCTGGGTGGCTCAGATGGTTAAGCCTCTGCCTTCGGCTCAGGTCATGATCCCAGGGTCCTGGGATCGAGCCCCGCATCGGGCTCCCTGCTCCGCAGGGTGTCTGCTTCTCCCCCTCCTTCCTGCTCGAGCTCTCTCTATCTCTGTCTCTCTCAAATAAATAAATATTAAAAAAAAAAATTCTTTATTTGGGGGGCACCTGGGTGGCTCAGTCGGTAGAGCATCCAACTCAATCTCAGGTCTTGATCTCAGGGTTGTGAGTTCAAGTTCCACGTTGGGCGTGGAGCCACCTACTTTAAAAAAAATTCTCTATTTTGAAGAAAAGGGATAACTAAAGGTTAAGAATGATGTAAAGGGGGTCAAAAGGCACAAACTTCCAGCTATATAATAAGTCATGGGAATGTAATGTACAGCTTGATGACTACAGTTAATACTATACTGCATATTGGGAGGTTGCTAAAAGAGATCTTAAAAGTTCTTATCAACAAGGAAAAAAACCACTAGGCTATGGATGTTGACTTACTGTGATCGTTTTGCAATATATACAAATATCAAATCATTATGTGTACCCCTGACACCAATGTTCTATGTCAATTATACCTCAAAAAAATTTACAAAAACTTTAATAGTTTAATTGAAATCACACACACACAAAAAAATGAAGCTCCAACAGCACAAGGATCCGACAGCAACAGGTTTGTTGTCTCATCAGCACACACCCATCTTATGAGTGTTTAAGGTACTTTATAACTTAAGAGTCTCAGTGTTTGTTTCCACTTGAGAATAAAATAACCACATCACAGAAAAGTGTAAGAAAGAAATTCACAATTCCTTCATCTTTACCTGACAGTTATTTTGTTGTATCTGAAGGTACTATTTTCAAGATCTACAGAAAGTTCGGTTTCCATTTTTTCACTAATTTCTCTAACACTGCAATCAAATCTCTAAACATAAATCTTGTGCCCCTATACAAATACTTCTAAGATTTTATGTAATAGAAATGCTGGATCGGAGCATTAGCATTTAAAACTGACAGGTTGGGCGCCTGGGTGGCTCAGTTGGTTAAGCGACTGCCTTCGGCTCGGGTCATGATCCCGGGGTCCTGGGATCGAGTCCCACATCAGGCTCCCGGCTCAGCGGGAAGCCTGCTTCTCCCTCTCCCACTCCCCCTGCTTGTGTTCCTGCTCTCGCTGTCTCTGTCTCTGTCAAATAAATAAATAAAATCTTTAAAAATAAAATAAAATAAAATAAAACTGACAGGTTATTTCCAAATTCTCATACTAATACATTTATTTTATGGTCAACAAATATATATTCAAGAAAGGGGGAAATCATCTTATTTTGAACCACGCCTTTCACACTTATGAAACAGAAAGCAACATCAGATTCGAGACCCCAGGCCGTGTTTTCTACAAATGAAAATCATCTGAACCGTGCTCTTCTTTCTAAGTCTCTTCCTTGACCTGTAACCCACACGTACCTCCCATTTCCTGTTAAGAGTTAACCCCAAATTCAACTCCAGGAAATATTACTGAGGAAAATCATTGGATTCTATTTCTTCGGCATATGTATAAATAGCTGTACTACTTTCTTTACAACTTAGTATTCCTGGTGTTTCCCAGGACGTCATAACACACTGTAGGTCTTAATACAGCGGTCAGCTACATGGAGCCTGCCTGATCTCCATATAAGCACTCTTAGAACAAATATACCAGAAGAGGGTTTGCCTTCCCACTAAACTCTGAACTGTGGATATCTGTGACAGGGGCCTGTCCTGCACAGCTTGGCCAAATCACTTCTGTTGCTATTCACCAGTGAAGAACACTGAACAAGTAACATTAGTTCATTCTTTTAGTATTTCCCAGTCCTAAGAATAGTGCCTCTGTGTGCAAAGCACCGTACTTCACAGCCTGTCAGTGTGTTCTGTAATGACCAAGTACCATTTATTCCAGGGGACAGTTTAAGGCCTTTCTTATTTTAATAACTGAATTAATGAGGACACTGACCATAAATGGTGCTTAATGTTAATATTAATTTGTCATTCTGGTCTTTATAGCAAAACTGATACATTAAAAAAAAAATTAGTTAGGATTAATGTAAAGATAGGATCTAAGTATTTTATCTCACTGAGAACATCTATACCATGTTCTTCTGAATAATATACTTTTGTTTTTGGCCTGACAGCGATAAAGACCTTTTTAATGATCAGACTAAACCCAATGTGTAACTCGCCCAGATCTGCCCCATTGTATTTTGCCATGACTGTGTAATTATTTGTTTTCTGGGCCTGTTCCAGAAAGATTTTGAGCTGCTCAGAAAATACACATAATCTAGAAGTAAAACAAAGGAGGCGAAGAAATAAGAGCATAGGGACCCGAATATAAAAGATGAAGCCAGGAATGCTGTTCTTGTATACATTTGGCACTAAGCTTCCTAGCAGCTAATTTTAAAAAAGAAAATCAGCTGCATAATTGAGTATGCCTGGAAGAGAAAAACTATCCATTTGCTTAGTAAAAAACACTTTTCCCGGGACTGATCCCAGAGAGCAACTTCGCTCTGTCTTCAGAGGATCGATGTTAACAGGCGTCCTTGGAGCGAAAGCTGCAGAGCCTCACAAGCACAGAGTGGGCATGTGTCCTAGCCTCGAAGATACTGAAGACTACTCTGCTAGGAGAAAAGCTCAAAGCTATGCTATCGCCACAAAAGCTGAACGAAAGCCAAATAATCTTTCTAACACAGCGATGAAAGGCCATCAGCGCTTTTTTTCGTTGCTTTTCGGGAGTGGGAATCAAGTAGGAGTGAACACATCCAATACGAAGACTAAGAACAAACTGAAAAGTTGTGTGAGGCTTTGGAAAAGGAGGGGTGGTCAGTAGAGAAGGGCCGAAGGGACCAAATTTTAAAGTGAAGACAAAGAATCCGCATACAGACAGCAAAATGTTCTGTGCTGGGATGAAAACAGGAACAACAAAGCCTGTCAAATAGAAAAAGCAGTATCAGAAAGCAGCAAACTAAACGTACCAAGAGGTGCTGCCCCACACGGATGGGCAGTGATGTGCACTCCTGGCAACAGCACCTTAATAAAAAGTTGACTCATCAGAAGTCAGGCTTGAGGAAGACATTTCTGAACAGCACCCAACTCCCTTCACGCCAACTCCATACCCACCGAGCACCTCCCCAACTATAACTTCCTTTTCTTTTCTTATGTTAATCACCATACATCACATCGTTAAGTTTGTGACGTAGTGTTCCATGATTCATTGTTTGCGTATAACACCCAGTGCTCCATGCAGTATGTGTGCCCTCCTTAATACCCATCACCGGGCTAACCCATCCCCCCACCCCCTTTTAAAGGAACTTTTCCTCTGGGAATATAAGGCAGCTCACATAATTATCCTATTTGACAATCATTAAACTGGCTCTGTGGGGGGCGCCCGGGTGGTTCAATCAGTTAAGCATCTGCCTTCGGTTCAGGTCATGATCCCAGGGTCCCAGGATCGAGCCCCGCCTCGGGCTCCCTGCTCGGCGGGAAGCCTGCTTCTCCCTCTCCCACTCCCCCTGCTTGTGTTCCCTCTCTCGCTGTGTCTCTCTCTGTCAAATAAATAAAATCTTAAAACAAAACTGGCTCTGTGGTACAAATTACTGTTGTCCAGAGTTCTGCATAGTAAGCCATGTTTCCAGGATTTGGATACGGAGATGATTCTTTACAAAACTAAGAAGCCAGAACAATGGGTTATGATAAGCCCCTTGCACCTGTGACTTTAAGTCTCTGAGATGAAGCTTGAAAAAACTCATTAGCATTACCCTTTCTTGTTACACATTCTCTGCATTTAGGTTAATGTTCCGCTGCATTATCCTGAACCCTTCTTCCTAAATCTTCAGAGGTGAGGGATGGTCACATGACCCAAGCTGCTTCCCAATGGATTTCTGCCAGATGCCTATCGGCAAAACTTCCTTTGGACTTCTTGGCAAACTCTATGTTATAGCTTGAAATAACATAAGAACAAAGCTGCTCAACTGAAAGTTTGCATAACTGGTGAAGTCTGCCAATGAGTAATTCCTAATCCTCTATCATGAGGAGATACAAGAATGAGCAAACAGTAAGGTTAAGTGTATGTACTTTGTGGGGAACAGAATCGAAGACATCACAAAGGCATGGAGACCTGCCTGCCAGCCATCAAGACCAGCCTTCAGGAACCTGGAAGGATGCCAGTGTTTCCCTTTGGTTTGTACAACAGATACTCCTGGGGTTTTTTTTTTGTTTTGGTTTGTTTATTTTGTTTTAATGGATTTGAGTCTGGAACTGAAATTAAGTTTACTCAACTCCATGACCTGAACAGAATATTGAAAACTTAAAAAAAAAAAAAAAAAAAAAGGGCACAGAAAGTTTCTCCCCATAGCTAAGTAAAACCAAGGCCTCCTAGAGCTACTAAGTGTATACAGTAAGTTATTTACTTTGAATTTTTTTTTTAACTGACAAAAGAGCTGTACCTACAATAAGAAATCCTAAGAAGTAAGGCTAAGAGAACAGATTCAAAAATCCCTTTCAAGTCATAAAATATTTTTTCTTAAAGAGCACCTTGAACTAGCTAAAAACCTAAGAAAATGTTCATCTTTCTTGCCTCTTTGATAAACAGTAAGTTTGCAATTGTAAGATCACACTATTGTTCTGGAGACTTCTGGGAAGATTCCAAAGACGTTATCAAAATTATGAAGACAACAGCACTTGAGCTAACTTCTGCCAACCCGAACGTCAGGAAATAACATTCAGCTATGGATGCTGTTCTGTGCTATGCCAACTTCAGCTCTTGCTGTGTTCAGGAGCTGCCAATTGCCTCTTCCCTACTGTCTGAGCGTTTTTGAAAGGAGCATTTCTTGTCATTTCTAAACTCAAAGTTTGCCAATTAAGTACTGCCTGAGCCAGCTGCTAGGCAGGAACTAGAGACTTTTTGTCTGTTGGAAGAACCAACTCTGGCTCTATTAGGAAAAAATCCACCTGGCAGGTTCCAGTTAGAATACATTGTGGGGGGGTGGAGGGGTGGGAGGGTGAGCAAAGTTCTGGAATAGAACGGAAGCAAGGGATTAATCCAAAGTCGAGGTCCATCAATTCGCCTTTCATGTTACAAAGCAGCAGTGAGAAAACAGGAGTAGAAAAATGAAACAACTCTGAGAGAGAGAGGAAGCAATACATAAAAAGAGAGTCAGAGTCTTTGAAACATTGAGTCATCAAAACCTACTTCTTACCAGGCAATATACACTTAAAGTAAAAGAGATCCACTGCTAACCTACAGGGCATCAAGGATTAAAGAGTCAACCTCAATAAGTAACCGACTTCCCTGTGAGAGCTTCTAAGGACCAGCAAGCTTCTCATCAGCAGCTGTGGGTGCCAGGCTGCGGTGGAAGAGTAACCTCACGTGCTGAGAGCAGACACCTGCCAACCTTTATTCCTCCAACCCAGTTTTTAAATAAATGTCATCACAGACCCTCACAGACCTACAATACTAGGTTCTTCAGCAAGAAGAAAAGTGAAGCCAAAGGGAAAAAAAGGAATGTAAAAAGACATGGTAAGAAAAAAATTGATAAAGCTTGGTATAATTAAATTGGTAAATTTAATTATTACCTTTAAAAAACAAGTTTGTGTTTCAAAAAGTGGTGACCATTAGGTAAGACTTAACAGTATTAGTGATCTGAGTTTAGACAAAGAACCGAATCTAATAATATACAGTGAAGGCAAAGCTATTCCAAATTAAGTACTTCCCCACCAAGAAGTTCTATACTAAAACAAAACTTGTCAAAGAATCGTTCCCTTAACACAGTAAATCAGGAAATTACCTCACAGCTATTTGGAAGTATAGTTCACTCTACCTAGTATCCAGAAACACAATACATTCTCTGAAAATAGTGCTTTCCCTTTGTTTCGATGTGAAAATGATCTGTAGGAGTGGAATCTGAAAGATCGAATTTTCTCCTCCAGAATCAATTTAGATTATTCTGGGGTTTTTTTTTTTTTTTTTGCGTGGTTTTTGTTTGCTTTTGTTTTTGAGAGAACTTAAAAGCTCACCTGCACCCTCCCAGGCTCTGCGAGATTCCTTTTGCAGGTAATATTACTAAATCCAGTGGGACAGATTTATTCATCTCTTCAGTTACAGACACGGTTTCCCAGCTTCTCTTGCAGGTAGATGTAACCGATGTTATGTTCTGGCAAACATGACCAACGCGTGGAAGTGTAAAAAGCTATTGTCAGTGTCCTTATATGAGGTGGCTCTTGATTTTTTATCCTTCATCCTTGCTGGCTGGAATCAGACTCAATGGCTGGAGCTTGAGCAGTCATCCTAATCTGGGAGGCAGCACGCTAACTAAGCCAATAGGAGCACCTGTCCTAGATGATGCAGCACAACCACTACCAGCCTTGGATGGTCTACCCTTCACCTCTTCTGATGAAGAAGGAAAACGCACTTAAACCAATTTATTTTCCTGTAACACAGAGCCAAACCTAAACCTGATACACATAGCATGCCAAAATATATTTAGAGGCATGAAAACAGACATATGGCAGCATCTCATAGATGTTTTTGGCCTGATATTTGTAGGTTGTAAGAACAGGTGATCCAGAGAAAAGGGGGCAAGTTTTTGGCCACACCTTTTTTTTTTTTTTTTTTTAAGAGAAAGAGAGAGTGCAAGTGGGGTGAGGCAGGGAGGCCTAAGGAGAGAAACTTAAGCAGGCTCCATGCCCAGCATGGAGCCGGATGTGGGGCTTGATCTCATGCCCCTGAGGTGATGATCTGAGCCCAAATCAAGAGTTGGACATTTGAGTCACCCAGGCGCCCCTTGCCCACACTTTAAAATAAAGCACCATACAAGGTAGAAAGAGTGACATACCTAAGTGGTATGCATTCATGCTTATCCCAAATATTGTCTACTGTGCATTGCCCTTGATATTTTTTCCAACATTTAAGTCCACCTTCCATAGAACAGTAAACATTACTTGCAGAACAGCAGTTTGGCAATGAATGGGTAACGAAAAACTCCTGATGACCTTTACAAAATCACAAATTTCTGAGCTTCCATCTGCTCCCACTGAGATTTTGATTCATGTAAGTCCAAGGAGAGGCACAGGTCCTTAACCAGTTAAACAGAGCAGCTGTTGTTAACCTTGGCTACCTCCACACTGGAGTCAGCCAGAGAGCTTTCCAAAGTAGTAATACCTGAGTCTCACTCCCAGTTCCTGCCCTTGGGGATGGACTCTAACACAAAAGGTCTGGGGTAATTCTAATGTAAAGAACAAAAAAACATCTTTCCTCGTAAAGCAGAAAGTAGAGAAAGCTATCTTTACAGAACATTGCCAACTAATAAATGTAAAAGACGACGGACATAAAAATAGTAATGTAAGATTGGGCAAATGTCAGCAATGGATATTAAACCCACTGGGGGAAAGAATGTTGGGGAGCAAGACACATATTCTCAAAGTACTACTGATTACATCTTAATCACAGATAGGAAAGACCTTTACAGTGCAGAAATCAGACAGACATTAATTTTATGATCAAACAACATGGCCAACAATGAAACACATGACATCATCTGCTTCCCCATGGGACACAGAGAAGGTATTCCTGTCCCCCAAAAAGGTACAACCCTGAGCCTAATCATGTACAAGCAGTTACTCAAAGCCAAATTAGGCGGCATTCTAACCACTAGCCTGGATTTTTCAATGCCCTAAATAAAAAAACAAGTGGGGGGGGGGGGGTAGGCAGTAGGTGACACCACATAGGATGGACTCCTGCTAAAAAAAAAGAAAGAGGGGACTAGAGAGACATGACAACTGCAATGTATAATCCTTAACTGGATTCCTTACTGAAAACACAGCTATATAATAGAACATTATTGGGGTAACTATGAGATTTAAGTACAGACTGCATATCAAATAATAGTACTGTGCCAAGTTTCTTTCTTTCTTCTTTTGGATTTTATTTATTTGACAGAGAGAGAGAGCGCACGGAGCAAGCACGCACACAAGCAGGGGGAGTGGCAGGCAGAGGGAGAGGGAGAAGGAGGCTCCCCGCTGAGCAGGAAGCTCGATCCCAGGATCCCAGGACCCCAGGATCATGACCTGAGCCGAAAGCAGACACTTAACTGACTGAGCCACCCAGATGCCCGTGTGCCAAGCTTCTTAAGAGTGATGACGATATTGTGGTTAACATCAAGGTGAAGTCCTTGAGGAAACTAAGTTAAAAATAGTACAAAGCTCCCATTAATAATTACCTTTAATTACAATGTTTGTAAAAATATATACCAAATTTCCAAGACAGGATTACATACCTATGTATTTCTAAGAGGAAAGGCAATTGCGAGCACATATTTTTGAAATCCACAAAAACAAAGATTTATTCCATTCTGGAGAAAAGGGTAGATTACAGGAGTAGTTCTCTGGATAATTCCTGACATATTCTTTGAGGTCTAAGACTAATTTGCAGAGATAAAGTTAGCAGGTTTAAATCTACAGAAAAATCGCAAGAACACACTCATCTACAGCAAACACATGCAATATAACCATACTTTATCAACCATTCCAACTAGATAGATGATACATTTGTCTTCTTTCTTAGCATTGTTTTGAGTGCTACCTCCTACACCAATTTAGAGAAATGTCCATGTGTGAAGTCGGGGATTCTATTATGTCACTGCCTACATACATGTAGAATAAAATGCCCACTTGAATTCTGCAAAGAACTTGGATTGTTAAGACTGTCCACATTTTATCCGTTTAGGAAGAGACTTTCCTTTTCCTTCCCATGAAACCACCAGCCCTCAGGGGTTCTGAGCTCCTTCCCCTTTGCAGTGTTTCTACCATTACTACTGGCAGCTTCTCCATCTTCTGATCTCATTGGCTGCTTCTACACCTAGCTGATTTAGTTTTAAAATCTCAGGAAAAGCAAAGACCACCTATTCCAGTGGGATCTTCCTTACATTTACTTTTGATTCGCTTTTACTAAAGATCACTGACCCTCTTCCCCCATTCTTAAAATGAAACAAAATCTCTACTTGTTTAAGTCACTCAGATTTTTTTTTTTAATATTTTATTTATTTGACAGAGAGAGAGACAGCTAGAGAGGGAACACAAGCAGGGGGAGTGGGAGAGGGAGAAGCAGGCTTCCCCCCATGCGGGGCTCCATCCCAGGATCCTGGGATCATGACCTGAGCCAAGGCAGACGCTTAACGACTGAGCCACCCAGGCGCCCCTCAGATATTTAAATTCATAAAAAATCCTTTGGAAATAATGTTTTTAACATACTCTCACTTCTCTTAAAACAATCCTAATTTTTCTTAGAACACAAGAACCCATTACACAGAACTGTATCACTAAATTACAAAACTGAATAAATCTAGATAATATTCCTATTATTTATGTATCTTAAAAATAGCTACCTAACAATTCACTTTAGGAATTTCTGCACTGAAGCAGCCACATAAGTGTAAAGGACAGAATGTTCTGTAATGCTACCAGTTATAATATGAGAAGCTTTACTGATGATATGTAACCAGTAGAGAGAAAAGAATTTAAATGACACCTCAATTTACAAATTGGGAAAGTGAGGAACAGACAGATAAAGGGGTGTGCCCAAAGAGAAAGCTAGCTTAGGGTAGCAAGGAGAGATGCAGTTTACATAGGAACTTCTTCAGCACAGAGTTACTTTAAATAATCAGCTCCTTGTCACTTTTAATCAGTGCTGTTTTACACAGAAGTGTCAGGGATACATGTGCCCTAAACTCAGTAATAAGACAAATGCATCTATTTATAATAAAGAAACTAGCAGCCATATTAGATGTTAAAGTCCATATTCTCTCAAATTCCTGTTTTAGGCTATTACCTTCCTCTTAAACTTTTTATATTATTTGATTTCTGTAAACACTAGAAATGCCTGACTCGAGAGAAGAGTCCTTAGAGATAATTCATCTATTTCAGTTTCTCCACTGCGCAGGTGAGAAAACAAACGCAGAGGAAAAAGGAGAGTGACCTATGGCGATATAAAGCGCAGGCAGAGCTGGGCTGGTCTCTCATGGTTTGTCTCCCCCTCCGATTTCCCCCCCTTCATTTTTCCCTTCCTTCTCCTAATGTCCTCCACAAGGAAAGGACTTTTAAAAGGCTTCCTTCAAAAAAATAAAAAATTAAAAAAATTAAAGTCTTCCTTCATCTTTAACTTCACTTGGAAGTTAACTGCTTTGAAAGGTCAATAAAGGGGCACCTGGGTGGCTCAGTCAGTGAAGCGTGTGCCTTTAGCCCAGGTCTTGATCTCAGGGTCCTGGAATCAAGCCCCGTGTTGGGCTCTCACCCCAGGGATCCTTACCCCAGCCCCTTTAGCTGTGTTGGAAAGCTTCAGATAATGCATGATATATCTATTCACACTGATGTGGAGTTGAAATTTTGATGCCTATCCATAGTTTAATGGGCTTTGTTATATGGCTTCTGGGACCAAACATGTTCGGAGTGGCAGGTGAGTTGCAGGGGAAGATGCAAATGTTGCTGATCATGAAGGCAGAAACACTGCAAGAGGCCAAAAGTGAAGAACACCTAACACAGTCTGGTGGTTAAGGACAGGCCAAGGAAATTCTCCTTCATAAAGGGATAAAATATGAACAATCTTAGCAATCTGTGTTCTCTATACAATTCCAGAAGCATTTTACTCTACACATAATCTAGGCAGTGTTATAATGGAATGCCCAACGAATTCCAGCTGGACATTTTCCTAAATTGGTATGGGAGGTACTACTCAAAGCATCTAGGATAGAAGAGTCAAACAGGAAGGGAGAGATGTAAAAACAAATCCATGGCGGAAGATTCTAGAACGTTGCTAAATTTATTTCACATGACTGTCTACCTCCAGTTATCATTGATTATGCAACAGATTTGTGAACTACTTTCCAAAAAAATTCCTATGTAAAGTATCTGCTATGCTGCAATTATTTTTATACTATCACTGGTCTCCCATTTTTGAAACCTCAGAGAAAATGCTCTTTTTAAAAAGCAAATATAAAAATAAGGTTTCTTTCTTAACAGTCTACCTCTTTACAAACAAACAAAAGCTGTTTAATGGTTGCGCACACACATAGGTAATAGACCTGTGAGCAAAACTATCTTGAGTTCACTGTTTAAAAAGCACACTCAAAATGGAAAACATGTCTTTATTAACCTTTAAAAAAAAATTATTTATTTATTTGAGAAAAAGAGCATGCACAAAGAAAGCATATGGGGGGGGGGGCAGGCTATCTGCTGAGCAGGGAGCCCAACACGGGGCTTGATTCCAGGACCCTGAGATCAAGACCTGGGCCAAAGGCACACGCTTCACTGACTGAGCCACCCAGGCGCCCCTTTATTGACCTTTCAAAGCAGTTAACTTCCAAGTGAAGTTAAAGATGAAGGAAGACTTTTATTTTTTAATTTTTTTTTTTTGAAGGAAGCCTTTTAAAAGTCCTTTCCTCATGGAGGACATTAGGAGAAGGAAGGGAAAAATGAAGGGGGGGGGAACCGGAGGGGGAGACGAACCATGAGAGACTATGGACTCTGAGAAACAAACGGAGGGTGTTAGAGGGGAGGGGCGTGGGGGGATGGGTGAGCCCAGTGATGGGCATTAAGGAGGGCATGTACTGCATGGAGCACTGGGTGTTATACACAAACAGTGAATCGTGGATCACTACATCAAAAAGTAGGATATATTGTATGGTGACTAACATAACATAATAAAGTAAAATAAAATTAAAACAAAAAAGTCCTGTCCTTCAATTTTTAGAAATAGCTTCTCCCCCCCACCCCAAGTCTCAAACATTTCTTTTGGTATTTAAAAACCAATGTTGACAACCCTACCACCCCAAAACTTCAAAAGGATAATTCACATGTCCACTCTACGAAGGGGTAGGAAAAAAGGTTCCACTGACATGAACTTGAAAGCATGTGCTCGCTCTCGACTGATAGATCATATGGGAACCAGGTTTTACATTAGAATTTGCCCCAATGAGCATTTAATGTCACATGGCTTGAGGGCAACAAAGTGTGACTGTGGCCCTCTGACTGCATCCCACTCAACCACACAAAAAGCCAAGGTACATTATCTTACCTCAAACTGTGGGTAAGGAGGAGTCATAGCTGAAGGGGGCCCTGAGGTGGGAGGTGGCATCCCTGAAGTGGGTGGGAACAGACCCAAGGCATTCAGATTTAATCCAGGAATTAAATGTGCTTGAAGCTGCAATAGTAAAAAGGTCTCTCATTTTACAATTAAAAAATCAAGTGTATTTATAAATGACAATATTCAGATTGTGACCTCTTGTCTAGTGAAGAAAAAAATCATTTTATGACTCAAATTTTAGAACGAAGCAGATGTTCCATTAATTATACTTGAGTATCTATCTGTTCATATTTCTTGATATTTTAAAATCCGTGTGCTCGTTTGCCCCCTCCTTAATGCGAAGCTACACTACCTTTCTTAAATCAGGAAACACACCCTCTTCCTTTCCTTAATGGTCAGCTCAGAGTGCTTGAACAAATATGTACTCTGCATGCTATGAGCACAAAGTGAACACCAGCTGAAAACACGCATTAGATGAAGAAGTAAGCAAACAGGATTTGTGCACTGAAAAGCAAACCAGATATACAGAACAAGCTATTAAGAGATCTTTAGTCCTTGGATAAAATTTGGCAGCCATGGGTCTAAAGGCCTAAAACAAAGTCAAGATCTGTGGAAATCAGGTCCCAGCCCATGTAACTATGGCAATTAAACCTATCTTTAGAGTAGATCCAGGAGCCAGAAAGGGGATTTTGTTTTGGTTGAATTTTATAAAGATTGAGGAAGTGAGGTGGAGATGACAGAGTTGAGACGTGAGCATACTTGAGAAGCTCTTTAAAAGGTATACGGAGTTGGATTTGCTCTCAAGGGACACTGAAACATCAGATGAGCAGTGATGATGGGAAGGTAGGCCAGGAAGCCAGTCATGTGGGCTAAAACAATCAGCAGTCTTCTAGGCTCTTCTCCCAAAAGGTACTATCATTTCTCTATTTCCCTTCTTTTAGGTGTAGGGCCCTACTGAGGAGTGTGTTTTTCAATCATTTACTTGAAAATTCAAAATGGACTTTTGAAGAAATGTTACATTTTTTGCATCATTCCATCCATTAAGGAATGTCAGCCATTCACTTCAATTGCCTTCACTGTGCTAGACAAATTATTGTCATTTTCAATTATTTTGTCTCCAAGGTTTATGACTGACCAATTAAGTTTTAAGTTTGAATTCTTTACAGTTGCTTTTATATGCACACTATCTACTGTAATCCCAGTCCTAATCATGGAATCAGTGTAAGCACAGTAGCCCCATTTTACAGATGAGGAAACCAATGCTTGGGGACCAAACAAGAGAACAGAACTGCAGCTAATAAGTGATTGAGCTGGGATTCAAACTCAGTTCAAATACCTACCTCTTAAGCCCACGTTCCTACTATACTAATCTTCAAATTAACATTGTGTGGAAGATAGAAACCTTTTTAGGTAGGTATTAGCCTTATGTAACAGGTAAGGAAGCCAAGTCTCAAAGACTAAATAATTTGCTAAAATCACAGAGAGCCAAGCCTAATGTCAAAGCCTTCTTCCCAACTATCCCAGGGCACACTCACTACAGTGCTAAAAATCAACTAGAGACTCCATCTAATGCTGGCACCATTAAAGACATCAATACTTATGTAACTGAAAGCATCTTTTAACTGTTCATCAAAATAAAGGCATGTCCTCCATATTAAAACTAACATTCATAGAAGCAATATCATTTTCATAAGACTCCCTGATTTTCTTCATTATCTCTTCCTCAGCTTTGGCACATGTTTCAACGTTGCCTTTGACTGTAATGGTGCGCTCTGGATTATACAGCGTCAATTCCTGCAATCTGCAGAATGAAAAAGGGGAGAAAGAAAAAGAATGGAAATTACAGGAGGAAGACAGTTAATTACAGTTCAGCCACAGATGGCAACTAAAACCCAACTGTGGTGGCTGGCGACATGCAAAAATGGGTGGTCAGACATGAACAATGGGTAAACCCCCCGAAGACATGAATCCAAGAACTGTAAAGCTGCAGAAGAAAATACCTCCCCCCTCCTACCTTCTCAGTAAAAATTACTGGGTGTACACAGTTCAATGAAGTCCATGTTTGAAACACAGTGTACTTCTTGCCCACTTAAGGTGAACATTTTTCACAATAGTGAAACAAAGAAAATGATCAGAGGGATGTACAGTTTTAGTGGAAACCAAGAACCAGACGTACATAACCTTTAATAAAGATGTTCCTAGTCTACACTGACCAATTCTAAACTAATTGGCATTCTCACGCAATTGCATCTTCTGGGCCATCACGCAAGAAATAAGCATGGAAATATTCCCAAAAAGCAAACCAGAATTCATGTGTCCAAACTTCCTTTTGGCCAATAATTTTAGAGTTTAGATCAAAGTAAGCTGGAGAAAATAACATAAATCAATCTGTCTTGACTAAAAAAAAAAAAAATGACCCCTTGATGATCATTAAGACCACTGAAAAGTTAAAAGACATCAGCAATATTCAGCAACTCCCTGCTTGACCTAGGTCCCGCTGAAGCTTCAAAATCCACTCAGATGACATCTGAGAGGCCTGAGCCTGAGCCAGTCAACAGCCTTGAGACAAGCAATGGGAGACAATCTTAGCCATGGAAAATAAGTACACAGATTGAAAGGTTACAGAAAATTGGTGTAGCTCTCCTTCATAACCGTAGTTAAAATTCTCATTTTCACTACTTAGCAGAATGTCATAAGCTAAACTTGAGCCAGATGAATGGGTTAGTATTCCTTAACTTTTTCTCTAATTTGCTAAAAAGGTAAACATCTACACAATGAAGACTATTTCGCAGACTAAAAAAGTTTGTTTTTCATCTCTGGTCTCAACCCACCTCTCCCCTAAGCCTATTATATTACAGGGGTTTTGTTTGTTTGTTTGTTTTTAAATAGCTGCTTTAGAATAGCTTTTAAGATTTTTTTCTCTTAAAACCCTCCCCTTTCTGGATGTAAAATTCAAGACCGGGTAGGATCATTTATTATGTGGGGTTTTTTCCTTTACAACAAGCAGGACCTTCCAAATTCTTACCTCTCCCTTCTTTGAAAACTCCTTGCTACATGAACATGCTGCCTATCTCTCTTTACCATTCTTCCTCAGTTTATCACTCTCTTCTCACCTCATCTTTTTTGGGTACTCTGCATAAACTAAGAATAGTTACTCTCAGAAAGAGAGACCTTTCCATATAATTTCAGAGCATTCATGGACCCAAGGTATGGCAGCCAGCTTCCAAGATGACCTACTCTCCAGTGGGTGTAGTCCTCTCCCCCACTGAGTACAGCTGACTTGTGTAAATCATTTTAGAAAACTGATAGTGTGTGATTTCAGAGGCTGTGTTATAAAAAAACGCTGCCACTTTCATCTTGCGCTTTCTTGGATAATCCACTCTGGGGGAAGACAACTACCAGTTCTTTTTTTTTTTTTTTTTAAAGATTTTATTTATTTGAGAGAGACCCAGTGAGAGAGGGAACACAAGCAGGGAGGGTAGGAGAGGGAGAAGCAGGCTTCCCACCAAGCGGGGAGCCCGATGCGGGGCTTGATCCCAGGACCCTGGGATCATGACCTGAGCCGAAGGCAGACGCCCAATGACTGAGCCACCCAGGCGCCCCGACAACTACCAGTTCTTAAAGATACCCAACGAACCCTGTGCAGAGGCCTCACACCAACAGCCAGCATGGACTTGTCAGCAACATCAAGAGACCCCAAGCCAGTACCACCCACTTAGGCTGCTCCTGAATTCCTGACCCACAGAAATTAGGTGAGCAATACCTATTTACTATTATCTCAAGCTGTCAAATGTTGGGATAATTCATTACACAGCAATGGATAATAAACTGGGTTATATATTTCCACTTTAGGAGTATATATCAGAAAACCTAAGACTTCAGCTAGAAAATATGAATACAAAGTATTTAGTGCTTTCTACGTCTTTAGTAGGAACAGATAATGCTTTCAATATGGGTTAGACACCAACAGTAGATTAAGTTGGAGAAACAAAACGTAAATATGGTGGTACAGGCCAGCTCAAACACCTCTAAGATGGGAGAAGCTCTGCTTAATATATAACCTACAACTCAACAAAAGTGCTTGAGAATTTTCTAACTCAAAGCAAGGCAGCACTTACGGAGATATCGTGATTTTAGTGTCAGTGTCTTGCTCAATTTTTTTAAGGTTTCTTCCCTCCTTACCAATAAGACGGCCTACAAAGTTATTATGGGCTAATATCTTCAAGGGAATCTCTTCTGTGCTGTAAGTAAAAAAGAAAAAGGTCATAAAATCAGGATAAGTAAACCTTCTCCTAGGTAAAAAGACAATATCCACTCATTAAACATTTACTTCCACCTACCATATAGGAAGCATAATGCCAGGCAGAGTTTAAAGTCTGCTGACCTACATTCTAGCAATGCATGAACAGAGGGGGCACAAAAAAAAAAAAAAAACACCAGAAGTATTTGAAGTTAATTTTTTTTAAAAAAGATTTTATTTATTTATTTGACACGGAGAGAGAGAGACAGCTAGAGAGGGAACACAAGCAGGGGGAGTGGGAGAGGGAGAAGCAGGCTTCCTGCAGAGCAGGGAGCCCGATGCAAGGCTCAATCCCAGGACCCTTGGGATCATGACCCAAGCCGAAGGCAGACGCTTAACAACTGAGCCATCCAGGCGCTCCGTATTTGAAGTTAATTTTTAAAACTATTTTCTTTTATGCATCTTAGGGAATATCTTCCAAGGACAGATTCTCCTAGCTCACTGAAAACACCTCTTACTCAAATCCATATCCCTAAATCCCCAATACCAGAACACAATGTATAAATCCAAAACAATATGATTTTGCTATAAATTTTAAAATGCATACCTAGAGATACATGCATAATTTATAGAAGGAACCAGAAGAAACTCAACAGTGATTACTCTTTAGGGGAAGAGTGTAAGAACGGGAAAGGGGGCTTTCACTTTTCATTGAGTACCTTTTTGAATTTCCAACTGATACCTATCACTGTTTGAAAATATCACTGGTATTATCTGGATGGTGAGCTTTTTAAAATTTTTCTCTATTTTGAAAAAGAATTATAATCTTATAGCAAACATATAACACCTTATAACTAAAATATATTTAATACATGTTAAAGGTCCCCACAAATTAAGTGCTGTTGATTAGGTCCCCAGGCTAACTCCAGTACCTTATTCTGGACTCTCCTTTTAGGGTAACACTGTGCTGTACACTCAAGTGGCATGGAACCCAAACTCCACTCAAAGTTCCTATGGGATAGGCATTTAGAGTTTCAACCTGGAACACCCAAATAAATCTCCAGTTTGCCTTAGCACAGGATTAGGGATTTCTCGGCTCCTATCCTCCCTGCTGCTGCAGGGTAGGGCTGGGCAGACAACAAGAACAAGAGCTCCAATGAGTTCAGAGTAAAGGAGTCAGGATTTGAGGCACATTTTGGGTAAATCCACTTGATACTTTTTGGTCCTTAGGTGGGCTTCCTATTCCCTAAGTGCCTTCTTCTACAGCTAGACTGTCCCCATTCATACCAGTCACCCCATATCCAAACATGACTGAAAATAAGATCTTTTAAAGACTTATGCTTTCCAACCAAATCAATAGTGCCAACCACTGTAGCTCTTCAGGACAGCATTTCCCTGTGTTGTTGGCAATTCCTAAGAACAGTGTCTTAGAATTCCAAAATCAAACAGTATGAACATCAACCTCTTCACAGTTTAATCCTCTTTACTCACAATTTTATATCTTGAGCTTCCTTATGCATAATCTCCAGAATAGACTTACAAGCCGCAGAGGTACCTTCAGGGGTAGAGAGGATAGTAATTGACTTCTCAGCAGCACCCGCATTCTCTTTACGATGGACATCAATTCTTATGGTGAGCGCAAGGGAAGAAGAAAAGGAGAGCTGTAAGCACATATTCACAATTACAGAGTCTGTAAGTACCACCTTCAAAGTCATAGGACTTCAAGGCAAAGAGTGGATGACTCACTTCCCTCAAGAGTATAAACTCTTGATAAGCTGTCAACTTTGATGCCTTAAAGACAAATTTGAATTCCAGGAACATCCACCACCCTCCATCCCTCTTTCTCAAGTAGGCACATCTTTTCTTTCTCCCAAGCTGTATGTGCCTAATTTTTCATTTTGGTGTCATAGAATAAACATCTCACGTCAGAGAGGCTTGGTTCAGACAAAAGGCTTTCTTCTGCTCTAAGGCAAATAGGAGCTGGAAAGCAAGCCAAGAGGGCCAGGGTTGGAATCCCACAAGTCACGGTGAATTCCTTATGCCACGCAGAATATCCACTATCCATCGTATGAGACTTCACTCATCTGTTTCTTCTTGCAAGGCTCTTTCCACATTTTGCCTCCTTGATAGAGGAAAGTCCACAAACTAGAGAGTGATAGCAATGGAACCCCAGAAGATGGCAATTCTACTTCAAAGAAAACCAGATGGCTAATGAACACAAAATGATGTTCAACCTCCCTAGTAATCACATACGTGTCAATCAAAACAAGATGTCACTGGGTTCCAGATCTTCAAATAGTTTAGATAAAATTAAGTGTTGGCAAGAGGATGTAAGTGGGCACACACACTGTGGTGTGAGTGTAGAACAAATTGGTAGGACCTGTCAAAGCAAAAATGCTTATCATCTCTTGACCCAAGAATTCTACTTTTTGTAACACCTCCTACAGATATAGTCTCATATGTGGGCCTAAAGTGGTATTTCTCACCCTCAGCATTATTGACATTTTGAGCCAGATGCATCCTTTGTTGGGGGGAGTTGTCCTGTGCACTGTAGGATGTTCAGCAGTATCCCTGGCCTCTACCCACTCGATGACAGTAGCACTCCCCTCATCCAGTTGTGACAACCACACCAGACATGACCAAATGTCTGCTAGGGGGAAAGATCACCACTGCTTAAAAACCACTGGCCCAAGAATGTTCACTGTGGCACTACTTACACAGAAGGAAAATTGGAATTATCTTTAAAATGCTCATCAGGAAGAGGTGTTTAAGTGACATGTCATCTAGCAGTGTAAAAACATGTCAAGTTACAGGTACCAACATAGTATGTGAAAAACAACACAATACATATCATGATAGGATTTCTCTCTTAAAGCTACACGTTAGTAGGTACAAGGAACATGTCCTATAAAATTACATTCGCACCTTAACAATGGCTACCTCCAGGAATAAGATAAAAGGTAATCCCCTCTTTAAAAAAATTTGCATGCTGTATATTTTGAATTAAATACAAAATAAGTCTTCTGTTGTTTAAAAAGTACAAGAAAGAAAATCAACTATCTGGAAAAGTGTGTCTGGGGAAAATCAAGTACTGGTGAGTCCCTCTAGCCACCCAAACACTAGAAAACCTACAGAACTCCTGGCCAGTAAGAATGACCACTTCATGGTCACCTGGCTGGCTCAGTCGGTTAAGCGTCTGACTCTTTGATTTCGTCTCAGTTCATGATCTCAGAGTCCTGAGATCAAGCCCCATGTCAGGCTCCGTCAGGCTCTGTGCTCAGTGGGGAGTTTGACTGAGATTCTCTTTCTCCCTCTCCCTCGGCCCCTTCCCCTCCTCTCTCTCTAAAAGAAATAAATAAAAATGAAATAAAATGTACTTGGTTTAAAAAACAAAAAGAATGACCACTTCATCACACCAATAAAGTCAAGGTTTGGATTTCATTTTCTTAAATGTTTGAAAACTGAAGATTTATCTCATAATTAAAACCTAGACCTAAAAATAAGGGCAATGAATAGGTGGGGGGATGGATGAGATAAAGGGCGCACTTAACATGGTAAGCACTGAGTATGTATACAATTGTTGAATCATTATATTGTATACCTGAAAATAATGTAACACTGTATGGTAATTACACTTCAATTTAAAAAAATTTCCAGGGGCGCCTGGGTGGCTCAGTCGTTAAGCGGCTGCCTTCGGCTCAGGTCATGATCCCAGGGTCCTGGGATCGAGCCCCGCATCGGGCTCCCTGCTCGGCGGGAAGCCTGCTTCTCCCTCTCCCACTCCCCCTGCTTGTGTTCCTGCTCTCGCTATCTCTCTCTGTCAAATAAATAAATAAAATCTTTAAAAAAAATAAAATAAATAAATTTCCAAACTCTTAGAAAAAAAGAAAAAGGCAATATAAAAATGAAACAAATAAGTGACATTTAGAAATAATTAGAAGTGCCTTAGGTAACAGTCCCAATCTCAGGAACCATCTTTCCAACCACTGTTTCAATCCCCCATCACTGTAAATTATTGCTTATCTTCTAATAGGTAACATGTTAATCTCCCTCCTTCTAGTTTATTTCCACCCATTCACCCTGTTAAGGATTACAAAACTCTGATCCTCTGAGAGAAGGAATATTGCTTTACAGATCAGGGTAGCCCTCTGAGACCATTCCAGAAACAGAGGATCTAATAATGACTAGTTTCAACGGCAAGAGTTAATTAAATCCACTGGCAGAACTCTGCAAATGAATCATCGGATATAACAAAAATTGCTTCCCTTCCTTCTCCATCCTCCATCTTCCTGCCTTAAATAAAACAAACAGTTCAATTTAAATCATAGAAGCCCTTTCCTCTGACAAGGAAATGAGTAGCTTTAAAAGGAAAACTCTAATCTGCCACACGACAAGGGAGGGAAACCATTTAATAATTAGTTTCTGCAGGTAACAGTGGATCAAGAAAAGCAAGGAGCCCTTGAATTTTAATATTAAAACCAGGCAAATTTAAGATTAAAAAGGATCCCAACTATGGTTTAACTGTCTTCCCCACTCCCTACATGAAGTCAAAGACCATTGATTTAGCACAAAATAATCCATATCCAACATCTCCTGCTTCAAAGCAGGGAACGGCTGGGGAAGGCAGGATCAGACATCACTCTGCAGGTAGAGTGGGCATGCAACACCACTAAGCACAGTTCATTTTGGTTCTGCATGAGAAATGAGTCAGCTAGTTCAACACAGGCATGGTCCCTATGATAAATATGGATATCCTCTTAAGCCTATTGGAACAAACATACATAAGCAAGATATACACAGCACCATAGTTGTACGTTCAGAAAAAGACTGCTTAATTGCTTGGACCACATAAAATGAAATAATTTTCCTTACTAAATTTAAAAAGCAAAATAAACCACTCTCATCTTTGTAGCTGGGCCAAGCCCATTTCCATACTCTTTTGCATACAATGACACGGCCACTTCTCCCCAGTGCACTCACTATTCTTCGGGAAATACGGAATATGCTGTCCCAGAGACGTGCCTAGTGCACTTCACAGAACAGGGGTGAAGACAGTTCATTGTTAAGCTTCTTTGGGTCAAAATCTCCACATACAGCCTAAAAGGATGGTTAATAAAGCAGAACAACTAATATATAATTCATTGAAGCTTTTAAATTGATAGAGTATCTTAGACATATTTTAAGGGCATTGAGCATAATTTACTCCAGTCATTTCATTCATTTGACAAATATGAGAGCCTTCTACATACCAGACAATGTGTCAGCACTGGGGCTACTGTCTGTTTATAGCTCCTGCTTTCTACTCCTGCAAAGCTAGCTCCAATGTTTAATGAAGAGTCTTCCATTCCCTTAAAATTTTCATATTAAAACTATCAAACATCCTTAAAAAAGAAAAAGTCAATCTAACTACATGGCTTAATCACAGGGTAAGTTTGGAACATAAGCTGGATGATTTTTTACCGAAATAAAGCAAGACTGAAAACCATCTCTGTACTGGACCCCAGAAAATTACTTCCTAAAAACACTGAAGGGAGGTATCCCTGGGGATGGTGGTGTGGATAGGAGAGCAGAAAACAACCAAGAAGTGGCCCTTTTGTTCATCAGTGCCTCCCCCATCAGAGTGGATTAGGGATCGTTTCCCACTCATGTGTGCAAATTTGAAGTTCTCTTTGCGATTAAGCTTAAGCCTCAGATTTATATAAAATGAACACTAAGATATCAAATCACAAGGGTTTTCCAGATTCCCAAGTACTGTGCAAGGAAGGATCACAGCACACTCAGAAGGACACCAAGTACCAGAACAACTTACTCTGTTAAGATTCAAAGGGAAAAATATTAATACCCACTGCAGCCTCACTAATACTCACTTAGACTGAGTCTGTTTGGTAATGTTCCGAATGGTGGCACCTTCTTTTCCTATTATGGCTCCAACAAACTGGGTGGGGACCAGTAGGCGTAGAGGCAAGTCACACGGTTTCTGCTTGGAGACTGATCCTGGAGACCCCTGCCTCGATGAGCCCCTCTGCCCAAACCCACGGCGACCTCGGGGCTGCTGCAAGGGGTTCTGCTGGGCAGCAGTTTCATCAGGGATGTAGGCCACTTTCAACGTGAAGCTCTCCAACTGGAATCCATTCAGTTTGTCTAATGCTCTGGAAGGTGACAAAGAGCAGAGTATAGGAAGAGAAATCGAGCTCTAGAAACCTTTCAGCAAAGCAATACCCATCTCTTCCACTCAGGATTACTACCTCTGAAACTTCTGAATAAAGCCACTGAACAAGTAGGAAACCCCTAACACATGTAACCCAACCCCCAAACACACACACACACACACACACACACACGCACGGAAAAGACCAAGCTTCCAAAGAGAACATATTTACCACCTACCAATGAAAAGTAGAAAATAAAAAAGCTTAATCAAAAGAGTTTGACAAAATGTTACTATCTGTGAGGTTAGGAACAGCTTATGAGTACCCAAACAGCAAGAGAAGTGAGTGGGCAGTCTTTGTCTTGTCTTGTTTTTCCAAATCAGAATGGAAAAGACATTACAAATATGTACCTCCCTCACTTCACCCTCTTAAGAAATAATAAATATTAAAACATTTTAAGAATTTAAGGACAAGTATCCCTAAACCACTCACAGGAGATTCACAGAAGTTAATACTCAAGATAATCAATCAGTCAATAAATTCTCAGTGCCTATTATGAGCAAGTCCCTGAGAAAATAGCAGTCCCTGACCTTGTGGAGTTTATGATCTGATGTGGAGCAGAGAGACAGGGGTGCTGGTGAACCAAAAAGAGCAAATGAAGCTATTTTCTGCTTTATCTATCCATCCATCCGTGCATCCATTTATCCACCCATCTCTGTATTTGGAAAGGAGCTCTACTTTTTTCATCATTTTAAACCTTACTATGGAAAAGTACCCAATCTTTAGCATACACCTCAATTAATTTTCTTAAGGTGAACATGCATATACAGATCCAGAACTAGGACATACCAATGCCCCAGAAGCCCCACCAGGACCTCTTTTCAGTAATTACCCCTCCTCTAGATTTCTTTTTTTTTTTTTACATAATAGATTAATTTTGCCTATTTCAAACTTCTGTATTAATAATTGTATATGAGTATACGTTAGGTACTATCATGCCTGGCATCTTCTACTTATGTTTCTAACATTCATCTACATTATTGTGTTCTATATTACCTACATATTTTATAAGTGGATAACTCAAAAAATTGATAGAGAAGATATGGCCAAGATTTCAAAAGCACACATAAACACTCCTAAGAATATACACTCCCCAGCACACAACAAAATTAAAAACATATAAAGGCCCCATCCTTTTTCTCTAGGGTTATACAAAGTCTTTGCTCAGATTCTGTTCCAATGGGCACTGAGATCAGCTCAGGCAGGGAACGAAAAACAGGCATGAAGTAGTTTCTCTCCAGTTGCTCAGAGTGGTCATTTCTTGTTCACATACTGTTTTCCCTATTTGCAGATTCAGTTTCTGACTTGGACGCAAAGGGAAAAAAAGAGGTAGTTCTAACACCAAAAAGGGCACCATAAGCATGCAATTGGCAGACAGGCCTAGGCAAGTAGACAGGGCGTGATGTTCTCAGGACCCCTAATTCTACCCTCTCTTCTTACTTGAATCCTCTCCTGCATCACTGTCCTACGTGCCTAGAGCACAGAATGAACTCAGATTACAAGACATCCTCGTCAAGGAGAAATATACAAGTAACAAGAAATTTCTCTGTCCCCATCATCAACCCAAGACCCTTCCCAAAATCACTGTTAACTGTGAAAATGTCTGCAAACAGACCAGTACTTTCCATACATTTACACGTGTGTATGTGTTCAGTACCCTGTTTAAAAGCATCATTGAACCTGAAACTAATGTAACATTGTGTCAACTATACTCAAATTTTAAAAAACTTTTTAAGAGGTACAAAATTTCAGTTTTAAGTACTATGGATATAATATACAACATATTAACAGTTAACTCTGCTGTTTGGTGTATCTGACAGTTATTAAGAGAGAAGATTCTGAACATTCTCATCAGGAAGAAAAATTGTTTCTCTTTTTTTTTAATCTATGAGATGACCAATGTTAACTAGTTTACCTTGGTAATCATTTCATCATATATGTAAGTCAAATCATGATGTACCCTTTAAACTTACAGTGTTTTGTCAATTATTTCTCAATAAAACTGGTAAATAAGAAAAATTATAAATTATACCCACAAATACACATGTATACATTTGAACACAAACATAGAAAACAAAGTGTGTGGCTTCTCAATTATCAATAATAGTTCAGTCATTTTTTAATTAAAAATTGCTTCAAGATACCTTAAAAAATAAAAGCATAATTGAGATCTTATTATAAATGTTTCCAGTCTTGCTTCCCCCCCCGCCCCAAATACAATATATCTTAGGATATTTCTCAGCGATTTCTATTTCAGAGGACGTTCTTTTCTTTCTTTCTTTCTTTTAAAGATTTTATTTATTATTTATTTGACAGAGAAAGAGGATGAGCAGGGAGGAGCAAGGGGGAGGGGCAGAGGGAGAAGCAGGCTCCCCACTGAGCAGGGAGCCCAATGTGGGAGCTCGATCCCAGGACCCTGAGATCATGACCTGAGCCAAAGGCAGACGCTTAACTGACTGAGCCACCCAGGAGTCCCAGACGGCATTCTTTTCTTAAGTTTCACAGGGTGATAGGAGCACACACAGCACCAACTTTTATCAATGCTCTGATAACAGAACCTTAGGTTAACACATTGTTCCTTTCTCCTTCTCCTCTTTTTCCTTAAGGAAAATGTGGATTAAGGGCCAAAAAATATTTTGGTTATTTCTCAAAGATGACAACAGCTGAGAAATTTTGTTAACATTTATGAGGTATACTTATTATAGAAAGCTGGAATTGCACACAAGTTTCAACCAATTAGATATTCATTCAAAGCAACTTTTAACTTTTTCAAAGGCCATGATGAAACAGATCACTGACGGTTCTTTCAAAAGCATACGGAAAGGGGTGCCTGGGTGGCTTAGTCAGTTAATAAGCATCCAACTCTTGATTTTGGCTCAGGTCATGATCTCAGGGTTGTGAGATCAGTTGTGCATTCCGTGTCGGGCTCTTTGCTCAGTAGGGAGTCTGCTTCTCTCCCTCTCTCTCTCCCTCTGCCCCTTCCCCCTAACTCATGCGCACACGCGCCTGCACGCTCCTTCTCAAATAAATAAATCTTTTAAAAATAAGAAGGAAATAAAAATAAGGAATGCAATAATGAAGGAATCAACTATATCTGTGGGCACAAAGGCAATATAGTTTGCTATAATATCCTTTCCCACTATAAATTGAATATTGCTAACTTCAGAAGAAAAGTAGTAAAATTTGTGGAGATAAGTCAGTAATGTTACCAAAAAAAAGGTAAGTAACTTCTTTCTTGAGAGAAAGGACCATCACAGACAGACAGAGACCTTCTCCTCCATGGGGATAAACAGACATGTAAATCACCAGCCGCTTCTAAGTATTCTGAGGCTATCTAAATAAAGTCACACATGTCCCCAAGAAACAGCTCTCTCAACTTTGCATAAA
This sequence comes from Neomonachus schauinslandi, assembly GCF_002201575.2. NCBI lineage: Eukaryota > Metazoa > Chordata > Mammalia > Carnivora > Phocidae > Neomonachus > Neomonachus schauinslandi. The sequence continues at coordinate 54,716,429 of NC_058414.1, forward strand.
CTCACTTCCAAACTTCATTGCTTTGCTTTAAAAAAAAAAAAAAAAAAAGATTTGTGAGCGGGGAAGAAAGGTCAGATAGCATGGTGCTTCAGTACCCAGTGCATAGCCTGGGTCCTCAATGCTCCAAACTCAGACTGTTCCTGTCAGAGAGCATTCAGCACATACTCTGTGTATCCCACTGTCTAACTGCCAACTAAGAGTTCTGGAGCCCTCAAACCACAGTGCTCCAAACTTGGATATAGATGAAAAGGTACAGGAGTAACCTCACTGCAAACAAAGGCTTCCTCACAATTGGAGATTGTAAGTTTTTTAAATTTTAGGTCAATTACTGTAGCCTTTTTATGCCCAAAGTTTAAAATTCAGTTATGTCATCAGGTGGTCTGCTGAGTTTATGAGGCCAACATTATAATATTTTCACCAAACCTACTGTAAATGCAAGATGTATGATAAACAATTATCATAATTACTCAAAACACATGTGTTTCAGTTCAATGGAACTCAAGGATGTTTATCAAGCAAGCACAACCTCAGGATCCTGTTTCGCATCATTACAAGACTCTGCTCTGATGCGATTTTAAGAGTCATTCAGAAGGAGGCAAGTAGTTTTGCTAGGGGTAGCACTTAATCACATTGATAAGTTTATCAGCTTAAGTCACAGTGTAGAGCTGAAAGGGCCTTTAGACAGAGAATTAGTAGTTTAACTCAAGGATGAGGAAGAGGGAGGTAAAGAACTGAGGCCCAGAGAAGTTAAACTTATCCAAGAGTAAACACATACAGTTCTGAGTAGTACAAAAGAAGATGGACCAAGGACCAGAATTCTAATCACCTTGAACAATAAGTAGCCAAGTAACCTTGGAAAGGTCGTTTTCTTGTTTGGCATTAGCCTCCTCACTGACAAAACTAAAAGATTAGATTTATAGTCCCTTTAAACTCTAAAACTCCAGACCTCACTAGTGTGTATCACATAGTTCTGAACAAAATGAGGTTTAGCCATTATTGAAAAGTCAAACCATTCTGTTTTCTCCTTGTAGGAAGAATAAGAGGTTAAAAAAAAAAAAAAAAAGAGGTTGAGACATACAATTCTGCCATAATTAGTAAACATCCGGTAATATACCATTGCAGGGATGCAACTTAAGGCAACTATTATGGACAAAGCCCAAATATTTACCTACAAAGGAATTTATTACTAAATTGGTTCTAAAAGCAAAAAAGAAACCTCCAACAACCTAGAAACACAGTAGAGGGCTGGATACATAGAGACTGTGGTAGGAACAAAATATTACACAGATTACAAACAGTATAAATACGTTAGTGGCAAGACAATCTGCAAAACTCCACAAAATTATCTTTTGTCACTTTTTAAGTTATGACATGGGACAATGTCTACCAAACTTGATGGCAAATATAAATTATCTTAAATGGCAAAATGGCAAGAAATCCCACCATTTTACTGCTTTATCAGTCATTTCTTTTTCCAGAATAAATCTTCTATTTACATAATTGTCAAAGTTTAGGGGTCAATTTCCTCCCCTTTAGCCATCAGTCACATTGTTTCAAACACTTCTTCAAATGGATGTAAAAGCATCTGCAATGCTAGCTTCAAACTATAAATAGACTGTATTCCTATTCCGTAATAAAAACATCAACATCAGAAGTAAGAACCCTAAAGAAAAGGAAGTATAAGAACTACAGAAATGCCTACAAATTCTGAAGGGTTATTTCTGTCACACATGACAAACCTTCCAATGAGTAATATGTGTCTTTGCGTCATCTAAGTGTCCCCAGAGAACAGAGGAAACAGGGAATCCAGAGACCCAAGCCTCTCTTGCTCCGAGACACAAGAAATACTGAAATACGGACTTCTGTTTTTAATGATTTTTTTAAAGTTTTCATCATTGTTACCCATTTTATTATTTTAACAAATTAGTAATTCAAGACTTACGATTAAAACTAATTTATGTATTTCCTAGCAATGTATGCATTATTAACCTTTGATTTTTCTTAGCCAGAAGGTGGCAGGAATTTCCATGTTAAATTCTAGAGACAGCCTTAGTGAAGAATCTTCTTAAAAGTGGCATTCATAGATCTGTAAGTAACAAAGAGGCAGCCACAAATGTTTTTAAACCAGGACCTGATCTCCTGAGTATTGGTGGCCAGTCATTATCTGAAATGAAGTATACTATATAATAAATAATAGGGTATTAGCAGCAGTAATGAAAAATGTTAGGAAAATGCGTAATAGCTGCTACCTTTAGAGCTCTTACTACCTTTTAGGTATTATCACAAGTGTTTTGGAGGCATTATGTGAGTTTCTCTGAACAGTTTCATGAGCTAAGGACTATAATTACTCCCATTTTACAAGATGGGGGTGAACTAAATTAGATTCATCTGGCCAGAGTCACAGTGAGAAAAGTGGTGGCACAGAGCCCATTCCATGGAACTGGACTCTGGAATAACTGGACTCTGGAATAACTGGACTCTGGAATAACTGGACTCTGGAATAACTGGACTCTGGAATA